>NW_006238937.1:1365403-1374371 GCF_000226075.1 Solanum tuberosum | reverse complement strand
GAACGTGGCAATCCGATCCAAGTTAGTTATGCCGGCTCGTGGCAGCCGATCCCATATTTATGCCGGAACGTGGTATGTCTGAGTCTGAAAAGAGTGAAATTAGACAAGGAAGATCCATGTCAGCCTGAAAGAACTGGCTCACCCTTTAATCCGGTCACGCTCATAGTCACCTAGATGAGGTCTGTTAATAGCTAGCTATAGATGCCCTATACTCACCAAAGAAAGGGCAAGTGCAGTATCAGTACACAACCAGCGTGTACTGGTAGGATCACGCGGCTATCCCACTAAGGGTAACAGACATTAGTCAATACAACAACATAATCACATGCACATATCGAAGATATACAATATCATCAACATATACGAACAATGAACAACTTCACGATTTTCAGATATCACAGTTATATCAATTCATAGGAACATACCGTCTTCCTATATCAATCATCATTAGATATAAACAAACTCATCACAAGTAGATACACAACACAATTCAATGGTCCTCTCACGGAACCCAATTCAATAGTCCTCTCATGGAACCCAAACCCAAACAGTTAGCATGCCACAACGTGGCAATTCGATCCCATATTTATGTCAGAACGTGGCAATCCGATCCAAGTTAGTTATGCCGGCTCGTGGCAGCCGATCCCATATTTATGCCGGAACGTGGTAATACTATCCAAGTTAGTGTGTCGGATTTTGACACCTCCCCATTCAACAAACCACAATCAAAATCACAATGCATATTTTCACAATCATACAATAAGAGGTGATTCATGGCATACAATTATTCAATTATCCTCATTTACAACAAGTGTGATCAATAATGCAACATTTGCATACATGTATCATAATGAAGCAAGAACAAACATACATCACACAATCATAGAATCACAACCATCACCTACCTTAAATCGAATCTTGAATCCCCTAAGGCACTTGAATCTTCCCTTTCCGCTTGTTCTAGGTCTACAAACAAAAATGTATATGCAAGGATCAACAATCAAATGTCTAATTATCCGGATTATAACAAACCTAATAACCCTAGACCAAACCCAAGATCCTAATACCCAATTTAGGGTTTTTTCCATCATAAATTCTAGATTAAAACCCTCCCTCATTGATAATGACACATTGGATTATGTTCTACGGATAAAAAAATGGATTCGAGGAGTTAAAACCTTACCTTTAGCCTCAAGAATGCTGAAAACCGGTCAAAAAGTTGCCTAGGGTTGTCTCCTTAGCTCTAATAATCAAAAAGTGCCAAATAAGGTTGTTTAGGGGTTTATTAACGACTTTAAGTCACGTCTTGCCTACCATGGCAGACCCATCCCGCTACAGCGACCCCGCTTTGGCGGCCTACACGGTGACAGAATGTTACCCGTTCACGCTAAGATCATTTTCGAGAGTTCTACTCGTCCAAATTCAATTTCGTAAAGTCGTACGGATTCCTTAACGTCTTAGCTATCTACTCATGTGGTCCAAATAATAATTAGATCTCTTATTAATTACCAGAATTCCCTACACCTTAATGACTCCGTCCAAATTTGGACTAGGTTGGAAAATTCCAAGTTACTGCGAAAAAGTTTTCTGGCCCCAATTATTTCTTCATTGACCTTTTCTTAATGACGGAATCAGTTCGTTACAAGCATGAATATATATTTTCGCTTTCTTCTTCATTGGCTATGGATTGTGTTCCATATATTTTTTTCTTTTTGTATATTTATATTGAGTATAAACAAATTTGAAGTATGATTTTTTTGTTATTTTGTGTTTATTTTAAACTAAGAAAATGTATGTCACAAGATACACTCCTTGCTAGCTGTATAAAATTAGATAAGAAAATAGTGATTGATCATAAAGTGATATTAAATCAAATTAAAGATTCTATAAATAATATATTAAATTTTATTCATCTATCAATTTTTTTAATTGAAAATTTTTAATGTTTTATGTTACGATACAACTTCTATATATAGTAGATACTAGATACTTTCATTAGACAACAACTAAATGATAGGTATGCGGCAGAAAAAAGGAGAAGACTACTATTCCACAGAGAGAAGGTAGAAACTTAAAGAGATGAAATATTTTTTTCATTATAAATCATGTTGTTCATATTTTAATTTTAAATTATGCTTCTGAAGAATATATATATATTCAGAATATATATATAACAAAGAATTGGTCAAGCTAAATTTTTGACATACATTATACCAACATTTCCCTTTAATAACCTAATTTTCTTTAGAACTAATTTTTGATGTTATATTTTTTTATCTCTATAACATTCTACTTATAACAGTGTTGACATCCACTTGAGAAGTATCCTTTTTTCGTAAAATTACCTCTC
Organism: Solanum tuberosum; assembly: GCF_000226075.1. Classification (NCBI taxonomy): domain Eukaryota; kingdom Viridiplantae; phylum Streptophyta; class Magnoliopsida; order Solanales; family Solanaceae; genus Solanum; species Solanum tuberosum. The sequence goes on along the minus strand of NW_006238937.1, from coordinate 1,372,021 downwards.
TATGATACCCTTACTAAAATATTATTTTAGTAAAATTATTTAAAAATATATATATATATTACGTATAAAGAGAAAATATTAAAATATATTTGGTAATGGTTATGCATATACTAAATTTCAAACATGAATATTTAAGAGAAAAATTGTACTTAAATGGGATCCATAATTCATGGTCATAACCTTAAAAGGAAAGACTATTGGTGACCTTTTTTATATTGATATATTTTTATTTATATTATGTTGGTTAAATTTCTTTACAAAATTGAGTGAAGTAAAACATAGTACTGCTAAAGAAATATCACATTCTTCCCATATTGAAACTTTGAATGTATTTTGAAATGTATGAATGATATTTGGTCATTTTTATCTCAAAAGACAAGTATTTCTATGACAATTTGTAATAATTAATTAAAATCACTTTTCTATGTTCTTTAAAATATATTCATTTACTAAAAAGCTTCAATTTAGTAATACTAATTCCATTTTACAACTTCGTATAGTATATGATACGATACACACGTGCAACATACGTGCCGTGAAACTAGCATATATATATATATAATTTGTATCAATTAAATATTGAATAAGATATATATTTTTTGATAAATAATATGATATATTTAAAGGTTGTAAGCTAAAAGTGAAGAAAATAAATACATGACAAAAATATTAAACTTGTAAATAAAAAGTTCATAGAATTTGTACAGGTCTAAAGGTAGATGAAAAGTCTTTCCAATTAAATTTAATAGACAACTATTTTTTATTAAAAAATAAAATGATAAATCTACTTTTAAAGGATATTTTAGTAATTCAACTTTTAACTTAGACTATTTCCACTTTTAAAAGAATAAATAATAAATAATAATAATAATCTTGTTGACTTATATTACTAAAGTCTAAACAAAATGAAACTTAATTACTCCATTCTCATAATATTTTTTACATGATTTTAATTTGAGGAATAGTTTTTAGTAGTAACAATTAAGTTGCGAAGAAATTCATAAAGAAACAATCAAAATGTCCAAAGGCAAAATTGTCATCATACCATTTGAATTTTAACACTACGAAAAGCTGTCGTTAATATAATGCTTATGTTTAAGAAAACTATTAGGCTTAGTGTCGCATAAATGTAAATGTAACTCTTATTTTTATTCGAAAATTTAATTTTTAAATCTCATATTGTATAAATTGTAGAAGAATAAAAAATGAAACAAAAGGGGTGAAAATGAACAATAAATGTATTTGTTCACAACACTATGTTAGATAGACGATAAAGTAACACAATCAAAATATTTCATTCAAAGTAATAATCTTTTAGCAATCTTTATATAAATTACTTGTAATTAAACAAAAGTATATTGCATAAGCTATTCAAGTATTATCAAACTAATCATGTATCAATAGAAGTTTTGTAAATTAAGTAGCACCTAAAAGTATACTAACACAAAAACGAAGAAAAAAATTCCATAACAATGCAAAATGATACAAATTTACATTAAAATATGAGTTGCATACCAAATTTATTTTGGACAACCATACCTTAACTCCAAAATGGAAGAGAATTAAAATCATAAGCTAACATAAAAAAGATCTAAAGGAATATATAGGGCATATCTTATACTTCTAAGTTTAACACTTGAACTATATTGTAAGGAAGCTTCTCTTTTTAATTTCAGAATGAAACTATCTATTCTTCTCCCCAGTTAGCTTCGTGATGACATGTATCTATATCATTGTCTAGGAAGAAGAAAAGAAAACAGTAGATGATAGAAAATAAAAGAAAATGATGATCTAGGAAAAACTTTACTGGTATTTATAGTGATATTTGACTGTCTTTTCACCTACCAAAATTTATTATTAGGGCACATTGAATCATGATAGATAAATTTTATTTTTGTTTCAAAATTCAAACTGTCACCGAATTGGAAGAGTTTCATGCATTATTGTCTTCTACTCTAATTCAATTTAACCTAATCAATTCTAATTATAATGTCATAACTAAAAAATTAAAGTGTAGTTGTTGGACTTCATATTCTACCTGTAATTAAAATATTAGTATTTAATAAATAAATAAATTTTATTTTGATTTAGTGGAGGGGCAAAATGGCAATCCAACTTTGAAAGTTGGAGCTTCCCACTTTTAATAATATATGATATATGATTACATATATATATATATATATATATATAGATATGTATATATATTATGATAATATAATATGACGATGATATGATATGATATGATGATGATTAAATTAAATATACATATAGATTATTGATGATAAATATTATTAAATTAGATATTTTAATTAGAAATTAATCTATGGAAGTGCATAAGTCATTAACATTTTTATCAAAATGATACAATTTAATATTTAAATTAAATAACTAAATGTTTTTTATAACATTTTAATTTATAGTAAGGGTAAAACCGTAATTCAACTTTTAATATTTTTTATTCCCACTTATGGTAATATATGATGATAGTATGATGATTAAACAAAATTAAAAATTTAACCTCTATATACACTGTGATTTTTCGATGAAGGGGTGTCGCTTGACACCCTTTGGCTAAAAATTAGTCTGCCCCTGCTCCTACAGACTCATTTTTTCCTCAAGATTACAATGATATGTGCTTTTTGTAACGACCGGGTTCCGTCATTATAGAAAAGCCAACGGGAAAAAATTTTGGGTCGAAAAACTTTTTCGTAGTAACTTGGAATTTCCCAACCTAGTCCAGATTTGGGCGAAATTGGATTCATTAAAGTCTAGGTAAATCAAATAGAAATTTGGTGATCTAATTATGAATTTGATCACATGAGTATATAGATAAGGCGTTAAGGAATTCGTACGACTTTATGAAACTGAATTCGGATGAGTAGAAGTCCCGAAACCGATCTTGGCATGAACAGGTAATTTCTGAGTATCGTTGGTTGAAGGTGTGTTGTAAAATGGGGTCTTGGAATTATTAAAATAGCTCTCTGTTTTGTTCAAGCCACTTTGGCGGGGATTTCTGTCGCCAGGGCGGGGAAGCTGTAGCGGGGTGAGGACCGCTGTGGCGGGCCCAATGTGACTTAAGTCGGAAATAAGCCCCAAAACGTCTTTATTCTGTACTTTTTGACTTTGAGAGTAAGGAGACAAACCCCAGCTCTTGATTGTTTTCCACTATCTTTAAGGCTAAATGTAAGGTTTTAACTCCCTGAATCCATTTTTTGATTTGTAGAATGTAATATAATGGGTAAATATCGATGGGGTAGAGTTTTGATCTGAGAATTATGGTGGAAAAAGCCCTAATTTGGGTAGTGGGATCATGGGTATGATCTAGGGTTGTTAGAATTATTGGTAATCTGGGTAATTAGTGATTGTTTATTGATTCTCGTATTTTATTGATTGTTTGTAGACCAAGAACAAGCGAAACGAATCCGGAAAGGGAAGAATCAAATTTCTTAGGGTTTCAAGTTTGTTTCGAGGTAGGTGATGATTGGGATTCTATGATTGTGTGATGTATGTTTGTTCATGCTTCATTATGATTACATGTTTGTATGCGAATGTTGCATTATTGATCACATTAATTGTAAATGAGGATATATGAATGATGAATGCCATGAATCATGACTTGATTGTATGATTATGAGAATGTACTTTGTTATTGTGGTTGTGACTTGTTGAATGGATCGGGTGTTGCGTTCCGACACCCTAACTTGGATCGGTTGCCACGTTCTGGCATAATTATGGGATCGGTTGCCATGTTTCGGCATAATCATTGGATCGGGTACCACGTTTTGGTATGCTAACAGTTTGGGTTTGGGTTCCATAAGAGGACCAATGACTTGATATATATGTGGTATTTAAGAAATTTAAAACTGTTCGTTGTTCGTAAATGTTGATGATATTGTATATGCTCGGTGTATGCATGTTATTGTATTGTTGTATTGACTTATGTATGTTGCACTTAGTGGGATAGCCGCGTGATCCTACAAGTATACTGTGGTTGTGTACTGATTCTGCACTTTCTCTTTCTTTGTTGAGTACAGGGCATCTTCAGGCGGCTATTGATAGACCTCACTTAGAAGATCAGTGATCGTCGTTTCAATTCAAGGGTGAGCCAGTTCTTTTAGACTGCCATGAGTTCTCTTTTCGTCTATGTCTACATTTCGGACGTAGACTTTTCTAGGTAGTTATTAGTTCATTAGTTTGGGGTTGTAACCCTTCTTGTTTAGACTTGTTGAACTTTAAATGTTTTGGTACATTGAATTTTAGGTTCTAGGTTTAATTTTCCGCATATGTTTAGTTGTTAGATCTTATGGATGTTTATGATAACTTCAGTCTTTAACTATTTAACTTGCTTTCGTAACTTAAATGTTTTAGTTTTTGGTTTAGTTGCTTGGTTTGGGTTGTAGTAGTGGTTCTCCCACCGGAGGGTTAGTGTGGGTGCCAATCACGACGGTCTGGGTCGTGACAAAGTTGGTATCAGAGCCTAGGTTCGTTGTTCTCGATGTACCAAAACGAGTCTAGTAGAGTCTTGCGGAATGGTATGGAGACGTCTTTACTTTTCTTCGAGAAGCTACAGGACTTTAGGAAATCTTTCTGTTTTCTCTTGTCTCTTTTCGTGCTATAACTTGATTCAAATTGGTATCTGGCAATTCAAATTGGTATCTAACCTCCTTCACTCTTCTATCCGTAGATGGTTAATACTAGATTCAATGGGTAACATGCAGCCAGGCAGGGAAGTAGCTCGTCAAGATGATATGGCTCAGTGTTATGCCTTTCCAAGCAAGGATGACGCAGAGGCGTCTGACGCAGTGATCACATGTACTTTTCTTGCTTGTGACCGGATGGCTAATGTGTTATTTGATCCGGGTTCTATTTATTCTTATGTCCCCATCCATGCTTCTACCCCAGTTGGAGAGTCTATCATAGTCACCCATGTCAATCGTGCTTGTCCTATGTTGTTTATGGGTTTTCATACTTGGCCTGATTTGGTGATTTTGGATATGACTGAACTTGATATAATCTTAGGCATGCCTTGGTTGTCCCCCTATTATGCTGTGCTTAATTGTAATACTAAGTCTGTAACTCTAGAAATTCCGGGAAGGGAAAAGTTAGAGTCGGAAGGGGTGTACAAGCCTAAGCAAGGTAAGATCATATCCTCCATTTGGGCTAGAAAACTAGTAGAGCAGGGATGTTTGGCTTATTTGGCTCATATTCGGGATGTTGAGGTTGAGTGTCCATCTATTGAGTCTATTCCTGTGGTGTCGAAATTTAGATAAGTGTTTCCTAATGATTTACCTGCTATGCCTCCGGATAGGGATATAGACTTCTGCATTGATTTTGAACCTCGTACTCGTGTAACACCCCAGAAAATTTTTGAGCTAAGACTCGAACCGTTCTTCATAGTGAGTGAGATTTTTGCAAACAATTTAAAATTTCTTGAGTATTAAGGTCACTAGATGTAGCACCTTGAGTTCCAAGAACTTAAGAGAAGAGCATTCAAGTCATTCCTAGTTTTTCTTAAGTTTTGGGTCAACTTCAAATGACCATAATTCCTAGTACAAGATGAGTTAGGTGAGCTTCAAGATAGAAAAATTAAAGCCCTTCGAGTCCTCTTTCGAAACGCCACCGAGTTTGCTCAATTTCGAGAACTGAGTAAAAGTTATGACAGATTTACTAACATCGCGCAAACCTGGCAGAAGCTCTGCGACGCGGAGCCAACACGAATCTCACTGCCTAGCGAATGGTCTTTCCGACTCCCAACTTGTTTTAATTATTTCTTTAGGTGTATTTTAGTCCTAAAAACCCTTAGGAGGTCATCTAAATTTCCCTAAATGTGTAGAAAATCAGTTTTCTTAAATCTAAACCCTCTCATTCACTCCAAATATTCAACACTCAAGAAATTCAAGAAAATTTAAGGCTAGGGTTCATCTTTCAAGATTTTACTTCAAGTTTCTTCAAGAGGATAATTCTTTCATGTAGGTAAGCTTCCATAGTGTTGGATTTGTTCACCCACACGCCAATCATGTTAATTTTTAGCTTTAAATTCGTTCTAAAAGTTGAAGCTTTGATGTTCTTATTATGTATTCATGAATTTGCTTTCGTTCTTGAATTGGGCTAAGATTGAGGAGTTCTTGAGGTTAATGTGTCGATTTATAGAGGGGCTAGAGTTAGATTCTAGTGAACATGTGCTGTGTATTTAAATCTTAAGAGGAATCGACAAAAAGAACCGAGTTTAGGTAAATTGGGGTTAGAAAATGAAGAAAGAAAAAGTCGGGCAAATCTGGCACTTGGCTCTGCGTGGCGGACCTGCCTCCCTATTTCATAAAGTTGTCTTCGCGTCGCGGAGAAGTCATGGACCTCTCTGTCTCAAAAGTTAATTCGCGACCAAGTATTTTAATTCATCTCCGCGTCGTGGACTTGCTTCCATACAGTGATTTCTTGATCGTTTTTCATGTTTAACTATCTAAAAACACTCCTAAACATCACAAGATCATTCCTATCACAAATCACAACCTTGAATTCGTAAATCACATTCAAGGTAGAGTTGAGAGTCAAGTCTTAAGAGTTCGCTCAAACATTTTTGAGAAAGTCCCTTTGAGTCCTTTGAGGAGTCTTCTACAACTT
>NW_006238937.1:1363784-1365133 GCF_000226075.1 Solanum tuberosum | reverse complement strand
AGAATAAGAAGAGTCGCATACATGAGTTCCATATTGTTATGTAGACCATCGAGTCGAGTTGTTTCATGCCCATACCTTCGCATGACCTTACTAAGTTGAGCATCCTTTAGAGAAGTGGTATCTTAAAGTTCTAAGCCTTTAAGTGTTGAGTTCCTAATCCCTTTTGAGAAGTATCTTTGATTCCTTGAGTTGAACATTTCATGCCCATAATCCCGCATGAACACTATAAGTTGAACAATCTTGAGATGAGTAGTATCATTGAAGTTCTTGAGTTCCAAGTATTGAGTTCTATCTATGGTTATTGAAAACATTGCATTTAGTCGTTCACGCCCATCATTCGGCATGAACCATATTTTAAGAAGTCTTCAAAAAATGTTTAAACTTTGTTTTAAGACTTAAGTTTTTAATTCAGTAAAGAGTAAAGTTGGAGTTCATTTCTTCAAAAGTATATGGGGACTATGTATTCCCAAAAGAGTTTAAAATGTTTTCATATTTAAATAAGAACGGAAAACTGAGATTTTCAAAAGAGCCTTTGACCTAGTGTTTTAGTAAAGAGCCTTTGAGCTAGTTTTTCTTTAAAGAGCCTTTGGGCCAGTTTCCAGTTAAAGAGTAAATGCTTTCACAATAAAGCAAGTGAGGAAACCTTGATTTCCAAGATAGCCTTTGAGCTAAGTTTTTGAGCAATTATCTCAAATCACAGAAAAAGTTTTGTTTTTAATAACATATGAGCCAAGTATTTTTTGGGATTAGTATTAAGCACCGATATGGGGATGCGTGTTCAGATAACTTAAGTCTCCATAAACCATGTAGCCATCATGGGTAGTAAAGGATCAGACTCTTTAGATGACTCCTTAAGATGCTTTTAGCATGGACTAGTGGATCCACTTAGTAGTTCAGGTTCTATACCGATGGCAAGGTATAGGACGGTCCTTGGAACCGTGAGGTAAGAGTTGTACCATCACTTAGACTCATAGTGTTGGTTGTCGGCTAGAGAATCTCCCACATAAGTTATTTTATTCTTATATACACATTTAATTGTATTTTTACATACATTTTAGAGTTATGTTGTATCCTTGCATACACACAGAGTTGACATCATGTTTTTAAACAGTTTGTTTCTTTATATTGCACCTGTTTTAAATTGCTTTATATTGAAATGAGTTCAGTCATATTGAGTTGAGTATCCAGAGTTGAGTATCCAGAATCAAATATCATATATTTTAGCTGAGTATCTAATCTTTGAGTTGAGTATCTTATCCTTAAGTACTTCTGAGTTGAGTAAGTTTGAGTAGTTTGGAGTATTCCTTGAGTTGAGTAAGATTGAAAAGAGGTAAGTATGTTTCCTTTTT
>NW_006238937.1:1363445-1363746 GCF_000226075.1 Solanum tuberosum | reverse complement strand
CTTTAGGATTGTTCTTACATGCTCGTACATTCCACGTACTGAGCCATTTGGCCTGCATCTTTTCATGATGCAGACACATGTATTCAGGATCATCAACAGGAGATTCGTTGATTCATCCGAGAGTTCGAGTTTGCTATGGTGAGCCTCCTTGTTTCAGAGGATTTCATTTACTTTTCAGTTTTGTTAGGATGTCGTGGGTCTTGTCCCGACTTCCATCTTTAACAGTTAGAGGCTTCATAGATAGTCAGTATAGTTGAGAAGTCTGTATTATTCATTTATTTTATTAAATGTTTAAAGACTT
>NW_006238937.1:1330708-1363346 GCF_000226075.1 Solanum tuberosum | reverse complement strand
TTTGAAAAGTTGCGTTTATTGAATTTTATTCAGTTTTAAGCTTTTGCATGCTTAAGTTAGTCTTCCGCTTGTAGTCAGCTAGGATGAGTGTTCGCTTGGGGACCAATAATGGTTCTTAAGTGCCGGCCACGTCCAGGGTGTAGACTCGGGTTGTCACAAACTTGGTATCAGAGCATATAGTTCAAGTTTCCTAGGGTGTCTATGAAGCCGTGTCAAGTAGGATCTTGCTTAAGGTTGTGAGGGCCCTACTTCTATAAATGAGGGACTACAAACATTTAAGAAAAGTTTCCCTTCTTTCATACTCTTAATCGTGCAATAGAGCTATGTCATAGAGACTTATTCTAACTCGTGCGTTTCTCAGAATCATTCGACTACCCATCATACTAGAGGTGGTTGAAAAGCAGAGTCGGTTCTTTGTCGATGAGTTGTTCTTACCAAGAGTTTTGAGGAAGTCATGAGACTCTAGAGGGACTTAAGAGAAGTCCAACAGTAAGTTAAGTGTTCAGTTTCGGAGGAATGCACCCATATTCATTTGAATCGTGCGTTTGAGCTAAAAGTGAGTTGTACCTTTTACTTAAGCCTTGTTTCTGCTGAGATCCTTATGATGAGTTATGTTTAGAGTTTGGGTAGTATTTTCCACCCCAAAAGGTAGCATGAGTTATGAGATCATGAGCAGTAGTAGTGAAGGAGCCTAGAGTTAGATGAAAGTATGTAGAGGTTTAGTAATCTAAGTAAGGGAGATGGAGTTGTGACAAACTATGTTACTATAGTCATGTACCTAGTAAGTTAGTAATGAGGAGTTTTCCCTTATGGGTAGAATAAGAAGTGATGAGTTGTGAAGACTCCATCATAGGAGGTAAAGTGTGTTGTAGCTAGAAAGGAGTTTGTGATGAAGTGTCATTGTGTAGAAAATGACTAAGTGTAAGTGGTGAATAGAAGAGAAAGAGTATTCATGAGGTGATAGCTCTAAGCTAAGCTTATGATCTTTAAGGTAAAGCCCGTAATATTCAAAGTGTTATAGAACTATTTGAGAGATAATGTGCAGTAAGTAAGTGAGTAAGTAGTACTTAAGTTCTGAAGTGGAATGTGATTGTAATTTGTGAGTGTAGAGACTTAGAGGTAAAGATTGACTATTTGTCATGAATTTTAGTGGGAGAATGATTATTAACTTTGTATCTAGTAGTTGGAAGTTAGTATAGTAGGTGAGCAATCCTATTGATATTCGGGTTTAATAATAAATATTAAGCTTGAATTTGAGATGAGTGTCATGATCAAAAGAATGACAACATGAGGGTGATGATGTTAGTCTTGAGATTTGATCTAGAAGACTTGACATAGTGTAGGTGAGGAATTGGGGTGATTAGTTGCAATAAATATGAGTGGTTCAACTGAAAGACCCTAACATTTAGATAAGGGCAGTGAAGTGTAGCTAAGTCACAAGAGTAACAAGAGCATTAAAGAGGTGAACTGAGAGGGTATGTTACCAGATGAGGTTCTAATTAAGTGATAATTTTCCATGTGTGCCTAGATAGAATAATTGAGTTGTCAATGTGGAATAGGTCCATTGCCTTCAAATGTTAGCTTTAGACCTAAGGGGGCGATGATAAGATGAGAAATCAGGTCAAGTGTTGAGAATTTCTTAAGGATCTGGTTAGTAGGAGTCCATGGAGTTGTTAGAGTACTAAACTTGAATGTGCTGTTGTTAAACATTAGGTGGTTTTTTATATGAGCCCAATGTGGTGGTAAAGAGTAATACTCTTGGGATGAGATTTCCTGTAGAGAGGTATATAATCCGAAGTTAAGAATTTGGGTTAAGCTTGAATATAGTAAGAGCATACCATTAGACTCAGACCTTAGGAAGAGTAACCCCATTCTATACCCAGTCCAGTCGTCATTCGAGGACGAATGATTCCAAGGGGGAGATATTGTAACACCCCAGAATTTTTTTAGCTAAGACTCAAACCGTTCTTTGTAGTGAGTGAGATTTTTGCAAAGAATTTAAAATTTCTTGAATATTAAGGTCACTAGATGTAGCACCTTGAGTTCCAAGAAGAACTTAAGAGAAGAGCATTCAAGTCATTCCTAGTTTTTCATAAGTTTTGGGTCAACTTCAAACGACCATAACTCCTACTGCACGATGAGTTAGGTGAGCTTCAAATAGAAAAATTAATGGCCTTCGAGCCCTCTTTCCAACGCCACCGAGTTTCCTCAATTCCGAGCACTGAGTAAAAGTTATGACAGATTTACTAACGTCGCACAAACCTGGCAGCAACTCCATGACGTAGAATCAACACGGACCTCACTACCTGGTGAAAGATCTTTCCGATTCCCAACTCGTTTTAATTATTTCTTTAGGGGTATTTTAGTCCTAAAAACCCTTAGGAGGTCATCTAAATTTCCCTAAACGTGTAAAAAATCAGTTTTCGTAAATCTATACCCTCTCATTCACTCCAAAGATTATACGCTCAAGGAATTCAAGAAAAGCTAAGGCTAGGGTTCATCTTTCAAGATTTTCCTTCAAGTTGCTTCAAGAGGATAATTCTTTCAGGTATGTAAGCTTCCATAGTGTTGGGTTTGTTCACCCACACGCCAATCAAGTTAATTTCAGGTTTAAATTCATTCTAAAAGTTGAAGTTTTGATGTTCTTGTTACGTATTCATGAATTTGCTTTCGTTCTTGAATTGGGTTGAGATTGAGGAGTTCTTGAGGTTAATATGTTGATTTATAAAGGGGTTAGAGTTAGATTCTTGTGTACATGTGCTAGGTATCTAAATCTAAAGAGGAATTGAGAAAAAGAACCGAGTTTAGGTGAATTGGGGTTAGAAAACGAAAAAGGAAAAAGTTGGGAAAATCTGGCACTTGGCTCCGCGTCGCAGACTTGCCTCCCCATTTCATAAAGTTGTCTTCTCGTCGCAGAGATGTCACAAACCTCTTTACCTCAAAAGTTAATTCGCGACCAAGTATTTTAATTCATCTCCGCGTCGCGAACTTGTTTCGAGACAGTGATTTCTTGATCATTTTTCATGTTTAACTATCTAAAAACACTCTTAATCATCACGAGATCATTCCTATCACAAATCACAACCTTGAATTCATAAATCACATTCAAGGTAGAGTTGAGAGTCAAGTCTTGAGAGTTCTCTCAAACATTTTTGAGAAAGTCCCTTTGAGTCCTTTGAGTCCTTTGAGGAGTCTTCTACAACTTCTAATAATTTGTTTCAAGACTCGAGTAAGTGAGCATGAGAGTGAGGAGAATGTATTCATGAGTCTACACTATCAGCTAGATCCTTCATATCATGAACTATAACTCTTGAATTCATAATTCACATTCAAGAGAGAGTCAAGAGTAAAGTTCAAGAAAGCCTTTGAGTTCAATTGTGAATCCTTTGAGATCAACTATCGATTTGAACTAAGTTTTGAGGAAGTAAGTCAGAGAATAAGAATAGTCATATACATGAGTTCCATATAGTTATGTAGACCATCGAGTCGATTTGTTTCATGCCCATACTTCCGCATGAACTTCGTAAGATGAGCATCCTTCAGAGAAGTTGTATCTTCAAGTGCTAAGCCTTTAAGTGTTGAGTTCCTAATCCATTTTTAGAAGTATCTTTGAGTCCTTGAGTTGAATATTTCATGCCCATATTCCCTCATGAGCACTATAAGTCGAACAGTCTTGAGATGAGTAGTATCATTGAAGTTCTTGAGTTTCAAGTATTGAGTTCTATCTATGGTTATTGAAAACCTTGCATTGAGTCGTTCATACCTATCATTCGGCATGAATCATATTTTAAGAAGTCTTTTACAAATGTTTAAACTTTATTTTAAGACTTAATTTTTTAGGTCAGTTAAGAGTAAAGTTGAAGTTCATTTCTTCAAAAGTATATGGGAACTATGTATTTCCAAAAGAGTTTAAAATATTTCACATTTGAATAAGAACGGAAAACTGAGATTTTCAAAAGAGCATTTGAGCTAGTGTTTCAGTAAAGAGCCTTTGAGCTAGTTTTTAAGTAAAGAGCCTTTGGGATAGTTTTTAGTTAAAGAGTAAATTCTTTCACAATAAAGGAAGAGAGGAAACCTTGATTTCCAAGATAGCCATTGAGCTAAGTTTTTGAGCAATTATCTCAAATCTCAGAAAGAGTTTTGTTTTTACAAACATATGAGATAAGTATATTTTGGGTGTAGTATTGAGCACCGATATAGGGATCCGAGTTCAGATAACTCAAGTCTCCATAAACCATGTAGCCATCATGGGTAGTAAAGAATCATACTTTTTAGATGACTCCTTCAGCTTCTTTTAGCATAGACTAGTGGATCCACTTAGTAGTCCAGGTTCTATACCGATGGCAAGGTATAGGACGGTCCTTGGCAATGTGAGGTAAACCGTTGTACCATCACTTAGGTTCATAGTGATGGTTATCGATTAGAGAATCTCCCACAGAAGTTATTGTATTCTTATATACACAGTTAATTGTATGTTTACATACATGTCAGAGTTATGTTATATCCTTGCATACACACAGAGTTGACATCATGTTTTTAAATAATTTGTTTCTTTATATTGCACTTGTTTTAAATTGCTTTATATTGAAATGAGTTCAGTCATATTGAGTTGAGTACCCAGAGTCGAATATCATATCTTTGAGTTGAGTATCTAATCTCTAAGTGGAGCATCTTATCCTTGAGTACTTCTGAGTTGAGTAAGTTTGAGTAGTTTTGAGCATCCTTGAGTATTTCTTGAGTTGAGTAAGTTTGAGAAGAGGTAAGTATGTTTCCTTTATATCAAGTTTCAAGCTTATGTTTGTGCTTTAGAATTCCTCTTACATGCTCATACAATCCACGTACTGAGCCATTTGTCCTGCATTTTTTCATGATGCAGACACAAGTATTCAGGATCATCAACAGGAGATTCGTTGATACATCTGAGAGTTCTAGTTAGCTATGATGAGCCTCCTTGTTTCCGGAGGATTTCATTTACTTTTCAGTTTAGGCAGGATGTCGTGGGTCTTGTCTCGACTCCCATCTTTATTAGTTAGAGGTTTCATAGATAGTTAGTATAATTGAGAAGTCTGTATTATTCATTTATTTTATTAAATATTTTAAAGACTTTAGTGCCTATTTTATGGCGAGTTGGATATATTAATTTTATTCTAAGTTGTTCATTTGAGTTAAAGTTTTGAAAGTTGAGTTTATTGAATTTTATTCAGTTTTAAGCTTTTTTATGCTTAAGTTAGTCTTGCGCTTGTAGTAAGCCAGGATGAGGGTTCGCTTGGGGACCATCAATGGTTCTTAAGTGCCGGCCACGTCCAGGGTGTAGACTCGGGTCGTGACAACTCGTCCCATTTCTATCCCTCCATATCGCATGGCTCTGGTGGAATTGAGAGAACTTAAGGCTCAAATCTAAGAACTTCTTGATAAAAGATTCATTCGCCCTAGTGCTTCCCCATGGGGTTCTCCAATTTTGTTTGTTAAGAAAAAGGATAGTAGTATGAGAATGTGGATAGATTACCAACAATTGAATATGGTCACTATTTAAAACAAATACCCTTTGCCTCGAATAGATGATCTTTTTGACCAATTGCAAGGTGCATCAATTTTCTCTAAGATTGATCTAAGGTCTGGCTACCATCAGTTGAAAATTAGGCTTGAAGATGTGCCCAAGACAACGTTTAGAACCCGCTATGGGCACGATGAGTTTCTAGTTATGTCTTTTGGTTTGACTAATGCACCTTCAGCTTTAATGAGTTTTATGATGAGGCGTTCAAGCCATTTATTTATTCATTTGTTATAGTCTTTATTGATTATATTTTGGTCTACTTGAAAAGTGAGGAAGAGCATGCCGACCATCTTTGTAGCGTTCAGGGTGTTCTTGGGAAACAAAGGTTGTGTGCGAAATTTTCTAAGTGTGAATTTTGGTTGACTTCTGTTGCATTTTTGGGACATATAGTTTCAAAGGAAGGGGTAATGGTAGATCCCCAAAAGATTGAAGCGGTTAAGAATTGGGTTTGGTCTAGCTCTATGACGGAGGTTAGGAGTTTTGTTGGGCTCACTAGCAATTATCGTCGATTTGTGAAGAACTTTGCTTCGATTGCCACTCACTTGACTAATTTGACCAAAAATGAGATACCATTTGAACGAACTGAAAGATAGAAATCGTTACCAAATTGTGTTTCCATCAACTGGGTAAGATTAATTTCCTCTTTACAAAGGTCTAAGATGAAGAATCTTCAACACCCACTTCCAATTTCTCAGAAATGGAAATCTTCAAATCTTCAAAGCTAAGGAAAATATTGTCTCAAAACTCAGTTCTAAGATCTCTAACTTGAAAACTGAACAATAATGTAACTAGATAAAAATCTGATAGTAAACTAAAAATTCAAACATGTATTTATAGTCACCAAAAATGTGCTACGAAGGACCATTCGGCGCAATAAGTTGGGATCACCGATCCACTCGGCTATCCGCCCTCTGGTCAGTTCCATCGCCTTTTTTTGCTTTGGCCTTCAGTAACTTCAAGTTATGTAATTTTGCGTGATATAACACTGCATCGCGGAACCGTTTGCCGACTCGCCGATTGCTCCTTTCTATCGCCGACTTGATTTTCCCCTTCAGGGATTGGCATACTGGAACAATAGGCGAGACCATGGCTATTCGGCGACTCGCCCAATGGTCTAGGTGATCCTTAGGCCTTCTTTTCTTCGTTCTTTCAGTTGCCTTGTTCCTTTTTGCTCATTAGTGTCCATGCTTTGTTCCTCAATCCAAATACCTAGAAATCAAGGATTTACATCAGTTATTGGCATAAAATATGCCTTTGAGGACACTAAATCTATTAAAATAAAGCCCTAAATGAGTCCAAATCGTGCAATCATCAATTGCATTAGTAGGGGCCGTTAGCTTACACTTATGTGTAGCTTCTCCTATTACTATAGCTAACAATAAGGGCCCACCAGCAACTATTGTATAGCTATAGAACAGAAAGGATTCCCCCGATAACTAAAATCACACTATCACTTTTTTTTTAATTCAAATACTCGTGTACAGGCTTTCTATCAACACGATAGAGTGGACATTGGTCTCTCACTTTATGAAGTGTATATGACAATTGTAGTGCCAATTGACCAGGTGGATTCCCTAGTGTACATGTCAAAACAATCCCTCCTAAATCAGCAGTTGTGACCTTATTCCCCCTTCCATCTTTTTTGTACACCCTTCCACCTACATGCTTTCGTCCGTCCAAAAGCGTAACTTCAAAGCCAAATGACATCAATTTCCTTGCAGCCGCTAACCTAGAAAGACGTGCCCCGATATAAATCACTCTACCCTTACTTGGCTCAGCTGGAATTCTGTCCTTAATTGTCAAAGCCACCCAAAAATTAAAATACCCATATCATAACAAGTAGCGTAGAATCCAATAAACCACAACGGCGTTCACGTGTAACATCAACAAACACATCTTTCATCACCGAAATCCACACATTTTAATGTCATCTGGCAATAATGTGATTTCTAATTAAAATATAGTTATACTATTCCATCCACCCAACTACATAAACACCCAAACTTCAATTCCGTAATCCCTTAACGAGTCACACGTAAATCCAGTCGTTAATCCAATTAAAACCTCATAAGTTAACTCTTTGTTTATACAAATACTTTCATCAGAAACAACCCACCTTCTCAAATATGTACATTTAGATTCAACATTTTTGTTCACAAAATTGAAACTTTTCACTCGAATTTTGCTAAATTTGTAAGTAGAAAGCAATGTAGATTGTTCTTCATTTATATTACTAAAAAAGTGTCACGCCCCGAGGCTACCCCTGGATGCGGACACGGGACCTAGGATCACAAGTTACCCCAAGCTAACCCTGCTGGCATATCATAAGCATACTAAGATAAACTAAATGAATGAATACTATGCGGAAACTAAATCATATAAATAATTTGAAATGATGGGAAATACCCATATACGAAGTCTTAATATATGAAAAACTGAGAGTTTGAATACAAATGAAAGGTCAAACTATAAGACTAAAGTTGAAACTAACTGTCATGACCCAGACCGTCGTGATTGGTACCCACACTAACCCTTCGGTGGGAAAACCATTACTACAACCCAAGCTAAACAACTTAATCAAAACCTATGCATTTAAAGATATGGAAGCAGGTTTAAATGACAATAAAAATGGAGTCACCATAAACTCAAAGGTTGAAATAATTAACAAACCAAACTAATGCGGAAATTTAACCCCTAGAACCTGAAAGTCATTGTACCAAAACTCTACTAACGACAAGTTTAAGGACAAGGGGTACAACCCCAAACCTAAAAGAACACCTTAACAAATAGTTTGAGTCCGAAAAGAGTGGACCTAAACAAGAAAGATCCATGGTAGCCCGAAAGAACTGGCTAACCCTTGAATCCGGTCACGCTCAATAGTCACCTAGCTGAGGTCTATCAATAGCCACCTGAAGATGCCCTGTACTCAACAAAGAAAGAGCAAGTGCAGTATCAGTACACAACCACAGTGTACTGGTAGGATCACGCGGCTATCCCAATAAGTGAAACATAACCATAAACTCAAAGGTTGAAATAATTAACAAACCAAACTAATGCGGAAATTTAACCCCTAGAACCTGAAAGTCATTGTACCAAAACTCTACTAACGACAAGTTTAAGGACAAGGGGTACAACCCCAAACCTAAAAGAACACCTTAACAAATAGTTTGAGTCCGAAAAGAGTGGACCTAAACAAGAAAGATCCATGGTAGCCCGAAAGAACTGGCTAACCCTTGAATCCGGTCACGCTCAATAGTCACCTAGCTGAGGTCTATCAATAGCCACTTAAAGATGCCCTGTACTCAACAAAGAAAGAGCAAGTGCAGTATCAGTACACAACCATAATGTACTGGTAGGATCACGCGACTATCCCATTAAGTGCAACATAAGTAAGTCAATACAACATAATAATAACATGCATACACAGAACATATACAATATCATCATCATTTACGCACAACGGAGCATTTCACATTTCTCAAATATCACAGTTATATCAAGTAGTTAGTCCTCTCATGGAACCTAAACCCAAACAGTTAGCATACCTGAACGTGGTACCCGATCCATTGTTTATGCCGAAACATGGCAACCGATCTCAATTAGTTATGCTGAAATGTGGCAACCGATCCCAATTAGTTATGCCAGAACGTGGCAACCGATCCCAATTAGTTATGTCGAAACGTGGCAACCGATCCATTCAACACACCACAATCACAAGTATATTCTCTACATCATACAATCAAAAAGTGATTCATGGCATATAATTATTCATCTATCTCATTTACAACAAATGTGATCAATAGTGCAACATTCACAGACATACATGTATCATAATGAACCAAGAACACACATACATCACACAATCATAGAATTACAATCATCACCTACGTCGAAATAAGCTTGAAACCCTAAAAAACTTGATCCTTCCTTTTCTAGATTCGTTCCGCTTGTTTTTGGTCAACAAATAACAATTATAATATAGGAATCAATAAACGAACACTAATTACCCAAATTACTAGCAGTTCTATTAACCCTAGGTCAACCCATGATCTCAATTAGGGTTGTTTCCACCTTAAATTCTAGATCAAAACCCTCCCCCATCGATAATAACCCAAAAATACATCATACAATCAAAAAGTGATTCATGGCATATAATTATTCATCTATCTCATTTACAACAAAATGTGATCAATAGTGCAACATTCACAGACATACATGTATCATAATGAACCAAGAACACACATACATCACACAATCATAGAATTACAATCATCACCTACGTCGAAATAAGCTTGAAACCCTAAAAAACTTGATCCTTCCTTTTCTAGATTCGTTCCGCTTGTTTTTTGGTCAACAAATAACAATTATAATATAGGAATCAATAAACGAACACTAATTACCCAAATTACTAGCAGTTCTATTAACCCTAGGTCAACCCATGATCTCAATTAGGGTTGTTTCCACCTTAAATTCTAGATCAAAACCCTCCCCCATCGATAATAACCCAAAAAAAAATAGGTTCTACGGATCGAAAAATGGATTAGGGAAGTAAAATCCTTAACTTTAGTGCTAAAAGAGGTGGAAAAACTTCAAGAAATAACCCTGGGACGTTTCTTAGCTCTTAAGAATGAACTTTTGCAGAAAAAAACGTTTTTAGAGGGTTTTACCCTATTCAAGTCGCGACTGTCCCGCTACGGCGGGAACCATTCCGCTACAGCTGGATCCATCCCGCTACAGTTGGATGCACGGAGACAGAATGTTACCCGTTCATGCTAAGATCATTTTCGGGAGTTCTACTCCCCCAAATTCGATTCCGTATTCCTGAACGTGTTAGTTATCAACTCATGTGGTCCAAATCATAATTAGATCTCTCATTCATTACCATATTTCCCTAGTCCATGCTGACTCCGATTTCGTCCATATCTGGACTAGGCTAGGACATCCCGAGTTACTACCAAAATGTTTTCTAGCCCCATTTCTTTCCCCATTGGCTTTTCCATAACGATGGAATCAGGTCGTTACAATAGATACCAATTTACCCATCACTCGCCCCCGAGTGATCAAATAGGAAAGACTAGTTGAAATAAAGGTAGAGTAGTATGTGAAAAGTTGAATTACTAGGATACTTGTCTCGCATGTCCTTAGCTCCCGGACATCGTGATCAAGGATTTCAACCGATTCTTCTTCATACCGAAGGTCTTGTTTAACAAACTAGGTCTCACTTTATGATATATTCACCGTCCCCAAACCCACCAATTAAATACCTACACATCCTTCCATACAATGCCTCAACCAAGTCATCACAATACTCGAGTGATAATTATTGTTGTATGTACACTTAACTAACAACAAATTTATTCTCAATAACCACCAAAGTTAATTGTACAAATGTCTGCAACATGTTATCAATGACTTCTACACAAACATCAGAACGAATTCTTTCTCACAGAACCATGATAAAATTCTAAATAAATATTCACTACAATTAGAGGTGGACCTGAACCAACCAACAAACACTCATAATACTCAAACAATCATAGTTCTTATCATCATCTTCTTCTCACAACATAAATTTCCATGAGCTTACATTATAAAATTTCATCTTTAGACATCAAATACTCATCAAGGGACATGTCCAAGCATAAAAACCCTCCAACAACACTATCGAAATGTTAGATTTAGTAATTGTAGATTACATCTTAAGAACAGTAGAATTGGACCCCATGATCCCCACATTCAACCACACATGATCGATATATGACCTCGACGACTAGATAAATAGTAAGATTGTCGAACAACCATAAATACGCATGGTAGAACTTCTATACATTTTCATAAGCAAAGTGGAACATGTAAAAACCACTGAAATACTTTAACAACTCCAAGACAACACCACATAAGTCATCTAAAATAACCACGTCTTATTAAATCATCACACTCAACCAAGAGAAAATCGCAGGATTAGTACACCTGATCCACCACTATATATCCACCCATAAAATGAAAACACGCGTGAGCATAGCTAGTGCATCTCCCTTATAACCATGTACAAAATGAAATAGATGGTCACATAAGAATTAATCGAATCACACGAAATGTTTTCCTCTGAAGAGTCGATATTAACCATTTCCATTCACTTGACTCCACATACTCTTCATATCCTTCCACTGAAGCCCACACTCTCAATACTAACAACCATCATAAATATTCGACCATTTACCTTACTCTAAACAAACACTTTTTAAATGAAAGACTTTCTTAGGTACTTTAACAATCAACATTAATAAACTTTATAACTCAACCCAGGTGAAAGTCCTTTCAAATGATCAATTGTATCACCACGAGTGTAGACTTTCCATGAAAAATCTGAATTGAAAAATCAATTGTATAACACAGTCCCCTTATCTATCAACATTAGCTTATACCTCGAAGATTTATATGAATTCATGGATCTTCACTTATCATGGTTCACATCTCTATTGATCTTACAATATCCAATTCAATCGTACTCATAACTAAACTCAAAATAAAACAAAAGCACTTATCATCACATTCGAGCTAATGTGTGTTGATGAGTCCACAAATTGGACTCATTTAGGGATTTATTTTGATAGAAATAATGTCCTCAAATGCTTATTTTGTCTCAATATCTGATGAAAACTCTTAAGTTTCAGGTATTTGAAGTTTTGGTGGAAGCATGGACAGTTAGGTGCAAAAAGGAACAAGGCTGAAAAGACCGAAGAAGCTAAAACCTGTGTATCACCAAGCATACTTGGCGACTCGCTGAAGGGACACACTCCTCCCTTTGTTCCAGTACCCGAAGCCCTGAAGGAGAAGGAAAAAAAAGGCAATGAAAGGAGCACTCGACGCTTCACCGAATAGTTCCGCGAAGCAGTACTATAC
The DNA here is from genome assembly GCF_000226075.1 of Solanum tuberosum. NCBI lineage: Eukaryota > Viridiplantae > Streptophyta > Magnoliopsida > Solanales > Solanaceae > Solanum > Solanum tuberosum. Next base: position 1,350,889 of record NW_006238937.1, on the reverse strand, counting down.
CACCCAATGACACAGAGCACGATGACGCGGAAGGCTAGTGAAAAACGGCGACGAACTACACCAAAGGGCGAATCATCGAGTTAATTGGCGATTACAACTAACCTCGTCGAAAGATCAGCCAACACTATATTTTGAAGTCTATAAATACTAAACTTGTTATTAATTTTTAAGGAGTCGAACATTTATTTTAATTTCCATAATAGAATAGTACTTTTTGGAATATTTTCTCTCAAGTATGGTTAGGGTTTTGTGGGAGACTTGAAGAGAGAAGGATTTCATCTTCCCTAAGTTGGAAGTGGGTTTTCTCCATTCTTCTTCCTTATCTTAAATAAAGGTTTAATTTCTTATACCCATTTGATTTTAGTATCATTTTAGGTGTAGTCTGCTATTTCTTGATGTGTGGACTAAAAAACCCCATTCTTGGGGTGTGATTTAGCAAATATGTGTTAATATTGTTGTTGTGTCTTGCTTGCTGATAAGTTAGATGTATTTTAATGGTGATTTCACCTAGTGGTTATGGTTTAATTTAATGGGTTTGTAGTTGCAAATACAAAACCACCCATGTATTTTCGGCTTGCCCGAGAAGGAGGTCGCAAAACTAAGACCACTAGATTGATGGCCTAAGGAGTGGGTCGACATGAGGTTCAGCCCGAGAGGGTGAACCCTAGTCCCATATCCTAACACTCAGCTCGAGAGAGTGAGTGGGGTAAAGTGTAGGCTGGTCTTCATGCGGCATATGAGTGTTCGAGAGGAATGCATTTGAAACGGGGTAAGTTGCCCGAGAGAGAACTTATTTCCATCTAAAGCTTAGCCTAGTCACTATTATCTTGCAAATTTCCTATCAAAGGCATGTACCCAACGATTTATCTCAACTTGTATTGCGGTTACACCCCAAGAACTCTTCCCCATACTTGATTTTCTTGTTATTTTCGGTATTTTTACCACTTGTGATTAAACCCTCATATCGATATTTGACAATTTTGTGTCACCCCCCTTTTTGATTTTCTATGTTTTTAATCTATAATATCTTTAACTACACTAGTTAGAACTAAATTTTATTTTTTTATCAATTCTCAAAACCACTCCCTTGGGATAGGACCCCAACCTTTAGTTGGGTTACTATATTACTGATGATCGTACACACTCGTACCGTAGGTTAGTATCGTTGGTCGCGATAATCATCAAAATGGCGCCACTGCCGGGGAGTGGTGTCACGTGAAAATGTAGTTAACTAGAGCTTTTTGTTCTTTCTAGTTGTAGTTTCTACTACCTTTATTTTTAGTTTTGTTTTTCTTTAAAGTTGTTTTTCTAAGGTAAATATGTCGAGTAGTGCATGCAAGAAGACGGAAGAGCTTGAATGCCAGTACGAAAAGGGACGCTACGTTCCTCCTCATGAACGAAAGAGAGTTATGAAAGAAAATGAGGGACAGGTCGAGGCAATGCTCTCACTACTGCTAAAAAAGGCCAATGAACAAGATAGATTGCTTGAAGAGTTGAGAGAAAATGTCTTGATACTAAATAAGACTATAACCTCTCACTCGATACTCATGCATCTACTGGGGTCCCAAATGGACCAAGTGCTATCTTCTGTCTATCCAGATTTAAGCGCGGGGTGCCCTTATGAAACTAAGGACAACCCCACTAATGAGGGATAAATAAGGACTTTTGTCGTGCCACGACGTTAACTACGACGCTGTTTTGGAGGCAACCCAAAACCCTTTAATTGTTTTTTGTTTATTGGTAAAATAATGGTGTTGTTAGTACAGGGTGAAGCTAGGGAAATGCTTGAAAAGGTATATGGAGGCGCTAACAAAACCAGTTGGCAGATCGTCGACAAGTTCGGCGGACCCGTATATCCTGCTATTTGATTCAAGACATCTTCAAGGTTGAGTCTGTAAAACTCGGTGAAGTGAGGAATTTATCGGCGCATCACCCACCTAGTTGGCGATACCAACGGAGACTGTCGTTGATATTCCCACGTGAACTAAAGGCCTTGCTAAATTCAGTGAGGAAATCAAACAATCGGCGTGCCGCCAAATGATTGGATGGACTCAACTAATATCACCGAATGGGCGGAAGCTGGACGGGTTTTGCAGGCAAAAGGTTTAAAAGTTCTATTTCATTGACTCTCCTTCACTTTTTCCCTCTTCACAAACTCACACCAGTACTCTAGCCTGATATTTCTTGCATTTTAAGAATATTTTAGTTGTCAAACTGTGCTCGGATTCGGATTGCATTGCTACCTAGCATTTCATTAGTATCTGATTCAACATCAAAGGTTGGTGACTTGAACCCCTTGTTTATTTCTTCGAAATTGTACTCATTTGCATAATATGAATCATTGTTGAGTCTCTGAGTTGATTGAATAATATACATCCTCAATTATTGTTCAATAACTCTTGTTTAAATGATGGAATCTCGCTAACGTGCACTTAAAATTGAATTAATTTACTGCGGGAGTGTGTAAGTGCTATGGGTCTTCGGTGAGTTGGTGTTGTAGAGGCTGGAATTGAGATATAAAAGGTTGCAGGGTCGAATTTGGAAGGATGGGTTGAAAATAGGCCTGTTGGGTTGCTTTGGCAAGCTGATTAAAGCTCGTCGAACCACTCGACAGTTCGCGTAACTTCCCCATTTCGCCTTTAATTTAATGCCAAATGTGTAATTGACTCTGTAACTTTCTGCGAACAAGATTGGATCGCCACATACACTTGGCGAACTACCAAAAGTTTTCCTGTTCGCCCTTTTTTCTACACCCTTGTACCATCTATGCATCATTTTCAGCAAATAGCCTAAAGGAGTGAGCATTTCACCAACTGTTTTGGTGAAACAATTCTACACCCAGGACACCCATGTTCCTATTTAACATATTGTCTAACTTTCTCTTGAAGTCTTTTGCAGAAATGGCTAGACCAAAAGTTGCAGGAAGGGACATGCCATCCCGACACGTAAGAGCACGAGATTTCAAAAGAGACAAAAATATAGTAAAACTGGCAAAAGAAAGAAAAGAGAGTAAGAAAGCAAGGGTCAGCAAAAGGATCCCCATTAATCCCACTATTCCTTCATGGAAACGTGGACTCTACACAGCTATAAACTCCTTCTGGGCAGCCCACAAGTTGGAAAGAATGATTGCAGCTGATTTCACTGCAGAAGCTAGGGCAAATGAACACAATGCGACCCAGAATGACAATTCGGGGACCATTGTTGAATTTCAGGCTAATGCATCGGACAACGATGCCCCGACAGATGGAGCAAGCATGTAGACAGGATCCCCTCCTTACCTCCCTCTCTATTTTTTCTTTACTTTCACTGCTGGATATTTATCATTTGCATTTGAGGAAAAATGTTTTTATTTGTGGTGGGGTGAGGCCAACACTTTTTGTGCACCTTTTGTGTTGATACTCGTGTTTTTGTGTACATTTGGGTTGTTTGTTTTAAGTGTAGTATATACTTCTTTTCGTGGATATTTGAGCTTGTGGCTCCTCTTTAGTTTTAATTTGCAAAACATTTTGACCCTTCCAAAAAAAATTCATTTTTCGAAAATTTTCGCTACCTTTTATGTTGAAAGTGGCTGTTCTCGTACAAATTCGAGTCTCAGTTTCGATCAATACTGATGACTTGAATAGTGCTCTTAATAAAAAAAACATGAATGTCCGGCTACAACGAGACCAAATGAAGTTGCATAGGCAATATGTGAACTCTTTGCATCTCGTTGTGATTAGCCATGCATCAAATTGATTCTCTTGTGATGACCGTTGCACACTAGTAAAAGTGTGTATTCTTGTTTGACGGTAGTGTCGATGCCTTATGTGATGAGTTACTTTGAACCATGCATGAATAAACCTAGAATTTTCCCCTGTAGTCCGGTTGATTATGTAAGGCTTGGTCATGAGATGATCTTAGGCAACTTTAAAGAGTGTGAGCCAATTTGACATATACCGCTTTTGTGGCCTATCCTGTGAGCGTGTGAACCTCTTTTGAACACCCTTTGAGCCTTACCTTTCTTTGGAAGAAACTTAATGAAAACTAGACCTTTCTTAACCCATCACCCATAGTCCTCATGAAGTTGTGGTTAGTTTGAATAGTCAACTTAAGCCAAAAGCCTAAGTTGGGGGTGTGGTGAAAAGAGAAGGCAAATCAAGAAGTGCAAGAAAGTCCCTCTTACCCATGATTTTGAAAAAAATGGAAACCCTCCATATAAAAAACAAGACAGAAAAGAAAAAGAAAAGAATGAAAAAGAAAGTTGTGGAATAAAGTACAAAAGAAATGGGGTCTCCTAACAATTCATGGGAAGCGAATAATAAGATGACTCATGAGCACTAAAGAAAATGATAAAGGAAAAGGGAAGGAAGTGTTGTGAGCACCACATTCAAAAAAATGGAAACCCTCCATATAAAAAACAAGACAGAAAAGAAAAAGAAAAGAATGAAAAAGAAAGTTGTGGAATAAAGTACAAAAGAAATGGGGTCTCCTAACAATTCATGGGAAGCGAATAATAAGATGACTCATGAGCACTAAAGAAAATGATAAAGGAAAAGGGAAGGAAGTGTTGTGAGCACCACATTCATGAGGATATTTAGTCACTAAGCCTAAATGACCATACATTTGCACTCAGCCTCATTACAAGCCTTAGAAAGACCTTTTTGATCTTGAGCAAGCCGAACCAAAGGTTGATTGGAAAATAAGGGCAAACCTATGGGTGAAAACATGCATTGTGTTCCTCTTTTTTAGTGTGAGTGTTGCATCTGATTCCTGATCTTAAATTGATTTACCCCTGTGCGTGAATATTGAATCATTCTTTGTGTGAGGGCATTCAGATACTATTGTTGAGCTTGAACTTGCATTAGTAGCAAGTATCGTGAGCATGAGAAATCTTTGGTAGTGGTGTGCCACAACTTTAATCTTTGAGTACATAGTTGATCTTCGCATAAGTAATTTGAGTCTTGTTGTGTATGTTCATGATTTAGTCTTCTGTAACACTATTTGAGACACCTTGTTGAACAACTGAACTTGAGTTTGCTTGAGGACAAGCAATAGTTTAAGTTGGGGGGTGTTGATGAGTCCACAAATTGGTCTCATTTAGGGCTTTATTTTGATAGAAACAATGTCCTCAAATGCTTATTTTGTCTCAATATCTGATGAAAACTCTTAACTTTCAGGTATTTGAAGTTTTGGTGGAAGCATGGACACTTAGGCACAAAAAGTAACAAAAAGGCTGAAAAGAACGAAGAAGCTGAAGCCTACGTATTGCCAAGCACACTTGACGACTCGCCGAAGAGGTGCACTTCGCCCTTTGTTCCAGTACGCGAAGCCTTGAAGGAAGGATAAAAAGGAAGATGAAAGGAACAGTCGGCATTTTGCCAAATAGTTCCGCGAAGCAGTACTATACCGCCAAATGACATAGAGCACGACGACGATGAAGGCCAGTGCAAGACGGCGACGAACTACACAAAAGGGCGAATCGCCGAGTTAATCGGCGATTCCAACTAACCTCGCTGAAAGATCCGCCAACACTATTTTCTGAAGTCTATAAATACTAAACTTGTTATTAGTCGAACATTTATTTTAATTTCCATAATAGAATAGTACTTTTTGGGATATTTTCTCTCCAGTTTGGAGAGGGTATTATGGGAGACTTGAAGAGAGAAGGATTTCATCTTCCCCAAGTCGGAAGTGGGTCTTCTCCATTCTTCTTCATTTTCTTAAATCAAGGTTAAATTTCTTATACCCATTTGATTCGAGTATCATTTTAGGTGTATTTTGTTATTTCTTGATGTATGTCTAAAAACCCCCATTCTTTGGGTGTGATTTAGCAAATATGTGTTGATATTGTTATTGGGTCTTGCTTGCTGATAGGTTAGATGTATTTTAATGGTGATTTCACTAAGTGGTTGTGGTTTAATTTAATGGGTTTGTAGTTGCAAATACAAAACCACCCATGTGTTTTTGGCTTACCCGAGAAGGAGGTCGCGAAACCAAGACCACTAGACTGATGGCCTAAGGAGTGGGTCGACATGAGGTTCAGCCCGAGAGGGTGAACCCTAGTCTCATATCCTAACACTCAGCTCGAGAGAGTGAGTGGAGTAAGGCGTAGGCTAGTCGTCAAGAGGCAAGTGGGTGTCCGAGAGGAAAGCATTTGAAACGGGGTAAGTTGCCCAAGAGGGAACTTATTTCCATCTAAAGCTTAGCCTAGTCACTATTATCTTGCAAATTTCCTATCAAAGGTATGTACCCAACGATTTATCTCAACTTGTATTGCCGTCACACCCCAAGAACTCTTCTCCATACTTGATTTTCTTGTTATTTTTGCTGTTTTTACTACTTGTGATTAAACCCCCAAATCGATATTTGACACTTTGTGTCACCCCCCTTTTTGGTTTATTATGTTTTTAATCATTAATATCTTTAGCTAAGACTAGTTAGAACTAAATTTTATTTTTCTATCAATTCTCAATACCACTCTCTTGGGACACGACCCCAACCTTTAGTTGGGTTACTATATTATTGACGATCGTAAACACTCGTACCGTAGGTTAGTGTCGTTGGTCACGATAAGCATCTTATGTACACTCCTTTCTCATGTCTTTTTCAATAGCTTATAACCAATCTGATGGACTTGTGACACTATTACCATAGCCACAGCAAAACGAATGAAATCACGCGTCTCTGAACCCAATTATCTACCCCTCTAAAGATATCTCTTTAACCTTTGCAATCAAATACATTATTCTTGCTCTCGCCTCTCTCTTTAAAGGTTGTATTACATACCACTATTTTTCTGTTCATTACGACTCTAACTCTTTACAATTCTATTAGAGTGGTGTCCTACCATCTCTTAAAACTTTCCATACAGCCACGTTACTCACCAAATATTAGAAAACCACAATCGTAGATACTAGCAAGTCGTAAATATACAAGAATTCACTTAACCAACAATCTTATTATATAGTTGCATCGCATCACAATCCATCACGAACTCTTATTACCATTACGCTCAGTCAGCTCTGACTATCACTATGAAGCCAACCTTTACATCAACATGACACAAAAAAGTCAGGTATAGTCATCAAATTTAAATTAAAGGACAAACCCAATCTTGGTATGCAATTTCTTACTAAAATCTTCAATTTCCTTCACCCAAGTATACTCAATGGAACTTTCTTTATCCATAACCTTGTCATTCAGGTATTAATCAACTCCATTATGGATTAAGATAAAATCATCAATCCTCATAATACCCCCTTCTTGTTATCAAACAAGACAGGAGCGCCCCACTTGGAAACATTAGGACGGATGAACCCTTTATCAAGTAGCTCTTGGATTTGTTCCTTAAGCTCTCATAATTTCAATATAGCTATACGGTACGGAGGGATAGAAATGGGGGGAGTGTCAGTTTCTAAGTCTATGCAGAAATCTATATCTCTATATGGAGGCATACTAGGCAAATCCATAGGAAACACTTCATTAAAACTAACGCCACAGGAATAGACTCCTTAGAGGGAGACTCAACCTCAACATTCCGAACATGAGCCAAATAAGCCAAACAACTCTACCCTACCACTTTCCCAGTCCTAATGAAGGGTATGATCTTAGCTAGCTTAGTCTTGTACACCCTTTCCCACTCTAATCTTTCTCTACCGGGGATCTCTAGAGTTACCGACTTAGTATTACAATTAAGCACGGTATAATAGGGGGACAACCAAGTCACACCTAAGATTATATCAAGTCAGTCATATCAAGCATAACCAAATCAACTCAAGTTTGAAAATCCATAAACACAACCGGACAAACACGATATACAAGGGTGATTATGACTGACTCTTCAACTGGACTAAAAACATGGGTAGGGGCATCAAGTATATCACAAACCACATCAAATCCCAAGGCAATTGAACTAACATGTACGAATAAGTAGAACCTATATCACACAAAAGAATAGACATCCGGTCATAGACAAAAGTAGTTCTAGTGACCACTGCATCACACCTCAAACTTGAATTTTGCCCGAAAAAGCATATAATTGAGCCCTATCCTCTTAACGGGCAACCTCCTTGTATCCCTAAGTTCTCCACAATTTAACAAAATTATAACTTATATTCAATTGCTGAACATTGAATTAGATCGCGGGGGTTTGTTCAGGTACAATTCGGGGTCCACAATTGTGACTAGGGGAAATCAGGGGAGACAGGTTGAGGTTTTGCCTCGCCTCATCCTGCTCTAGCGGAAAAATTTCCATACTAGTGGCCTTGCCTTGGCATTAAGAATCCCGCTCCCGTGGCCATAACGAAAATAGAACCTAGGTCAACTAATTTTCTGGGGTTTTTCTCTTTTCTAATTTTTTGAAAGGCTCCCAGCTCTGCTAAACGAATTTAGGATAATTCTCTGAGCTAAAAGAAATCATGTCTATCCCAAGTAAATCCCATGATACACGAACTAACTCGTTCTCATTAATTTAGCACCACAACCCACATATCCCCAGGATACAACTAGACATTCACGAGGTCATTACACAAGCGCAAGACAAGTCCAAATTCTTTAATTAGTTCGAACAATAGACGATCATTTATGCCTTGTACGACCCCTAAGGCCAGATACCAATTGGAACATTCTCTAGTTTCAATTAACTTGATTGTCTCCCTTCAGCCGGTACTACGACATGTAGTTCACTTCGTTGAGATAACGATTGGAATCGAGAGCTACCAATTGCACTCAACTCATACCACAACCGACAATAATAGCTACTGAGCCCCACAAAACGTCTAATTTCAATCATAGAACTTGGTCGAACCCAATTCTTAACAGCCTCAATCTTTAACTAATGGTAACCAGACCTTATATCAATCTTAGAGAAAATCGATGAACATTGCAATTGGTCAAAAAGGTCATCTATCCGAGACAATAGATACTTGTTTAGAATGTTGACCCTATTCAACTGTCGGTACTCTATACACATCCTCTCTTACTAGTGATGGTGTTAATACCACTTTTGTTGCTCTAGTTCGGACCATAGAGTGAAGGAGGAAAGATAACAATTTGTATCACCCAGATACCAATTGGATTCAAGTCATAGCACGAAGGAGTTGAACGAAGTGAGTTATTGCTAAAATCCTATACCCTTTAGAAAAAAAGTACGGACGTCATCATACCGTTCCGCAAGACTTTACTAGACTTGGTTTAATACAATGAGATCAATGAACCTAGGGCTCTGATACCACCTTTGTCACGACCCAGACCGTCGTGATTGGCAACCACACTAACCCTCCGGTAGGATAACCATTACTACAACCCAAGCTAGACAACTTGACCAAAAACTATGCATTTAAAGATATGGAAGCAAGTTTAAATGACAATAAAAATGGAGTCCCCATAAACCCCAAGGTTTAAACAATTAACTAACCAAACTAATGCGGAAATTCAACCACTAGAACCTGAAAGTCATTGTACCAAAATTGTACTAACGACAAGTCTAAGAACAAGGGGTACAACCCCGAAACTAAAAGAACACCTTAACAAATAGTCTGAATCCGAAAAGTGTGGACTTAAACAACAAAGATTCATGGCAGCCCAAAAGAAAAGACTCACCCTTGAATCCGGTCACGCTCAATAGTCACCTAGCTGAGGTCTATCAATAGTCACCGAAGATGCCCTGTACTCAACAAAGAAAGAGCAAGTGCAGTATCAGTACACAACCATAGTGTACTGGTAGGATCACACGGCTCTCCCATTAAGTGAAACATAGGTAAGTCAATACAACATAATAATAGCATGCATACACCGAACATATACATTATCATCATCATCATTTACGAACAACGGAGAATTTCACAATTCTCAAATATCACAGTTATATCAAGTAGTTGGTCCTCTCATGGAACCCAAACCCAAACAGTTAGCATACCGGAACGTGGTACTCGATCCAATACTTATGCCTGAATGTGGCAACCGATCCCAATTAGTTATGCCGAAACGTGGCAACCAATCCCAATTAGTTATGCCGGAACGTGACAACCAATCCCAATTAGTTATGTCGGAATGTGGAAACATATCCATTCAACACACCACAATCACAATCACAAGTATATTCTCAACATTATACAATCAAGAAGTTATTTATGGCATATAATTATTCATCTATCTCGTTTACAACAAGTGTGATCAGTAATGCAACAGTCGCATACATACATGTATCATAATGAAGCAAGAACAAACATACATCACACAATCATAGAATCACAAACATCACCTACCTTGAAACAAGCTTGAAACCCATAAAAAACTTGATCCTTCCTTTTTCAAATTCGTTTCACTTGTTCTTGGTCTACAAACAACAATTATAATGCGGGAATCAATAAACGAACACTAATTACCTAGATTACTAACAATTCTATCAACCCATGATCTCAATTAGGGTTGTTTCCACCATGAATTCTAGATCAAAATCCTGCCCATCGATAATAACCCAAGAAAATCGGTTCTACGGATCGAAAAACTGATTAGGGAGAAAAATCCTTACCTTTAGTGGTAAAAGAGGTGGAAAACCTTCAAGAAATAGCCCTGGGTCATTTCTTAGAGCTTAAGAATGAACTTTCGCAGAAAATAACATTTTTGGAGGGTTTTACCCTATTTAAGACGCAACTGCCTGATATGACAGGACCCATCCCACTACAGCGAAATCCCGCTACAACTGTATCCATCCCGCTACAGCTGGATGCATGGACACAGAATGTTACCCGTTCATGCTCAGATCATTTTCGGGAGTTCTACTCCCCCAAATTTGATTCCGTAAAGTCGTACGGGTTCCTTAACGTCTTAGCTATCTACTCATGTGGTCCAAATCATATTTAGATCTTTCATTCATTACCAGATTTCCCTAGGCCTTACTGAATCGGACTTCGTCCAAATCTGGACTAGGCTAGGAAATCCTGAGTTACTACCAAAATGTTATCTATTCCCAATTCTTTTCCCATTGGCTTATCCATAACGACGGAATCATGTTGTTACAATAGATATCAATTTACCCATCACTCGTCCCTGAGTGATCAACTAGGAAATACTGGTTAAAATAAAGGTAGGGTAGTATGTTAAACGTCGAATTACTGGGATACTTGTCTCGCATGTCCTTAGCTCCCAGACATCGTGATCAAGAATTTCAACCGGTTCTTCTTCACACCAAAGGTCTTGTTTAACAAACTGAGTCTCACTTTATGATATAATCACCGTCCGCAAACCAACCAATTGAATACCTACACATCCTTCCATACAATGCCTCAACAAAGTCATCACAATACTCGAGTGATAATTATTGTTGTACGTACACTTAACTAACAAAAAAGCTATTCTCAATAACTACCAAAGTTGATCGTACACATGTATGCAACATGTTATCAAGGACTTCCATACAAACATCAGGGCCAATTCTTTCTCACATACCAATAAAAAAAATTAAATCAATACTCACTGGAATTAGAGGTGGACTTGAACCAACCAACACACACTCATAATACTCAAACAATCATAGTTCTTATCATCATCTTCTTCTCACAACATAAATTTCCATGAGCTTAAATTATAAAAAAATTGATCTTTAGACATCAGATACTCATCAAGGGTCATGTCCAAGAATAAAAACCCTCCAACAACACTATCGAAATGTTAGATTTAGTAATTGTAGATTACCTCTTAAGAACAGTAGAATTGGACCCCATGATCCCCATATTCAACCACACATGATCGATATATGACCTCGACGACTAGATGAATATTAAGATTGTCGAACAACCATAGATACGCCTGGTAGAACTTCTATACATTCTCATAAGAAAGTTGGAACATGTAAAACCCACTAAAATACTTTAACAACTCCAAGACAACATTACATAAGTCATATGAAATAACCATGTCTTTCAAAATCATCACACTCAACTAGGAGAACACCGCAGGATTGGTATACCTGATCCACCACTATAGATCCACCCACAAAATGAAAACACGCGTGAGTATAACTAGTGCATCACCCTTACAACCATGTACAAAATGAAATAGATGGTAACATAAGAATTTATCGAATTACACGAAAGGTTTTCCTCTGAAGAGTCGATACCAGCAATTTCCATTCACTTGACTCCACATACTCTTCACATTCTTCCACTGAAGCCCACACTCTAAAGACTAACAACCATAAAAAACATTCGACAATTCACCTTACTCTAAACCAACACTTTTAAATGAAAACCTTTCTTAGGTATTTTAACAATCAACATTAATCAACTTTACAACTCAACCAGGTGTAAGTCCTTTCAAATGCTCAATACCGGATATAATTGATCATTTCTCACCTTACCAATTCATACCTTGATAAAAATATATCACCAAGAATGTAGACTTTCCATGAAAAATCTGAATTGTAAATTCAATTGTATAGCATAGTTTCCTTATCTATCAACATTAGCTTATACCTCAAAGATTTTTATGAATTCATGGATCTTCGCTTATCATGGTTCACATCTCTATTGATCTTACAATATCTTTCACTAACAATTCAATCGTAGTCATAACTAAACTCAAAACAAGACAAAAGCACTTATCATCACATTCGAGGTAATGTCTGTACAGTCCTTTCAGAAGTCTTTTTCAATATATTATAACCAATCTGATGGACTTGTGATACTATTACCATAGCCACAACAAAACGAACAAATCACGCGTCACTGAACCCAATTATCTACCCCTCTAAAGATATCTCTTTATCCTTTGCAATTAAATTCATTATTCTTGCACGAATCCTTGAAGTGTCAGATCCTTCATGTCGAGCACCCATTTGCTGACCAATATGACGACCCTGGCAGCGTGAGGCAAAACGTTGTATCATCACATAGCTCTTAAGTGAAACAAGTTCAAAACGGGATCCATGAAGAAGCTGAAATTCTGAACAAGAAAAAGAAAGAGGAAAGAGGAAGTTATAGAGAGGTGGGGAAGGACTCATACCTGTCTATTTTTTACTTAACGGTGGTTGCTCTTGACTTGACAAAACCTTTTAAGCACAAAATATAAGAAATGTTAGCCTCAAGTCTAATATATGCCACAGTTGCAAACAACATAAATAAAAATAAAACATGTTTGTAATGGTTAACACGAAATTTAAAGGAAAAATATTACGATCTTAAATTGATGAATAATGAATCTATTCGGCTGATTTAATATACTGTTAAGCTCAAAATAATTAGATTTGTTAGCTCAACACGTGAAACTAAACAACTAGATTTATTTAGGTTGGTATGATGTAGCACATTTGTAATGTCGAAAGTTGTTATCATCACAGCAATAATAGCGAGCATTTTGCTTCCCAACAATTCTAACGTTTCATTTAATAATGTCGGGAATGACTTAGTCACACCACAAAAATAATACAATATAGATACTTTCTCCTTATTCATATCATGCCCAGTCAACGCTGCTACACAAAATCGGCTGAACAAAGTAATTAATATAAACCTTGATCGTAATTTTTGAAGCACAATGCTAACAAAAGGAAGCCAATATCACCTAGTTGAAACTTCATACAGAGTTGGGGTTGGGCTGCTCATCCCTAATTTAGTAATGTCCTGATGGAACTCAAGATTAGGAAGTTAGACGTGCCACTTAAATTTAGGAAGATTTTCATCATGCAAAAAATGGACAATGAAGAACAATAAACGTAAATCACACTTTTCCACTTCTTGATTTAATGAAGATCTACAAAATCTAGTAATACATATCAGAAATGATTATTGTATTCATTTTTTTAGAACAACAAATATAAGTTTTTAGACACAGTAGATTTACGGTAGAGTTGAACTGTGCAAGTAGCTACAAAGTAGTATCAAAGAGTACAAAAGAGGTTATGAACCTGCATTACAAGATTAGGTCTCCTATGTAATAATATTTGAAGGTATGAACATGCATAATAGAGTGGTTATTCTTTGTCTATATACAATCCTTATAGAGTTATAAATAAGGAAATAAAATCCTTCTAGTGAATTTGATTAGAATAATGAGACGTCAATGTTAGACATCAAGTTTCCTTTAGCGCTAAAGAAAAAGATGTTAGTGTTAAAACAATTATATATCGTAATAGTTTTTCTAACTCTAATAGGTAAATGATGCCTTAGGAAATGACTATTCAAATGACCTTTCATTGCTTCATATGAATAATTTTCAAATTTCTTAGTGAACCATTCAATAATTTTCTATATTAGTGAAGCATTCAATAGTTTTCAAATTCCTCAACTATTTTGCATATGAATGTTGTCCACATTAGTGTATTGGTTTTGTATTTACTTGAGTAACACAATGAGTCATTTTGTATACATATTGCTCACAATACATGAGCCAACTATCTATCGAAAACAACCTCTATACCTCCCAAGTAGGGGTAAGGTCTCCATATACACTACCCTCCACAAACCTCTCTTGTGGGACTACGTTGGTTAGTCATTCTAGATTTAAGGAGAGGTAGAGGTCCGCCTAAGAAGTATTGGGGTGAGGTGATTAGGTAGGATATGAAACATTTCAGCTTACCCAAGACATGATCCTTGACAAGAAGGTGTGGAGGTCGAAGATTAGGATAGAAGGATAAAAGGATAGAAGATGAAGAAATAATATGGTTGCAGAAAAAAATAGTTAATTCTTTACTACAAACGATAAAGGTCAAGTATTTAAAAATCAAAGTGATATTTTGTGTTAACAACATAATGAGATAAAACAAAGTTAGTTCTTGGCTGTCAGTGTCTTAATAAACATTAGGCATGCATCTAAAAATACCTGAAGTATACTTTGTCTCGGTTTTTTCTTTGCAACCTTCAAATGCAATGTTGTAACACTAGCATGGTAGGCCATCTTTGGAGCTTCCCTAAGCCCAATGAGAAATGCTACATGCATGGTGGCTGGATAACGTAAAGAAAAGTTTTCCTTCCCCCACAGTTTCTGCTAAAATGTCAGTCATCTCTTGATGCACCCACAACATCATTGGAGTAGGAACCAGAGCTGAACGGATGGGCTGTGGAACGTTAATTCCTTGTGTTTCATATATACCTGATAATAATGCCCAAATCTCATCAATACATTAGCTCCATGGCCATAAGAAACATAAGTTTCATCTTTACTATAATCAATGCATTTTCAAATATATATATATATATATATATATATATATGTGCCTATGTAGACGACAGATGATGAAATTATCTCTGAAGTATATAGTTGAGACAAGAAAACTGTTTTAAGGGGCAAAGAGTAACAGATTACTCACTGATTTAAGTTGAAAGTTAAACAAAGCAAAGATCCTATCAGTGCAACTGCTTTAAAAAAAACTCAACTTCATACTCCCAGAGTGTCTCAATTCTCAAACAAGACGATACATACATGCGTCAAACTAAAACTCAATGGGTATGGCACTGATACTATTTCAACCGCTTAACTCTAGACCAAGATAACATTAATTCACTTCTCGAGTAACTCCATTCTTATTTATCTGCCTGCGGAGTTTTTTATTATTTACTTGTTACTTGGCCATCAAATAATATGTTATTCAAAAGAAAGAAGAATAAGATTTTGGTATATTGAAGGCAAAGTTATTGTGGAACAAGGCATTTAATTACCTTCTAAAATTTGAAGATGTTTTATGACTGCATCAGTAGGGGCCGTTAGCTCAAACTTGTGTGCAACTTCTCCTGTGACTAGAGCTAACAATAAGGGCCAACCAGCAACTGTTGTATAGCTATAGAACAGAAAGGATTCCTCCGATAACTAGAATCACACTATCCACTTTCTTTTAATCTAAATACTCGTCTACAGGCTTTCCATCAGCATGATAGAGTGGACATTGGTCTCTCACTTATGAAGTGTATATGACAATTGTAGTGACAATAGACCAGGCAGATTCCCTAGTGTACCTGTCAAAACAATCCCTCCTAAATCAGCAGTTGTCACCTTATTCCCCCTTTTATCTTTTTTGTACACCCTTCCACCTACACGCTTTTGTCCCTCCAAAAGCATAACTTCAAAGGCAAATGACATCAATTTCCTTGCAGCCGCCAATCCAGCAAGACATGCCCCGATAAAAATCACTCTGCCCTTACTTGGCTCAACTGGAATCTTGTCATTAATTGTCAAAGCCACCCAAAAATTAAAATACCCATATTACAACAAGTAACGTAGAATCCAATAAATCACTACGGCGTTCACGTGTAACAACAACAAACACATCTTTCATCACCCAAATCCACACATTTTAATGTCATCGAGCAATAATGTGATTTCTAATTAAAATGTAGTTATTCTATTCCATCCCACCAACTACATATAAACAACCCAAACTTCAATTTTGTCATCCCTTAACAAGTCATACGTAAATCCAGCCGTTAATCCAATTAAAGCCTCATAAGTTAACTCTTTGTTTATACAAATAATCCCATCAGAAACAACCCACCTTCTCAAATTTGTACATTTAAAATCAATATTTTTTTTCACAAAATTGAAACTTTTCACTCGAATTTCGCTAAATTTGTATGAAGAAAGCAATGCAGATTTTTCTTCATTTATATTACTAAAAAAATTACTGGATACCCGCTACAAAGATTGTTTACTATCTGATCTACCTCGTCCTCTATTCATGGCAGGGGAACAAAATGATTCTACATTAAACTGGAGTTACCGGTAGCGTTAGAATTTGGAACTGAACTGAAATTGGGAGTAAAATTAAGGGTTTGAATTAAAAAAATAAATTTTGTTATTGATTTCTCTGTTTTCTGTAACGGTTTTAGCAACAAAGAAAATGAGGACGGGATTGGAGAAGATGAAAATGGGTGATCGGAGAAAGATGAAAATGGATTGTTTCAACTTTCTTGGTTGTAATGAAGGGAAGAAGAAGGGGGAAAATGGCTTCTTGAGAATGAAGGAGAAAAAGAGGTGTAATATAAAATACAAAGTGACAAATATATATGCATGTAATCCAATGTATCTTTGACTTAACCAAATATTCTTTTTATATTATTTTATTTTAACTTTCGTTACATCCTATAATATTTCACTTAACTACAAAATAATTTTCAAAATTTTAAAATATAACCAAATATATCCTTTTTATTTACTACTAAAGAACTCCTAATTCTCCATTATTGTGTCAATGGTTGTAGTAAAAAATAATTATGAGGCTAGTAAGATTAGAATAGATGACCTCGGAAATTTTTGCAATACCTTAATATATATATACTAGATCTGGGAACGTGTGTTGCACGTTTATTCCAAAATACTTCATATAAATTTTGTATTGCAAAATCCATCATTGTTTCGATAGGAACTACATATATCTTCATAATAAAAAGAATATACTTTTAACTATTAAATTGATTAAAAGTGCATAAAGTAAAAATAATTGACTATCGTACAAATTCAATATTCAAATGAGGATACTAAAATATAACATGCTAGGCTAATGTATACAAAGAAACAAACCATGGTAAATTCTCAATAATAATAACAACACAACAATAGAAAGTTGTACAATAACAACAAACAAGAAAACACAAATGTTAAACTAAACAAATAAAAAGAAGACAAGAGAAGAGAGCATAGAGATTTTTCTCATATTTTTTTTTCAATTGGTTTAAGTGTGTACATTATTGTGTCAAATGTCACTATTTATGGGATAGCATTGAGGAACACAACGAGTTGTCATAAATATGATATTAATCCATTTGAGATTATCGATGAGAGTAAAAAATATAAAGAATATAATTAGTGAGAGTTACATACATTTACATAATGAAGAGTTAGTGATAATTTATGTATACTATTTACTATATAATATTTAATTTATTAAACAATTTATACCATTTAAATGTAATGTGGAAATAAAACTGTAATCTAAGGATAAAATATGTTAAAGAATTCAAATATATCAAATGTGCAATGAAGAATCATTATGACTAATTATTAAAAAATTCATAGTTAATAGTAACTATGATTATGAAAAATCATCAATATTACTACGTGAAAGATGTAAATATTGTTGGTTTTTTCTTGCTAATAATAATTTGTAATTTAATAATGAGGATTGAATTGTAAGTCTACCTGGAAATAGAAGTATTAATTACTAGAACACGAACAATCAAGATTCATTGAATCCCAAAATAAATATTAAATGAAAAGAATATTATTTTAAATAATTTCAAGAAAATAAATTAATAGTTAAAAGATATTTTTGTATTTAAACTTTTGACTTAGATTCTTCCCACTTTTAGTATAATATGATGATCAAACCAAAATTTAAAATTTAACCTCTGTATACACTATAATTTTCTGATGAAGGGGTGTCAAGCGACACCCCTTCGCTAAGAGTGAGGTTGCCCCTGCTCCTACAAACTCATTTTTCCTCAAGATTACAATGATATGTGGTTTTAAACAAATGATAGTAGTATATACTAAAACGATCTTTAATCTTGTGGTGTTAAACATGTCATTTGAAAGTTATAATTAACTTTTTGAAACTGACTAAAAAGGAAAGTAAAACAAACTAATTGAAATGGAGAGAGTATATCACTGGAGAATCTATCTTGCACTTTACATTTGTAGCCTTAACATTCCCCTTTGTTTTCTAAAAATATCATTTAGATAACAAGTATGGTATATAAGGAATTGACATTCAGTTTTAGAAAGCTATGCAAACAGATGGATCTCAATTTGAGACAACAAAGGTGGTTGGAGTTGCTTAACGACGACGATATTAAAATGAGATTCAAGTTTAGTTGATAATTTTTTCTTTTTAAAAAAAAACGTAATTTAACAAAATGATCTCAATTTCAGACAGCAAAGGTGGTTGGAGTTGCTTAAAAATGATGATATGAAAATGAGATTCAAGTTTAGTTGATAATTTTTTCTTTTTTAAAAAAAACCGTACTTGAACAAAATGATCTCAATTTGAGACAGTGAAAGGTGGTTGGAGTTTCTTAAAATGACGATATGAAAATAAGATTCAAGTTCAATTGATATTTCTTTTATAAAAAAACATAATTGAACAAAATAGCTCTGTTAATTATTATCTATTATCTATGGTGTTCGTAAATTGAAATGGTAACTTTGTTATTCATCATATTGTAAATGTTTTATCTTATAACAAAAGGTGTATTACATTCACATTTGAAATAAGAAATATTCACGGACAACATCAATGATAGTCAACTGATTAAGAAATTACCAAAATGATATTCATAACAACTTTCAAGATTAATTAACAAAAATATATTTCAATATAATATCGTTATAAATATTTACAAATGTTTATGTAAAAATTTTCATATTTTTTCTTTTTGCTATATATATTAAACTATCATACATGTTTTGGTACCAAGGGTAAGCAACGTGAACCATGTCCGCGAGAAGAAGTTGGTGCATGGAATGTGGCGGACGATGTAGTAGTACAAGGTCTTCATTTAGTTGCTTTCTTCTCAATTTCGCCAGGTGATCCGCACAGCTGTTTCCTTCCCTAGTTCCCTTAGAGTATGCATCATGGAGATCTCAAGTTCAGACAGGAGGTGTCGACACTCTTCTCTCACGTCGCGATCGGCACATCATGATTATTATTTTTGGTAGTTTAAGTTACTAAAATTAGTGTTAGGTGACTATAGGACATATTTATGGTAATCTCATGATTATTTATATCATATTTTGATAAGTATTATTCTAATTTCAAACTATATGATTTTATTTTGGTAATTTTAAAATACTAAAATTAAACAAATAATTTATCCTAAATCCAAACTGAAATAACAATACTTAGGAATTAGGATTTAATTTTTCTGAAATTGTAACATCTCGCAACTAGAAAGAACCAGAAATAAGTTAAAAATCTGGAAAGAGTCATTTTTAGAAAGTACAAGGTAATCTAGAAAATTTTGCGCAAGTTAAAGTGAGTTTTTGGTCAACTTCAAACGACCATAACTCCTAGATCAGGATGATTTAAGTGTAGTCCCAGATATGGTTGGAAATCTCTTTGAATGGTCTTTCCAACGCCGCCAAGTTTGTGCGATTCCGAATACGGATGAGTGAGTTATCCCCTTTGGAAGTTGGGCTGTTGGTTTAAGGAAAGTTCAAATTCGGATTTTTGAAGGGTAGCTTGGTGAAACGACCCCAAAAATGCCCGAAAATGTG
>NW_006238937.1:1287365-1330608 GCF_000226075.1 Solanum tuberosum | reverse complement strand
ATAGCGTCGGGTTAGTTCACCCACGCGCCAAGCATATATAATTCAATGATTTTCGTTCCAAAAGAGTTGGAATTTGATGTTCTTAAGTTGTGTTCTTGAATTGTTTTCATTCTTGAACTTACATGTGATTGATGGGTTTCTTGAGACGTTTTAGCAATTGTTAAGAGTTGTTACGAATTAGATTCTAGTGTACATGTGCTGGGTATCTGAATCTAAGAAGGTATTGAGAAAAGGAATCGATTTAAAATAATTTAGGATCAAAAAACGAGTTGAAAAACTCGTCAGACGCACCTAGGAGGGCCAAGCGTGTTGCGCCCCCATAGCGCAAGAATGCTGGGGCGGCGCGCCTGCAGTGCGCCCAAAACAATCCCCAGTAAGTTGGGGACTGGCGCGGCGCGCCAGGGACGCGCCCGGATCAGCTTTTTTCACCAATTTTCATAGTTTAGCCTATTTAAGTTATTCTAAAGTATCCTATCACTTTCCATTGATTCTAACTACTCTAAATGACTTCTAAACACCTAGAAATCATCCATAAACATGAATCATAACCTTGAATCCATAAATTCAAATTCAAGGAAAGTCAAGAGCCAAGTCTATGAAGTTTTCAGAGTCTGTTCAAGAAGTCTTTTACAAATGCTTTTAGCCTTGTTTTAAGACTTAAGTTTTGAAGTTGAGTAAAGAGTAAGAGCAAAGTTCATTTTCTTTAAAATGATATATGGGGACTAAGTATTCCCAAGAGTAAATGTTTTCACATTTAAGATGATAAGAAACTGAGATTTCCAAAAGATTTTGAACAGCAAAAGGGAACATTGATACCAAGAGAGATTTTAAGCTAAGTTTGAGAAATTATCTCAACCAAGAGAAGAAGTTGTTTTAAAAACAGATGAGCTAAGTATATTTTGGGATTAGTATTGGGCACCACTATGGGGATGCGAGTTCATATCAACTCAAGCCCCCATAAACCATGTAGCCATCATGGGCAGAAAAAGGATCATACTTTTAGATGATTCTTTAGTGCTTTTTAGCATAGACTAGTGGATCCAATTAATAGTTCAGGTTCTATACCGATGGCAAGGTATAGGACGGTCCTTGGTAACGTGAGGTAAAAAGTTGTACCATCACTTTGGCTCATAGTGATGGTTTTCAATTAGAGAAACTTCCAGAGAAGTTATTGTATTTTTTTTTTATATACATTAGTTTATTGTATTTTTACATACATTTCAGGGTTGTTGTATCCTTGTATATACATAGAGTTGACATCATGTTTCTAAACAACATTTCTTTATATTGCACTTGTTTTAAAACTGCTTTATATTGAAATGAGTTCAGTAAGTATTCATGAGTTGAGAAGAGTCAAGGTAAGTGTTTCTTCAGATTCTCTTTCAAGCCTATGTTTGTTAGCATTCCAACTCGCATACTTGTACATTCAATGTACCGATGCCAGTTGGCCTGTATCTTATTATGATGCAGACATAGGTAACCACGATCAGCATTCTGCGCCTCGTTGATCCAGTTTGAGCACTCAGAGTCTGTGGTGAGCTTCCTCGCATTTCGGAGGACTCTTTTATTTGCTTTCTAGTTTAGTTCATTAGGATGTTGTGGGGATTGTCCCAACGTCCATCTCAGTTGTTTAGAGGCTTCATAGACAGTCAGTTATTAGTCTGTTAGTCTTCTCATTTTACCTTATGTTAAGACTTAGGTTGCCATTTTGGCCAAGTTGAATGTTTAATTCGTTTAACATTCTAAGTTATATTATTAAGCTATTCGAGTAAATTCATATGATCATTGTAATCATGCTTAGAGTCTTCCGCTGATTTAAGTAAGTTATGCCAAGGGTTCGCTTGGGGCCAGTAATGGTTCTCGAGTCCCAATCCCACCCAGGGTATAATCTCGGGGCGTGACAAACTTGGTATCAGAGCCTAGAGTTCAAGAGTCCTAGAGAGTCTATGAAGTCGTGTCTGTAGAGTCCTGGTTATCGGTGTGAAACGCGCCACATCTATAATTAGGAGGCTGCAACATCTAGAAATTTATTCACTTTCTTCACACTCATTTCATGAGTTAGAGTTTAATCTCTAAAAGTTTCCCTCTAATTCGTGCTTGCACGTGTTTCAGAAAACCATGCCTCCACGAAGAACAGTCAGAGGTCGTCCAACTAGGAGGAATGTTGAGGAGCAAGAGTTACCTAATGCACCTGAAGTGCAACCTTAAGGCGAAGTCATCAATGCTGAGTTCTGTGAGGCTATCTGGATGTTGAGCCAAATTGTGACTAACCAGGTTGGGCAGCAGCGAGGAGCTTGACAAGAAAAGGCTAACACTTCAAGGATTCGTGAGTTCTTAAGGATGAATCCCCCAAGTTTCACTGGTTTGAGCACTGCATAGGATCCAGAGAACTTCATTGAGGAACTTAAAAAGGTGTTCGATGTGATGCATGCTACTGACACTGTGAGAGTTGAGCTAGCTGCATATCAGATGAAAAATGTTGCTAGGACTTGGTTTGATCAGTGGAAAGGGGGTAGAGCTGAGGATGCACCACCTGCGAGTTTGGCATGTTTTGAAGAGGCTTTCTTGGGGAGCTTCTTTCCCCGAGAACTAAAAGAGGCTAAGGTATGGGAATTTCTAACACTTAAGCAGGATTCTTTAAGTGTGCATGAGTATGGGTTGAAATTCACCCAACTGTGTCGCTATGCTCCGGAGATGGTTAAGGACATAAGGAGTAGAATGAGCTTGTTTGTCATTTAAGTGTTTCTTTCAGATTCTCTTCCAAGACTATGTTTGTTAGCATTCCAACTCGCATACTTGTACATTCAATGTACCGATGCCAGTTGGCCTGTATCTTATTATGATGCAGACATAGGTAACCATGATCAGCATTCTGCGCCTCGTTGATCCAGTTTGAGCACTCAGAGTCTGTGGTGAGCTTCCTCGCATTTCGGAGGACTCTTTTATTTGCTTTCTAGTTTAGTTCATTAGGATGTTGTGGGGATTGTCCCAACGTCCATCTCAGTTGTTTAGAGGCTTCATAGACAGTCATTTATTAGTCTGTTAGTCTTCTCATTTTACCTTATGTTAAGACTTGGGTTGTCCTTTTGGCCAAGTTGAATGTTTAATTCTCTTAACATTCTAAGTTATATTATTAAGCTATTTGAGTAAATTCATATGATCATTGTAATCATGCTTAGAGTCTTCCGCTGAGTTATGTAAGCCAGGACAAGGGTTTGCTTGGGGCCAACAATGGTTCTCGAGTGCCAGTCCCGCCTAAGGTGTAGTCTCGGTGCATGACAGAAATAGAACTAGGACTCTATGCTTCTGAACAATATAATATGTTTAATTTGTTAATTAAAATAAGACATAAAATTAATAGTCTTCATAACCTTACTCGTGTTATTATTATAATGATAGCACACAGGTTCTAGACGCATTCGGGGATTTTTCAAAAATATAAGTAAAGAGGGAAATCAAATTAGGAAATATTTGAAAAGTAAATTGAGATAGAAAAAGTATTAACTAAATTTGTGAGACAACGCATATATATTGAGAAAATCATAGTTTCCACTATTACCCTTTATAAAATCATAAATATGACTTTGTAAGTAGTGTAATTTTTCAGAATTCAATTATTTAGATATTTGGAGCTTAAAAAGGTGAATGCGACTTTATCTCCCCTCAACGTTGGAATAACAAAAATTAATTCATTTCAATCTTTTCTTAATATTTTTATATATCCATTTTTATGTTAACACAATTATTATTTACATAAAGATTTTCATTCATATAATTTTATACATAATGTTATAATGTTACATTATTTTGATAATTTGACGAGACCGTCAAGTACACTAGTGAGTCCAATAAAAATCAAGTCTAATCTTATAGCCGTTCAATATAGGGACGGTAGAATGTATATAGATTTTATGCTTACCAATTCTAGCTATGGATTTAGTCTCAAAATTTAAAATCAAGATAACTCACCTAATTCTATGAACCAAACAATTTACACTCTTTATCACACCACCACAAAACTCCCTAAATTAGTTGAAATCGTATTCCAAGCGGATAAACTCCCTAGGTTACTCATCATTTGTATACACAGCAAAACTTAGACATCAATCGTACAATGAATTAACAAAAATATATTTTATTATATTCTTGCTAACATTAACAAATATATATGTACAATTTCATATTTTCTTTTGTGCTATAAATACTAAATGTTGATGTAATATACCACAAATATAATAAATTACAATTGAAATAAAATGAACAAAAATGACTAAATAAATCTTTAGGCCGAGGTGGGATATCTCGCTCTCTTTAAGGAGATTCAAGCCCACTGCAGCATAATCTACACCGATCCAACAGTATATCTCTTCACTTGTCCCCTCCAGGATACAACAGCCCAACAACGTCGTACAACTCAAACAACTCCGGATTAGTTGAAGCGTCCAAAGCTCCACAAAAAGAACACATTCCTTCAACATATAATTACCCTATTTTGTATAGTGAATATAGTTCAAGACTTATAATAGTTTTCTATGTATCAACTCTCTCTTTCACTACACTAATCTCAATATAAACACAACACAATACTACTCATATTAGGCTAACACTCTATCACATATTCCAAACACAAAGTAAGACCACACTATTTATAGTGAAGAATTGTTCCTTGCAATGAATAGGAAGATAATGGGTGTAGTAAATTGGGTAAATGAATAGCCCAAGAGTTACATAGGTTACAATCATAATGAGGTAGAATAATGGATGAATAATGAGTTAGAGGTTACAAAAATTAGAGGAAATCATAGCCACATTCTACCATTAACTCATGTGAGTAATGGGGCATATAATACTATCAAGGACAACTCAAATATTGCACATCATATGCTACAAACGTGTAGTAGACATTTAGTATTTCTCATTGTAGAATTATGCACTTTAAAATAAGATTAAAATGCTTAAAATCCAACAATCCCCCACTCATTTTAATATTATGATAAGAGAGTACTTCACAATTTAGTTGAAGGTAGACTGTTGTGCATAATGAAGGTGTGCTCTGCATTGAACCTTCTCTTAGTAAAACAATAACCTTTACTCCAGAGTTAGTAGTGGTCTCAGACTTAAACTATGACTGCTTAAGGGGGAAAAGTATCACTGCTTACACACAATACTCAAGGTGTTGATACAAGTTTTTTTAGCAAGCACATTACGGCCTTGTGCTATCCTAGTTTTCATGAGTGTTTTTGAGAACAACCCCATCCTCATAGAAAGTGGCCTACTTTCATACTCACGTAGGTGAAATCTGTCAAGGGTGCTCCTATAATTTGACACCCCACTTATACGAGATACAGACTTTCATTAAGAGTTAAGACTCAACCTCCTCAAATCATTATAGGATAAGTGCACTCACATCATATGGATTGAATAAAATTAAGAATAGTGCATTTCACAACAAGTCATCATATGATTCGTTATTCCCATTGAACCTGGTTATAGGATCTCTAGTTCCAGGTTGGGTTTCCTCAAATATGACTCAGAATGTTTTAGCTTCAATTCATCCCCTTGATGTGCTTCAGACTCTTTATCTTGCTATGGCCTTAGTTTATCAAATCTGCAAGATTCCCTCAAATTTTAACAAAACTAATATTGATGGTATACCAATGATCAATAAGTTCTCACAATATTGTGTTTTATTCTCATGAGTCTGAATTTACCAATATAACAACGATTTTGTATTCAACCATTATATTGGTGCTATCACAATTAATCAAAATTGAACAATTATTTTCTCAAAATAAAGTGTTTCAATTCACTTTTTCACTAGTTAAAGTCTGATTTTTATTACTTCAACCTCCATAGTAGATAAGCAAGCAATATGATTTGTTTTTCTTATTAACAACCAATATCAACAATTTTCTCATCTTGTTTGCTTGTACCTGCTAAGTACTTTTTCTGCAAACATAATATAAAGGCAAGTTGTTAGTCACATAACTCATATTTTTATTAGGCTAGCTGATACGCTCAAATTACACATCCCTAAAGAAGTATAAACGATCGTTATCAAGTAAAGTACCCGACTTGTAGGTTGGGGTCGATACCACGAGGAATATGATTCAGACTTAAATTTAACTCACAAATATCTCCGTTTAGTCAAACTATTTCCAAGAAAAGTAAACATGGGGGATTTTGTAAGTAAGTAACTGATTTGGATGCGTAAGTAACAAGTAAACAAGATTCAAACTTTGAGTTATCAATATGAGAAGGAAACTAGGGTATATGTATTCCCCACAAGCTCTTAACACGGTAATCCTAATAATAGTAATCATTTCCTAGTGTTTGACATGCAAAGTTGGTAAGTTAGGTATTCCTAAGTGTTTGGTCCTCCAAGTAGGGGATTTCACCACACAACTTGATCCGTCTACGGGTGTATGCTTTACTAACCCTTACCTTTACCCCAGATTAGCCATCATATCAATGTAGTTTAGTTTTCACCCTTACTTCAAATTGAAATGAGACTATTAGATAGCATCCACTAAATCTCTATCATTTAATCCTTTTCTCATTCATTATCTCCTTGGTCTGACAAGTAGGAACGAGGCGAGTTCTAACGTGTGCACCCGTTAAAAAGACTTCTAAATGAAAGAACTACCAATACATGCATCAGCACTACTCAAGAGTTACTTAATTATTATTCAAACTTTGTTAATTTCTCATGGTTCCCACAACTCTAGTTGTGGATTTTGCTACTCATGCTTTAGAGTTCACAATTCATAATTAGGTTAAAAGAATTCATGAATTTATAGTTGGAATAGATGAAACCCGAAATCTTGAATTGAATTTCAAAGTGAAAATTGTATAAAACGAATTCCAGAAATTAAATTGCTAAGAGTTTACAAAATAATTCCAAAAGACCAAAAAACTAGAAGTATACAATAATGTCTAACCCCAAAAAATGAGGATTACAAGTCCTATTTATAGAAAACAAATCCCAAACTAAACAGGAAACAAAATAAGTAAATAAACTGCTCAGACGCGATTTTTGTTGACGCCTCGACCTACGGATCGTGGGTTGACCTACGGTCCATAAGTCATCCTCTGTGGTTCCACACTTGTGCAATATTTCAAGGCCTTCAAACGATTACTCCACCAACGGTCCGTGGATTGGACTACGGTCCATCCTGTCACTCTGTGGTTTGAGTACTGGAACTCAACTTCCTGACAAGGACCTACAACTGCCCATCCACGGTCCGTCGTTGGCTACTTCTGCAATTTTCATATAGCATCTTCATGAATAGCATCCAAGCCTATTTCCTGCAAGAATTACACACAAAACATTATTTGTAATAACAAACTAGCCCAAGACACACACAAAGTTTAAGTGAAATGCAACAAAAATACTGTAAAATCACGGTATATCAACACCCTCAACTTAAACTTATTGTTTGTCCTCAAGCGACACACTAAAACTCTAAACGACACTTATGTAGAAGCAAACATACAAACTCAAGCAATCACACGGCTTTCTCAATCAATTCCATCACTTAGCGCAAATATTTTCATCTAGACTCAACAAGCTAACTCATACAGATCAAAACCTGACATAGATCAACTAATAGACATCACAAAATACACTTTTTCACAATCATAAAGGTGACAATTCTCCAACAATGTAACTAGTGCCCTCACATCAAAAGAAATCCTTTTTCACAAAATAGATATGAATTTCAAGTTTAAGGATTCATTCAAGACTCACCCTCAAAAGTGACTTCAAGTACAGTTAGTGCTCAATACCATAGGCTCGCCCTTATTTTCACTGCATAGACTCTCCAAACTAGTCACTAGGATCACTATAGGACTTTCTTAGCTTGTAACATAGACTCAGGGTGAGGTAGGGTACATTTGGGTACTTTTCAGTGACTTTTCTGCCCTCCTTGACATTACATTGTCTTTTTACCTCTTTTCTCAACCAATTTTGACATCTTTTTATTTTCTACTCTTTCCCTTGACTCTCTTCAACATAGATGTGACTTTTGACTTTCTCACCCTTATTTTTCACTTTCTTCTTTTTCTTTTACTTCATATTTCTTTGTTTCTCTCAAAACTTTTGTCATTCATCTTTTTGTTTCTTTTAACTTCAGTCACATCTTTTTATTTCTTTTCTTTTCTTTTTCTTTCTTCTGCAAAAAACTCTTTTCATACCCTTTTTCTTTCGGTTTCCTTTTTCATAGCCACCCTCAACTTATGTATTTTGAATGAGTTGAGGTGCACAATATCTGATGTCGAACCAGGACCAAGATTAAGGTAACTTTTTGAATTAGCCACCCTCAACTTAGACTTTTGGCCTAAGTTAAGGTGCACATGTCCAAGGAGGGACCGGGGCCAAAATAATCTTTTTAGGGAAGGTGAATTAGGTGTATTGAAAGAAGTGGTATTCATTAGGCTCAAACATTTGGATCAAAGGGAGAATTTATTTATTTTGGTTGACTTTTAGGCTTGAGTGGACTTATTCGAACATAGGCCTATGATTATTTCCCAACTTCTAGCCTAGATTATCTTTGCAAGACCAACGGGGTAAGTTCTAGATTGGTACATATTGAATGAACATTCAAACTTTTCTCACACACACTTGGCACATCATTTCATTATCAAATTATTGAATTACCCAGTTCAAGTTTTAGCTTAAGCCATGCGATCATACCAGTTCCTTATCATGTCATATGAAGATCCAACACATTCAACTCATTCAGCCTATAGATCTAGCACATTTCAAAATTTTTGGACAGGTATCAATTTTTTGCTCTTTATGCCATCATGCTTTCATTCTTCTACTTACTTCTACACATAGAATCCTAAACATGCCGGTTTAACATAAAAGTAAAACTATCCCTTGGGGGAAAAGAACACAGGAAAGAAAAACCCAAGGGAGGATTATGAGTTGGGTTACTCAGACTGAACCCTATCACTCACAACCCATTTACCCCACCCCCAACAAAATATGGTGAAATTTCCCTCAATGCACAAAAAGAAAAAGTAAAGCATAGGGAAAAGCAAAACTGTAGCGCAAATGCTCCGAAGACCCATCAAAAAGTGGGTGGATCCGGTTTCCCAGAACCCGCTGGATCAATACTAGTGATGCCATCAGTAGTGCCCTTACCTACAATGGGAACACCATCAGTATTGCTCCTCAAACCAGAAGGGCCAACATCAACCTCTCAGTCCCGCTGCTGCTGCCTCTCCTCATCAATGATGGACTATCTCTCTGCTACCTCTAACTTCTGGTCCTCTTTCTTCTTCAATTGTCGAGCCTCCTCAGTGTGGGATGTGTGATCAGAGCGGTGGCACTTCCTAGCAGCACAGGAAGGATCGGGTGTTGGGATAGTGTCGCCAAACAAGGCAGTCATCACCACCTCGTCCTCCTCAACCTCAAGTGTGGACTCTAATACAACCTCAGCAGGGGATAGAAGGGCGTTAACATTAGACCAGAGCCTAGCCAGCTCTGTCTAGAAAGTAGTCACATCAATAGTAGGGGCAGGCCTCTCCAGGACTCTGAACTCAAAGGCATCAAGGCATTTTTGGACCCTCTGAATCTTCGCATCCATCATGTGCTCCATACGAGCCTCATACTCCTCAACAGAATGTTACATCCACGGCCTCATATGTTGCAGCAAGGTAGTCATCTGGGTCTCCAACTTCTAGACTCAGGCCAGAGGAACGACCATGGAACCTGAAGAGGGAGTAGCTCAGGATGATCTCTGGGCCTAACTAGTGGCCTTAGAAGGTGGAACCTGGGCATTTGTTGTAGGGGATGGAATAGTAGTGTCATCAGCCTAGAGATGTTCCACATCATTAGAAAGATCAGCACCCAAGGGAAGTACGTCAACTTGGGGCTCCCCTCGTGGTGCAGAAAAATTGGAATCATCTCGAATAAGGCTGATATCCACAGTCTTGGTCGCCTCGAGCAACCTGTCACAATGCCAAATGGGCACTGAAGCCTCTTTGCAGAGATGGAATATCAGACACGGGAAGGGCAGCGTAGTGGTGGTCCTGAAAGCTCTCTCATGGATCTCGGCAATCAGGATGTGGGAGAAATCAAGCTCCAGTCCCACCCTAATAGCAACAATCATCATGACCCAGTCCCAATTGACAACATTGTCCGCCTGAGTAGGGGACAGTCTAGTAGGAACCAATAACCGTAAGAACTTCACAGCAAAGCTCATAGTCTTCTTTCTAATAGGAAATGACATATTTCGCACCCACTCGGTACACTCACCATCCTCAGCAATATGACGTGTCATCCAACAAAGCAACGTCTCTCTCTAATTAGCATCTCTCTGGAAAGCCTCGCTCTGAACAAAGCCCATCATATAGTCATACTCCACTGTATTAATAGGCAGAGTATGGGCTGGGCCTTCGATGAACCGGGGGATAGTAGTCTTAGAGATGTCCACGGGGAAATTCCGCACCAAGGTAGACTAGAGCAGGGGCTGAGCTATGGGCTTGGCCCATTTAGGTATGGAATTACGAATGGTGGCGACATAAGAGGCATAAAACTCTCTAGTCATCTCCTTATTGTAATTCCCTAGACCCCATGACATCCACTCATATGTGTGCCTTCAGAATAGCTCCTCAATAACGGGCACAGTATGGAGACTCCCTGTCAGTACACTACACTCCTCAGTAACGGTCCTGGCCATCTTTCGGTGCTTATTCAGAATGGTTCCATTTTCATAGATTTGGTACTGGCCCGCAACACACCAACTGTTTGGTTATGTGGCACTGGAAATCAGCTCAGCTCGAGGTGGTAGAAGGGAATCCCCCGTGCTATCGGCATCGGAAAAAGAAATGTGACTTCTGCTAGAACTAGAGCCGGACAACGACTCGAAGCCAGACTGCGACTCTCCAGACTGTGTGGCCCCCTCCTCAGACTGGGGGTAGTGACCTCGACCTCGTCACTCGTAGAACTAATCTATTGGGCTTTGTTCCTGGTAACTCGGGTGGCAGTTGGGGAAACTCTGGTGGTGGGCGAAAGATACTCATCCCTGCTGCCCTCATCTAATAATCGTCGGGATGGGGAAACTTATTTGGATTTACCCTTTCGGGAGTACACCAGTGCTTGTTTAGAAGCCATGGTACCTGTGGAAGAATAGTTAGTACCAAAACAAGTTAATAAGACTCATGGAATTATTTTAGAACAAGATTTAGACCTAGATGAAAAATAAAAAAAATTATAGGCAGTAGATGGAATTGTGACCCACTGTGGGTACCTACGGTCTGTCGATGGAACGACAGCCCATGGGTCCCCCCGTAAGTTAGGTGGTGGAAATATTGGGTTCCAGATGGGGAACCACGGATGTGCAGAATGGTCTGTCGATCAAACGACGGACCGTAGTCCACACCGTGGTTCCTGACTTAACCTATATTTAGTGTGTAACTGATCCACGGACCTCGACCTACCGCCCGTGGATCGAAGTCATTGATCAGTTTAGTGCCAGGTATTGCACTTTCAACTTCTATTCAACCCACAAATTCAACAATCACTAAATGATACTAAGTCTAAACATGCATTTCAACATATTTTGCGGTAGTTCATCATCCTTAGCATTTCGATTACACACAGTTCAACTTGCAACACAAATAAAACACTGAAACCCTCAGTCAAAACTCTCGATTAGACCTAGTGACCCATTTATTCGATTTAGATTAATTACACACTCATGTACCGTCATTCCAAGGGTGTTTCTAAACTAAAAATCAACAATTTAACAAGTAATATAACAACCCAAGGTCAAGTTCATCGTTGTGACTTCAATTGAAACAATGAAATATTCAAAGTTTGAGAGAAATTAGTTTACCTTCCAAGTAAGCAACTACGGTGAGTGTCTGATCAAGTGAAAAAATCTCCTAGAACAACGTGGACACCGGACCCGAACCGTGAAAGCTTTGGGGAAGAAAAATGTAAGTGGGAAAGAAGATTGGGAATATGGCAATGGAGGAAGGATTTGGTATAGTAAATGGGAGGTGATTTGGAATTGATAGGGGGTTTTTTAATGGGAGATAATGGTAAATGGAAGGTTTAAAATGGTTGGGAGGAAAAAAATGGAAGTGGGAAATGAATTTGAAATGAAGGAATTTATTTATTGGGGTTCGGGTCGGGTCAGGCAGAAACCCTAACGTGGACCCACGAGAACCCGTTGACGATCTGTGGGTCTACCTACGGTCCGTCAATTGGGTCTGTAGGTCACTTTGACACTTAGAGAAAGTTTAGTACCTTACCTGGATCTGCGGATGCCATCCACGGTCTGTGGATTGACCAACGGACCATCGATGGGACCCGTAGACCATTGCAACAACTTAATTTTTGCAGATTTTGGCCTTTTCATCCCTGCACACATAGCAACCATTAGGACTTTCTTTTTACATTTTCAAGATGATTTTTAGACACAGACCCTATTCTATATCTAGCCAACACAAAACAGAAAAATTAATACACACCTATCTAAAGATCTACGAAATCAAAAAGAAAGAAGAAAAACTCATATATCTAAAAGAAACTCCTATAGTTGGCTAAATTGTACATCTTGGTTGCCTCCCAAGCAGCGCTAGATTTAAAGTCGTGGCACGAAGCAGACACCTTGATTACTCATACTTCATCAAGATAACAGGCCTCTATCACTTCATGTACACTCTCAGATTTCCCAAGTAGACCTTTATCCTCTGTCCGTTCACCTTGAACCTCTTTCCTTCCTTGTTCTCGAGCTCAACCACTCCATGTGGAAATACTTGAGTTACTCTGAATATCCCGGTCCGCTTGGACTTAAGCTTTCCAAGAAATAAGTGCAACCTTGAGTTGAATAAGAGCACAAGGTCACCGGCAACAAATTCACATTTTTCAATCTTCTGATCATGGTATTTTTTCACCTTCTCCTTGTACATGGCTGAACTTTCATATGCTTTTAGGCAAAACTCATAAAGCTCATTCATATAATTTAGTCTTTGACTCGATGCGGCGCCCCAATCCAAAGTCAACTTCTTTAGCTCCCACATTGCTTTATGCTCTAGATCTACAGGCAAATGACATGACTTCCCATATACAAATTAGTAGGGGGACATACCTATAGGAGTCTTGAATGCGGTGCGGAAGTCCCATAGAGCATCATCAAGCCTTCTTGCCCAATCAATTTTGTTGGCGGTCACAGTCTTTGCAAGGATTTTCTTTGTCTCTCTATTTGATACCTTAACTTGCCCACTAGACTGCAGATGGTAAGGAATGGCTACATTATGACGAACACCATATTTCTCTAGCAATGCCTTGAACAACTTGTTACAAAAGTAAGAACCTTTATCGCTAATAATTGCCCTAGGTGTACCAAACCTGGAGAAAATACTATTTTTCAGGAATGCGATGACACTCTTTCCCTCATTGTTTGAAAGCACAATTGCTTCCACCTATTTCGATGAATAGTCAACCGCAACAAGAATATATTTCATCCCATGAGAACTCACAAATGGACCCATGAAGCCAAGAACCCAGATATCGAATAACTCAATCACCAATATCGGGTACATAGGTAGCTCTTGTTTCTTTGAAATTCCTCCTTGGCGAAATCATGAGCATCTTGGTGGATGGTAGGCCAGTAATACCCACACAACAAGATTTTATGAGCAGTATGAATACCACTATGGTGCCCACCAATAGGCGATGAATGACACGCCTCAAGTACACTCATCATCTCAACCTCAGGCACACAAGGACGAATAATCCCATCAGCACAAACATGAAACAAGTAAGGCGCATCCAAAAAGAATTTCTTCTCATCAGACATGAATTTCTTTCTTTGGTGGAATGATAAATCTATTGGAACCAAGTCATTTGCAAAGTAATTAGCAAAATCTGCGAACCAAGGGATAAGATCATAAGAAGCAACCAATACTTGTTCATTAGGGAACACATCATTTATTTCAACGCCATCCTCAAACTTCATCATAGCTTCCTCCTCTAACCTGGACAAATGATCAACAACCTGATTTTAAGTCCCCTTTTTGTCCTTTACCTCAAACTCGAACGCTTGCAATAAGAGCACCCATCTAATCAACCTTGGTTTTGCATCATTTTTAGCCATCAGATACCTCAATTCAAAATGGTTAGTATGCACTATGACCTTAGAAACAAGCAAGTAGCACCTAAATTTATCGAATGCAAAAACCACAACAAGGAGTTCCTGTTCAGTCACAGTGAAGTTCTTTTGTGCCACATTCACAGCTTTGCTTGCATAGTATATCGGATGAAGAATCTTCTTTCGCCTCTTTCTTAATACTACCCCAATCGCCACCCCACTCGCATCACACATCAATTTCAAACGGTTGTCCCCAATCCGGTGAAATAATAATAGGTGCGGAAGTTAACTTGGTTTTCAACTCTCCAAATGCTCTCAGACAAGCATCATCAAAATCAAACTTACACTCCTTTTCGAGCAGTTTGCACAATGGGTGCGCAATTTTTGAGAAATCTTTTATAAACCTCTGGTAGAAACCTGCATGCCCAAGAAAATTCTGAACACCTTTGACAGAGATGGGTGGTGGAATCTTTTCTATCACCTCAACTTTGGCTCTATCAACCTCAATACCTTTCTGTGAAATTTGATGACCCAGAACTATACCCTCTTTCACCATAAAGTGTAACTTTTCCCAATTTAGCACAAGATTGCACTCTTCACATCGTTTTAGTACCTTAGCTAGATGGATCAGACAACCATCAAACGAGTCACCTTCCATAGATAAATCATCCATAAATACCTCAATTGTGCCCTCCACCATATCTAAGAATATCGACATTATACACCTCTGAAAAGTCATTGGAGCATTACACAACCCAAATGGCATCATTTTGATGGTGCAAGTCCCATAAGGACAAGTGAAGGTTGTTTTATCTTGATCTTCCGGAGCTATGTAGATTTGATTGTACCCCGAATACCCATCTAGAAAACAATACCAAACCTTACCAGCAAGATGATTTAGCATCTGATCCATGAATATCATTGGGAAGTGGTCTTTTTCTGTCCATGTGTTTAGCTTGCGATAGTCCATGCACACTCTCCAACCAGTAACCGGCCTTATTGGAATAAGCTCATTTTTAGCATTCGGAACCACGATGATTCCCGCTTTCTTAGGCACATACTGAACATGACAAACCCAACTACTATCAGCGATGGGATATATGACTCTCGCATCCAACCACTTAATGATCTCATTTTTCACAACTTCTTGCATAAGGGGGATTTAGTCTCTTTTGATGCTCAATACTTGGCTTACTGTCCGGCATGAGTTGGATTTTGTGAGAACCAATTCCCGGTGCGATCCCAATAACGTCCGCAATAGTCCATTATATAACCCTCTTAAACCTCTTCAATACAGATACCAAGGCCTCTACTTGCACTCCGCTCAAATCAGCAACAATGATTACTGGTAAGGTGCGATCTTTCCCTAAGAATACATACCTCAAGTGGGATGGTAGAGCCTTGAGTTCTAGTTTTGGAGGCTCATCTACAAACAGTTTTGCAGGTGGGGAGTCTCGATTCTTCATATCTAACTCCAATCTATTTGGTTTGGAACCGAATTCGAACCTATCAAGTGGGGCAACTAGCTCATCATTGTCTTCAATACCATCAATGTCAAAATTCATCATTAGCGTTGCCAGTGCATCAACATCCAACCTCTCTTTAATAGAAACTTCAGAATCTTGCTCCACAATGTGATTTACCACCGATACTGATTTAAGATCACTTTCCTGCTTCATAAACCTACATATGTTAAAAGTTAGCTCCTCATTGTTCAGTCGGAACTTCATCAACCCTCTATCCATATCGACTAAGGCACTCCCATTAACAAGGAATGGTCCCCCGAAGATGATGGGGACCTCAAAATCAACCTCACAATCAAGTATCACAAAGTTTGCCAGAAAGATGAATGACTCCACTTTCACAAGGACATCTTGGCCTCTTCAGAGTTCTATCAGTCATAAGTAGATGCATCGCAGTCTGTTTTGGAGCCCCTAAACCCAACTTCTTGTAGATGGACAATGGCATCAAATTAATGTTGGCACCTAAATCACATAAAGCTTTCGCAAAGTGTAACATCCCAATGGTACAAGGAATAGTAAAAACTCTAGGATCCTCTTTATTTTGCACTAGTGACCTTGTAGCAATAGCACTACAATGCTGCAACCTCTCATCATTCTCAAAACTAATAGCCCTCTTTTTGGTCACCAAGTTTTTCATGAATTTAGCATACCCATGCACT
This sequence comes from Solanum tuberosum, assembly GCF_000226075.1. NCBI lineage: Eukaryota > Viridiplantae > Streptophyta > Magnoliopsida > Solanales > Solanaceae > Solanum > Solanum tuberosum. Next base: position 1,314,315 of record NW_006238937.1, on the reverse strand, counting down.
TGTTCCAAAGCTTCTATAAATGGGACATTTATGGACATTTGATTCAACATAGCTATGAACCTGCGGTATTTTCCCTCTTCAGTCTTTTTCACCAATCTCTGTGGGAATGGAAGTGGAGGTCTAGGCATGGGAACAACTTTTTGGGTCATCTCAACTTTCTTTTCAGTAGCATATTGTGGAATTTCAGTAACTTCAATCTCATCCTCATCTTTCTCTATAACCCCTTCAACCTCAGACGACATAGGGGGGTCAATGGTCTGCTTTCCTCCGTAAGTAATGACAGCCTTACAATGTCCATCATTTTTTGGATTCTGTATGGTTTATCTAGGAAGTGTGCCAGGCTGACGTGGATTCACAGTGGTGGACAACTTACTAAACTGCTGCTCAAGTTGCTTGATTAACACTGCATGGGCATCAACTTTTTGACCGATTCTAGACAAGTCATTTCATATCTCTTTCACATTCTCATCAGTTGCATCAAACCTCTTCATCATCTTTTGCATCATATCCTCAATGCGCAACATACTATTACCACCTTCTCTATTAGTAGGAGGAACGTAGGACCCAACCTTATCATTCATGTTGCCATAATTATTTCAGTAGTAATTGTTGTCACGATTGTAGTTCCCATCCCGGACATAGTTACCCTCACGATTGTAGTTTCCATAGTTTCAACCTTGGTTTCTTTGACTTTGACGCCAATTATCTGTGTTGAAACCTTGGGCGTTGGTTCAGAAACCCCCGGTCTGATCATTAACCAAATTTGCATCCTCCTCATAGTAGCACTCCTCAACTGGTGGTGGTGGAGATCTAGTCAGATAATTCATAGCATTTACTTTTTCTGCATTACCACTCACATGTTTCAAGACCAAACCAAGTTATGTCCTCATTTTAGTCATCTCTTCACGAATATCATCATTAGATTGATTAGGTGCAGTTTGAACAACGAACGTGCTTCTACCAGTATTAGCCTTTTTAGTGCTCAATGCTTTATTATTTTGGGAAATCCTCTCAAGTTTTTCAGCGATCTCCTCGAAAGTGCACTCACAATATGATCCTCCAGCAATGGTATCTAACACATCTCTTCCATTGTAATCTTGTCCTCTATATAAGTACTCCTTCAAAGACTCATCATTGATGCGGTGATTCAGAACACTTCTGATGAACCCATTGAACCTATCCCAAGAACTGCTTATCGACTCTCCTGGTAATGCCTTGAAGTTGTTCAGTTCATCTTTATGATTTAACTTCTTGGACACCGGAAAATATCTTGTTGTGAACACCTTGTGTAATTGGTCCTATGTATAGATCAAATGATATGGAAGCTCAGAAAACCACACAGCAGCATCACTGGTCAACGACATAGGAAATACTCTCATCCCTATGACATCCATATCTAACTTAGGTCATCCTAAACAAATCTTACAGACACTCGACAATTTAGCCATGTGAGCATAAGGATCTTTCGAAGCCAACCCAGCAAACAACCCTCCCGTTGTAAGCATATGTATAAGACTGCTGGTCACCACAAATATATGCCCTGGGGTAGAGGAGGGACAACAATAGGCCCATCTGATCCAACTGCATCATATTCAGCCCTGTAGTGCTCAAAAAACCTCGGTGCTGGTGGATTTTGAACCCTTTATGTATTTGCGATTAATACCACTATGAATCTGAGCGGGCACATTAACAACCCCTGGAAGCTGCAATTCTACTCCATCTCTTAAACCCTCTCTGATTGGATTGTTGTGTACCCCTTAATTATTCATTTTTCTCAAAGTTTTACTCAACTCTGGATCGTAGAGGGTCAATGGTTTGGCTCGACTCCGTGTACTTGGCATACACTAGAGTAGAAACCTGTAGAAAACAAAACAAAAAACATAAAATCAGGAAATACTTGACTAAAGTTCAATAATGTAGTTAAACTTAATGTAAAAGCCAAATTCCCCGGCTGCGGCGCCAAAATTTGATACGCTTAAATTACACCTCCATAAAAAAGTATAAGCGATCGTTATCAAGTAAAGAACCCAACTTGTAGGTTGGGGTCGATCCCACGAGGAATATGGTTCAGACTTAAATTTAACTCACTATTATCTCCGTTTAGTTAAACTATTTCCGAGAAAAGTAAACATGGGGGATTTTGTATGTTAGTAACTGATTTGAATGCGTAAGTAACAAGTAAACAAGATTCAACCTTTTAGTTATCAATATGAGAAGGAAACTAGGGTATATGTGTTCCCCACAAGCTCTTAATGCAGCAATCCTAATAATAGTAATTATTTCCTAGTGTTTGACATGCAAAGTTGGTAAGTTAGGTATCCCTAAGTGATTGGTTCTCCAAGTAGGGGATTTCACCACGCAACTTGGTCTGTCTAAGGGTGTATGCTTTACTAACCCTTACTTTTACCCCAAATTAGTCATCATATCATTGTAGTTTAGCATCCACTAAATCTCTGTTGTTTAATCATTTTCTCATTCATTACCTCTTTGGTCCGGCAAGTAGGAATGAGGTGAGTTATAACGTGTGCACCCGTTAAAAATACTTTTAAATGAAAGAATTAAGAATAGATACATAAGCACTATTCAAGAATTACTTAATTATTATCCATACTTTGTTAATTTCTCATGGTTCCCACAACCCTAGTTGTGGATTTAACTACTCATGCTTGAGAGTTCACAATTCATAATTAGGTTAAAAGAATTAATGAACTTACAGTTAGAATAGATGAAACTCGAAATCTTGAATTGAATTTCAAAGTGAAAATTGTATAAAACGAATTCCAGAAATTAAATTGCTAAGAGTTTGCAAAATAATTCCAAAAGACCAAAAACTAGAAGTATAGAATAATGTCTAACCCCCCAAAATGAGGATTACAACTCCTATTTATAGAAAACAAATCCTAAACTAAATAGGAAACAAAATAAGAAAATAAGACCGTGGGTCGACCTATGGTCCGTAGGTCACCCTCCGTGGTTCCACACTTGTGCAATATTTCAAGCCCTTCACACGACGACTCCACCTGCGGTCCGTGGATTAGACTACGGTCCATCCTGCCACTTTGTGGTTTGAGTACTGGAACTCAACTTCCTGACTAGGACCTACGACTGCCCATCCACGACCCGTCAATGGACCTACTGTCCGTGGTTGGCTACCTTTGCAAATTTCAGCTCGCATCTTCATCAACCGTATCCAAGCCTATATCCTGCAAAAAATACACACAAATCATTATTTCTAATAACAAACTAGCCTAAGACACACACAAACTTTAGTGAAATGCATCAAAAATACCGTAAACTCACGGTATATCACTAGCAAACTCCTTTTTTTTTATTTGTGACATAGTTGAACCAATAGGAGTTGTAAGACTCACACAACCAACAAAATTGTATTACACAGATTTTTCAATATTATGTGACTTGACAAGGAAAATTCCATCACATGTTTATGATACTTTTTCATTTCAAGAATGATTTTTTTCTCAACCAAAATATTTCATGTTAAATGGCTACTCAACATGTTTTTCATAGTTTATTTATAACTCTCATGTTAGAGCCAAAAATCATCTCATTATTGACAGATCACAACCATTTGGTGCAAGTCTGAAGTTTGATGAAAGATTACTCATAGCTTTAACTTTCATGTGACAGATCAAGTGGTTTTTGACACTCGTGCAAAACTTAGAATATGGTTCTAAGTGCCTACGAACCTCACTGAAGAGGACGATGTCACAATGTAGTTATGAGAGAGTTTTCTGTATCATACACAATTATACTTTTGCGGCCCAAGAGTGACATGCAGTTTTGACTCATACCTTAAGGAGCATTTTGACTTGAAGATATAGCTCAAATTTAAAGAGCTTTATGATATATAGTTTAGGCTCATGTTCAAGAAGCATTTTAACTTGAAGATTTAGCTCAAATTTAAAGAGTTTTATCATATACAGTTTAGGTTCGTGTCTCAAGGAACATTTTAACTTGAAGTTTTAGCTCAAATTTAAAGAGCTTTATCATATACAATTTAGGCTCGTATCTCAAGGAGCATTTCAATTTGTAGATTTAGCTCAAATTTGAAGAGCTTTGTGACGTACATTTTAAGCTCGTGTTTTGAGGAGCATTTCAACTTGAATATTTAGCTCAAATTGGAAGAGTTTTGAGACATACAATTTAAGGTCGTATTTCAAGGAGTATTTTTTCTTGAAGATTTAACTCAAATTTGAAAAGCTTTGTGACATACAGTTTAAGCTCGTGCATCTGAGAGAATTTCCACTTGAAGATTTATCTTGAATTTAAAGAGCTTCATTATATGAAGGCTTAGGTAAAATTTGAAGAGTTCTACAGTTAAAAGATTTAGGTTAAATTTGAAGACCTTGCAAACTTAGGGATTTAGATCAAATTTGAAGAGCTTCGTGACATACTGTTTAGGCTCGTGCGTCTAGGAGCATTATCTCTTGCAGTTTAGGCTCATATGATGAGGAGCATTGTAACTTGTAGTTTAAGCTCGTGGGTTAAGGAGCGTCTAGATATACATTGACTCTTCAAAGTCATATTCGGATGAAAACTTGCCCCCACTTTGGAGTTCTTCTATATATTCATCTTCATTAGGTCCATAAACATGAGCTCGTTGATCTTCTCTTAAAGTCATGCTTAATTCCATGTCATGTGCACGAGTTGCCAACTCTTCAAATGTATTGGGTTTTAATCCTTGTAAGATGTAGTGAAGACTCCAATTCATATCTTGGATGCACATTTCAATGCTAGTTCACTAAGTCAATCTTTGCAATTAAGGCTCAAACTTCTCCAGCGATTGATAAAGTCTACAACTAGCTCATCTTCACCTTGACGATCCCTTGTATGTTCAATTTAATAATGACGCGTCTTGCTCTATAGAAGAGATTGAGGAACTCTTGCTCTAACTGCTCCTAACAATCTATAGAATTTTGTTCAAGATCTTTTTACCAATCAAAGGCATTTTCTTTGAGAGATCGAATGAACTCTTTAACGAAATAATCACAATACTTCTCAGCATCATTGAAAGTTTTGATAAAGTGCGCTATATGTTGTTTGAGATTTCCATTGTCATCAAATTGTTGAAGCTTAGGAGGTTGATAGCCCTCAGGCATTTTCAAGTTATCAATTGTCTGTGGATATGGCTTTGCATATGTGGGAGAAAATTTGGATGGGGACTCAGATTTGTCTTCAATAGCCTCTATAATAAAGTTCATCAATTGATCAATGTGAATCAAACCTCCAGTAGAAAGATGAATCTCTTTGATCTTTGTTTGCTTTATGGAAGACTCTCCTTCGTCTTGAATTCTAGAAAGTTTCAAAGGTTCTTGACTCAATCTTATTTCCATCGTGTTATCCATCTTATTTGTTAGCATAAAAAGTTTAGCATCTTCTTCGTGAGCACACTTCGTCGGGCCTTCAATTGCTTTAGTCAAGCTTGCTAGTCGTTCTTCTATAGTGCGAGTCATTTTGATATTCTTTGATGCTTGAAAAGTTGAGATGAGAGGTAGATATTGTCCCACAGGGCATGCCAGAATTTGTAAAGAATAAAATTCGCATCGTGATAATAATAATTAAGAACGGAAAATAATCGCAACAATCATTTTATTGATTTTTAGTGCGAATGTTACAATATTCCTCTGAATTCGCCTTTTCATATATAAATCAAGGGCTTTTAAGCTTGATCTTTAATTTTTCTTGAACTTGATCTTGATCTTGATCATGAACTTTGACTTTATCTTGATCTTGATCTTGAACTTTATCTTGGATTCAAAGGTTTGGAGCTTGTTCTTGAATCTCCGATGAACTTGAACTTGAACTTTATCTTGATCTTGACTTCTAGTTGAATTCAAGGCCTTTGAGCTTGATCTTTAATCCGGCTGTCTTGATCTTCACCTTGAACTTTATCTTCATCTAGATCTTGAACTTTATCTTAGATTCAAGGGCTTCGAAGCTTGTTCTTGAATCTTAGATGAACTTGAACTTGAACGTTATCTTGATCTTGACTTCTAGTCGAATTCAAGGGCTTTGAGCTTGATCTTCAATCCAATGGTCTTGATCTTGAACTTGATCTTGATCTTGATCTTGAACTTCAACTTGAACGTTATCTTGATCTTGACTTCTAGTTGAATTCAAGGGCTTTGAGCTTGCTCTTCAATCCAATGGTTTTGATCTTGATCTTGATCTTGATCTTGAACTTGAACTTGATCTTGGATTCAAGGGCTTTGGAGCTTGTTCTTGAATCTTCGATAAACTTGAACTTGAACTTTATCTTGATCTTGATTTTTAGTTGAATTCAAGGGATTTGATCTTGATCTTGAATCCGGTGGTCTTGATCTTGATCGTTCTTGAACACTTGAATTCTTGAACTTATAGCTTGTAGAGAAATCTGTGGCTTTTGATCCACGAACTTTCTCTAGCTTCTTGTTAGAATTCTTGGTTCTTTATTCTGAATTATGAGAACCCCTATTTATAGTTTTAGAATAGAGTTGTGATAGGAATAGGATTCCTTTCGGCCAATCAGATTTAAGTGACATGACAATTGGGCTTTATAAGTGGGCTTTAATTAAATCTATATTTATTGGATTTAAATAATTAACTCAATTATATTAATCCATAGTATTTATTTGGACTAATATATTCATGAATTTAATATAATCCGAATCATTTAATAAATTTTAAATTAATACAGAGGCGCGGATATCTAGCTATCTTTAAGGAGATTCAAGCCCACTGCGGCATAATCTACACCGATCCAACATTATATCTCTTCACTTGTCCCCTCAAGGATACAACAATCCAACAACATCGTACAACTCAAACAACTCCGGATTAGTTGAAGAGTCCAAAGCTCCACATAAAGAACACATTCCTTCAACATATAATTACCCTCTTTTGTATAGTGAATATAGTTGAAGACTTAGAATATTTTTCTATGTCGCAACTCTCTCTTTCACTAAAGTAATCTCAATATTAACACAATACAATATTACTCATATTTGGCTAACACTCTATCTCATATTCCAAACACAAAGTAAGACCACACTATTTATAGTGAGGAATTGTTCCTTGCAATGAATAGGAAGATAATGGAGGTAGTAAATTGGATAAATGAATACCCTAAAAGTTACTTAAGTTACAACCTTAATGAGGTAGAATAATGGGTGAATAATGAGTTAGAGGTTACAAGAGTTAGAGGTAATTATAGCCACATTCTACCATTAACTCATGTGAGTAATGGGGCATATAATGCCATCAAGGACAACTCAAATGTTTCACATCATATGCTACAAACATATAGCAGACATTTAGCATTTCTCATTGTAGAATTATGCACTTTAAAATAATATTAAAATTCTTAAAATCCAACACTACATTACCGTACATGTTTTCGATACCTAGGATATGCAACGTGAGCCATATCCGCTAGAATTAGTTGGTGCATGAAATGTGGCGAGAGTTGTAATATTACAAGGTCCTCATCTACTTCCATTCTTCCCAGTTTCGCCAGGTGACCTGCACAACTATTTCCTTCCCTTAAAGTATGCATCATGGAGATCCCAAGTTCTGTCAGAAGACGTCAGCACTTGTCTATCATGTCGCGATCGGGGTGATTGTCGACGACACCTTCCTTACTCATGAGCATCTATGCTTCATTCGAGTTTGTCTCAATAATGACTTTATTCAGGTTGAAGTTCTTTGCCAGGGTCAGCCCGGCATGTATAGCCCACAATTCCGTCGTGAGGCACGACATTGTTACCACACCTAATGAGCCCACGAATCCTCCTAGCCACCTGCCCCTATCATCTCTTGCAATGCCTCTGTATCCTGCTAATCCTGAATTCTTCTTCAAAGTTTCAGTATCCGGACGGAGGGAATGACCTACTAAGTTACCTAGAGGCATCTCTTTGCCTAACATGTCTAACTATGGATCGAACATGATCATGAACATTAGATACATATCCAATAATGGAGGGTCGAACACGGTGAACATTAGTAACGTATCCTATAACGGAAAAATGGACATAGTGCCAATTATTGGTAGTTGGGACACATATATTGCCATTTTTAAAAAAAAATCTAATAATAAGATCACTTGTATGAGAAAAGAAAAAGTAGTTAGAAGTAATAAGTTTTTTTTTGCATATTAGAAATCTAGTGGCAGAGTAACGTATTTATATGTGTTTTTCTTAGCCTAATCCTAGTAGAAGTAGAAATTTGATTTTGTTTGGTAGTTTTAAGTTACTAAAATTAGTGTTAGGTTACTATAAGATGTATTTATGGAAATATCATGATTGTTTATATCACTAGTCTCTGGACACGTGTGTTTCATGTGAATTTTTACAGATTCGTTAGAACAATTAAAAATCTATGCAAATTGTGTGAACTGAGTAATATTTTTTAATGTGCGTCAAGAAACTCCAAATGAGGGGTACATTGTAATGTTTAAAATCAATTCCTTTGAAGCTACCATCGGTAAATCAATTCCGTTGAAGCTATTATCAGTATTTTTAACTTTGTTTAGTAGTTAACACACTTCCAATAAAGTCACAAATGACTAATTTGAGCCAAATAACGATACAAGCTTACGAAAATGAAAAAAAAATCATAAAAATTAGATTGCTGATAATAGTGAAAAAACACACAAAAAATAAAAGAAAAATACAACATACACATCATTCACAAGACTTTATTCATATAGATTATAGACAGAAAATAAATATAGAATCAATAAAATATATATCCATATTTGAAATTCGGAAGCTACACGTTTAAAGAGGAAAAATAAAAGGCACAGACCATGAGAGGAAAGTAATTGCACTGACAAATCCTATAATTTGCAAATTATGTATAACGAAGTATGCATCATATTTTTCTCTGGAATAAGATAATATATATATATATATATATATATGGAACATGTGTTGCATATATATTTTTAGCTTTTATTATAAAATTTGTGTAACAAAATAATAGATCAAAAATGTATTTTAAAAGCTATGTCACTTGAGAAAATATTTATTGTTATGATACGGAGACACAATTTAAAATTTGAACTTGTATTGTGTTTATTGTAATTTATTACTTTAGTTATTTATTTGCGGAATAGAAATAAACTCGAAAAAGCGGACAAACACAGTTACCATCTAGCTATAAACATGTGAATAAAATCAATATCATATAGCCCCATAATGGTATATAAAAGTATGCCAATTGAATTTCGTGCTCTAGATTATTGTAAATGCATGTAAATACCTCTAACTCTAAATACTTAATCAACTAAGACAATTGAAATTTAAAGACAACAAAAATCTTAAAAATTATCAATAACTGATCAAACAGGATGAATAAACATATTTCTCGACAAAACTTGCTAGCATAGCAAAATAGATGTACATTTATCAATTCAGCCCAAATGTTTAAATTTGTTGTCTGATTTTATAGTTATTTCTTTTATAATATAATATATCTCGTGAAATCTGTCTAGGGAGGTGTGCACAGACCTTACCTCAATTCAGAAGACCCTTAACTTGAGTCGAGTATAGCAAATCAGAGTAAATATGAAAAAGAAAAATGACAGTGAAGAGAATATAATATAATATAACAACTATTACGAAAACAATAACAACAATAAAAAAGTGCAATAACCGAAACAATATATACACAATTGGTGGTAGAAAGTAAAAGCAAGACAGTACAAGAATAAAACTACTACTACGACAAACACCACTAAGCCTAAACCCTTCGGAAAGAAAGAGAACACTCCACTACAACCTTCTACCTTAATCGGCGATCTCCATGTTTAAGCATTTTCTGTAATTGATGAAATCGGTTTCTTTTTTCTCCTAAGCTTTGAAAGTCGAATTAGCCTATATATTTGCCAATAATAATTTTACCTCATACACATGATATTTATAAGCCAAAAGTTTGCCTAGAATTCTGTAAAAAGCTCAAAACTTATGTTGGAGAATGGAGAGACATTCTTAAAATGCCTTTTAAAACACTTTTTTTTAAGTTAAATTTTTGGAGCATCAACTCCTTTATTCCTTATTTTTAGTATTTGATATAATATAATATGATATAATTATTATTTTAATATTTAATTGTTTAGATATTTTATAACATTTTGAATTGAGATAGGGGTAAAATAGTATTTCAACTTTTACTTTTGTGGCTTTCCACTTTTAGTATAATATGAAATATGATATTTTGGTAAGTATTATTCTAATTTCATACCATGAAATAACTATTCCGACAAAGTTGTCAATTGATTTTACTACACTATCCAATATTTAGTTTTAGGTCTTGAAAGATAATTTGAAAAATAAGGATAAAATATAAGGAAATTTTTTTATCTATATTTGATATACAAAAAATAACAAGTAAATATAAAAATCTATTTATAGAATAGTGGACAAGTAAAACTAATAAAAAAAAAGAGAAAAAACTTATCTTTAACTTTGGGATATACATCCTTAACAATACTAACTACTACTACTCCTCTATCCAACTTCTGTATTCAAAACACATACATATACATACAGTTACAATTATAATTAACTATTGTATCTGCGATATTTCAATTAGCATTAACAAGCATCTCATTGTATTTTACAAAAAAAAACAGGTTGTAATAGAACTAATTGAAATGGATGTATTCATCGAGTACATGTTACATCTATGTGAATTTTGACCTATTGAACTGATTGTAGAAACTTGACAAGATGCTGCTCTGTTATTGTTTAATGCTTTCAGATAGACTAAAGAGCACAGCAACACAAATGCTTGTTCAACTGATCATTTTAAGTACAACTCCAAGTTCTCCGTCATCATGAGCACTTGAGCAGAATGTTTAAGCCTAATATGGAAGCAATCAAACAACGGACTGGAGTTCTTATCATCCGACAACATGTACAGTAATTGGCCTAAGGCAACTGCTCGAGTACATCTGATACAAAGAGATTTCAAATGAGTTAGTAGTGTAGATCATGAGGTGTTACAACACATTCTATTCAATGGAGAACAGATCAAGAGAATCAAATTGATTCCTTATAATGTAAAAGACTCTTTTTTACATAAATTATATGCAGTTTAATAAGCTATTTGATTAATTGTTATATATATATGATTGTAGTCTCTGACATGAGTAAGATTCTAATTGAAACAGCAATTTCAAGAATGGAACTCACAGATAAAAAATATAACTAACCTGGGACAAGATGAAGTTGTTGAACCGCTAGTCAAAATGTTCACCTCTCAAAAGCAAACGTTCAACGTCTGATTATGTCGGGCATCGTTGCTGCTCTACTAAAACTTCGTTTCTTTGTGACATCAGCGCTCATGACTCTAAGAGAGCCAGTATCCATGATTCTTGCAAAAATAGTATCCGTGATTCTTGCAAAAATAGCATCCATGATTCTTGCTAAGCAGATGATTTCACTCCTTCATCTTACTAGTCCTGTAATCCAATTTCACTTGTTAAAAGAAGTCATTCAATCTCTACATGTTCGAATGCCTCAAAGGTCAGAAGAAATGCATCTGAATACATTGATCAACATCTTATCATCATCATCCACAACCGATGATAAAAAGGCTGCTACTATTGGCATACTAAGTAACATCCCAGTGAGTGATAAGAATGTCAAAGAGAAAAATATAGCTAACATGGGACAAGATGGAGCCATTGAACTGCTAGTAAAAATGTTCGCCTCTGAGAACCTAGAAGCTAAGCAATCTTTTCTAAATGCATTGCACAACTTGTCTGCCTCAAAAGCAAACATTTAATGTCTGATAAAACCGGGCATCATTACTACTCTGCTACAACTTCTTTTTTCCATGACATCAGTGCTCATGACTCTAAAAGAGCCGACATCCGCGATTCTTGCAAAAATAGCAGCTGAATCGAATGTTTGCATGGTGCTACTGAATCAATTCCCAGTTCATTTGCCTAACTCAAACCCGAACATTAATTTTACTCCCAATTTCAATTCACTTCCAAAATTCTAATCCTAACCCTATTTCCAAATCAATCCCGAATCATCTCTATCCCTTCCCATGAAGAGAAGACAAGGTAGGGCCAGGCAATAAATTTCCTTTGTGCCAAGTATCCAGTAATTTTCCCAGCAATATCAATGACGAACAGTCTGCATTTCTATCTTCATCTTCTTCAGATAAATTTAGCAAACCCCCAGTGAAACGTTCCAATTTTGCAAACACGAATGTTAATTCTTAGGTGGTTAACAGTACAAATTCCAAAAGGCGAGTTGTTGCTGATGAGAATATTTCTATAAACAAAGAGCCAACTTCTGAGGCTTTAATTACATTAACTGCTGGATTTTCGTCTGAGTCGTTAACGAATGGCGAAAGTGAAATTAGGGTTGTTTCTCTAGTTGGCGGGATGGAACAAGATAACTATATTTTAATCAAAAATCATATTATTACCAAAATGGCATGAAGATGTGTCAATTTGGGTGACAGAAGATATGTTTGTTGATGTTATACCTTAACACTGTAATGGGTTATTAGATTCTGTGTAGAACTACTTGTTATCAGATGGATATATTAGCATTGGCAATTCAGAACAAGATTCCAGTTGAGCTAAGAAAGGGCAGAGAGACTGTTATCGGGGCAGGTCTTGGTGGGTTGGCAGCTGTGAGTCAACTGATCTTATTTGGCTTTAAGGTTACTGTTTTGGAGGGACGAAAGTAGGTAGCTGGAAGGGTGTACACAAAAAAGATGGGAAGAGGGAATACGGTGGCAGCTGCTGATTTAGGAGGGAGTGATTTGGCAGGTACACTAGAGAATCCGCTTGGTCTGTTGGAACGACAGTTGTCGTATACACTTCATAAGGTGAGAGACCAATGTCCACTCTATTGTGCTAACGGAAATCCCGTAGACGAGTATTTGGATAAAAAAAGTGGAGGTTTCTTATAACTCACTTTTGGATAAGGCAAGCAAGCTCAGGCAACAAGTTTTCTCAGGAACGAAAGCACAGATCCATAACCACTACCCAGTGGTTTAGACCCAATGTTGTCATTACGAGAATATTCAAACTTGGAGGAAGTGACATCCCTTTAGAAGGGAAAATTTCTTACTTGCTAGAGGCGTAGAGGTGAAGCAGCTTGCCACTACATTAGTTCATATATCCCCAACAGATAAAGTGGTTTTGTTGCCTCTGCCAATGTTTTTAGACTTCCTAATAAACAAGTTTAAAAGGGGATCCATGAAGAAGCTAAAACTCTTAACAAAAAAAAAAGAAAGAGGAAAGAGGCAGCTAAAGAGAGGTGGGGAAGGACTCATACCAGTCTATTTTTTACTTAACAGCGGCTGCTCTTGACTTGACAACACTTTTAAGCACAAAATATAAGAAATGTTAGCCTCAAGTATAATTTATGCGACAGCTGCAAACGACATAAATAAAAACAAAACATGTTTGTAATGATTAACACGAAATTTCAAGGAAAAATATTACGAGCTTAAATTGATGAATAGTGAATCTATTCTGCTGATTTAATATACTGTTAAGCTCAAAATAATTAGATCTGTTAGCTCAACACGTGAAACTAAACAACTACAGTTATTTAGGTTTGTATGATGTAGCACAATTTTAATGTCGAAAGTTGTTATCATCACACCAATAATAGCGAGCATTTTACTTCCCAACAATTCTAACGATCATTTAATAATGTCGGGAATGACTTAGTCACACCACAAAAATAATACAATAAAAATACATTATCTTTATCCATATCACGCCCAGTCAACGCTGCTACACAAAATCAGACGAACAAAGTAATACAGAGTTGGGGACGGGCTAACAAAAGGAAGCCCAAATCACATAGATGAAACTTCATACAGTGTTGGGGACGGGCTGCTCATCCCTAATTTGGTAATGTCCTGCTGGAACTCAAGATTAGGAAGTTAGACGTGCCACTTAAATTTAGGAAGATTTTCATCATGCACAAAATGGACAATGAAGAACAATAAACGTAAATGACACTTTTCCACTTCTTGATTTAATGAAGATCTACAAAATCTAGTAATACATATCACAAACGGTTATTGTATTCATTTTGTTTAGAACAACAAATATAAGTTTTTAGAGACAGTAGATTTACAGAAGAGTTAAACTGTGCAAGTAGCTACAAAGTAGTATCAAGGAGTACAAAAGAGGTTATGAACCTGCATTACAAGATTAGGTCTCCTAGGTAATAATATTTAAAGGTATGAACATGCATAGTAGAGAGGTTATTCTTCGTCTATATACAATCCTTATAGATTTATAAATAAGGAAATAAAATCCATCTACTGAATTGAATTAGAATAATGAGACGTCGATGTTAGATATCAAGTTTCCTTTAGCGCTAAACAAAAAGATGTTGGTGTTAAAACAATTATTTATCGTAATATTTTTTCTAACTCTAATAGGCAAATGAAGCCTTAGGAAATGACTATTCATATGACCTTTTATTGCTGCATATGAATAATTTTCAAATTTCTTAGTGAAGCATTCAATAATTTTCTATATTAGTGAATCATCCAATAATTTTAAAATTCCTTAACTATTTTGCATATGAATATGATCCATATTAGTGTATTGGTTTTGTATTTACTTGAGTATTAGCACAATGAGTCAGTTTGTATACATATTGCTCACAATACATGAGCCAACTATCTATCGAAAACAACTCTCTACCTCCCAAGTAGGGGTAAGGTCTCCATATACACTACCCTCCACAGACCCCTCTTGTGGGACTACATTGGTTAGTCATTCTAGACTTAAGGAGAGGTAGAGGTTGGCCTAAGAAGTATTGGGGTGAGGTGATTAGGTAGGATATGACACATTTCAGTTTACCAAAGACATGATCCTTGACAAGAAGATGTGGAGGTCGAAGATTTGGATAGAAGAATAGAAGATGAAGAAATAAGATGGTTGCAGAAAGAAATTAGTTAATTCTTTACCATAAACGATAATGAGATAAAACAAAGTTAGTTCTTGGTTGTCACTATCTTAATAAACATTATACATGCATTTAAAAAGACCTGAAGTATACCTTATCAGTTATCTAGGTTTTTTTCTTTTCAACCTCCAAATGCAATGTTGTAACACTAGCGTGGTCGGCCATCTTTGCAGGTTCCCTAAGCACAATGAGAAATGCTCCATGCATGGTGGCTGGATAGCACAAAGAAAAGTCTTTTTTCCCTTACATTTTTTGCTAAAATTTCAGGCATCTCCTGATGCACAAACAACATCATTGGAGTAGGAACCAGAGCTGAGCGGATGGGCTTTGGGACGTTAATTCCTTGTGTTTCATATATACCTGATAATAATGCCCAAACCTCATCAATACATTAGCTCCATGACCATAAGAAACATAAGTTTCATCTTTACTATAATCGATGCATTTTCAAAAAATAAAATAAAACATATATATATATATATATATATGCCTATGTAGACGACAGATGATGAAAGCATATCTGAAGTATAAAATTGAGACAAGAAAAGTCTTTTAAGGGGAAAAGAGTAACAGATTACTCATTGTTTTAAGCTGAAAGTTAAACAAAGCAAGATCCTATATGTGCAACTGCTTTAAAAAAAACTCAACTTCACACTCCCAGAGTTTCTCAATTCTCAAACAAGACGATACATACATGCGTCAAACAAAAACTCAATGGGAATGGCATTGATACTATTTCAACCGCTTAACTCCAGAGCAAGATAACATGAATTCACTTTTCAAGTAACTCCATTCTTATTTTTCTGCCAACGGAATTTTTTATCTTTACTTGTTACTTGGCCTTGAAATAATATGTTATTCAAAAGAAAGAAGAATAAGATTTTGGTGTATTGAAGGCAAAGTTAATGTGGAACATGGCATTTAATTACCTTCTAAAATTTGAAGAAGTTTTGCGACTGCATCAGTAGGGGCCGTTAGCTTAAACTTGTGTGCAGCTTCTCCTATGACTAGAACTAACAATAAGGGCCGACCAGCAACTGTTTTATAGCTATAGAACAGAAAGGATTCCCCCGACAACTAGAATCACACTATGCAATTCTTTTTTATAATCCAAATACTCGTCTACAATCTTTCCATCAGCACGATAAAGTGGATATTGGTCTCTCACTTTATGAAGTGTATATGACAATTGTAGTGCAAATAGACCAGGTGGATTCCCTAGTGTACCTGTCAAAGCAATCCCTCCTAAATCAGCAGTTGTCACCTTATTCCCCTTTCTATCTTTTTTGTACACCCATCCACCTACATGCTTTCGTCCCTCCAAAAGCGTAACTTCAAAGCCAAATGACATCAATTTCCTCGCAGCCGCAACCCCAACTAGACGTGCCCCGATAACAATCACTCTACCATTACTTGGCTCAGCTGGAATCATGTCCTTAATTGTTAAAGCCACCCAAAATTTAAAATACCCATATCATAACAAGTAACGTAGAATCTAATAAACCACTACGACGTTCACGTATAACATCAACAAACATATCTTTCATCACCCAAATCCACACATTTTAATGTCATCAGGAAATAATATGACTTCTAATTAAATGTAGTTATACTATTCCATCCCGCCAACTA
The DNA here is from genome assembly GCF_000226075.1 of Solanum tuberosum. Taxonomy (NCBI): domain Eukaryota; kingdom Viridiplantae; phylum Streptophyta; class Magnoliopsida; order Solanales; family Solanaceae; genus Solanum; species Solanum tuberosum. The sequence goes on along the minus strand of NW_006238937.1, from coordinate 1,297,717 downwards.
CATCAACAACTCAAACTTCAATTCTGTCATCCCTTAATGAGTCACGCGTAAATCTAGTCATTAATCCAATTAAAGCCTCATAAGTTGACTCTTTGTTTATACAAATAATCCCATCAGAAACAACCCACCTTCTCAAATTTGTACATTTAGAATAAATATTTTTGTTCACAAAATCGAAACTTTTCACTCGAATTTCGCTAATTTTATATGAAGAAATCAACGCAAACTGTTCTTCTTCATTTATATTACTAGAAATATTTACTGGATACCTGCTACAAAGACTGATTACTGTCCGATCTACCTAGCCTTCTATTCATGGCAGGGGAACGAAATGATTCTACAATAAACCAGAGTTACAAGTAGCGTTAGAATTTGGAACTTGACTGAAATTGGGAGAAAAATTAAGTGTTTGAGTTTTAAAAAATGAATTTTGTTTTTCTCTATTTTCTGCAACTGTTTTAGCAACGGCGAAAACGAAGATGGGATCGGAAAAGCTGAAAAAGGGTGATCGGAAAAAGATGAAAATGGATTATTTCAACTTTCTTGGTTGTAACGAAGGGAAGAAGAAGGGGAGAAATAGCTTCTTGAAAATGAAGGAGAAAAAGAAGTGTAATATAAAATACAAAGTGACAATATATATGCATGTAACCCAATGTATCTTTGACTTAACCAAATATTATTTTTATTATTTTATTTTAGCTTTCATTACATCCTATAATATTTCACTTAAATACAAAACAATTTTCAAATCATCAAAATATAACCAAATACATCCTTTTTATTTACTACTAAAGAACTCTTAATTCTCCATTACCGTATTAATGGTTGTAGTAACAAAAAATAATTATGAGGCTACTAGGATTAGAATAGACGACCTCAAGAAATTTTTGCAATACCTTAACCACTAGACTAAATATTTAACTTGTGCCAAGAGGTGTCAATACTTCTCTCTCTCTCTCTATATATATATATAGCCAAAATTAAAAATTTAACCTCTATATACACTGTAATTTTCTGATGAAGGGATGTCGCATGACACCCCTTGGCTAAGAGTGAGTCTGCCCCTGCTCCTATGAACTCATTTTTTCCTCAAGATTACAATGATACGTGGTTTTAAAGTAATGATAGTAGTAGTATACTAAAACGATCTTTTATCTTGTGGTGTTAAACATGTCATTCGAAAGTTATAATTAACTTTTTGAAAATGACAAAAAAGGAAAGTAAGACAAATTAATTGAAATGGAGTATATCACTGGAGAATCTCTCTTGTACTTTACATTTGTAGCCTTAACATTTCCTTTGTTTTTTAAAAATATCATTTTAGAGCTCCAGTATGGTATATACAGAATTGAGATTCAGTTTTAGAAAGCTATGCAAACAGAGGGATCTCAATTTGAGATAGCTAAGGTGGTTGGAGTTTCTTAAAGACGACGATATGAAAATAAGATTCAAGTTTAGTTGATAATTTCTTCTTTTAAAAAAAAAACATAATTAAACAAATTGATCTCAATTTGAGACAGCAAAGGTGGTTGGAGTTGCTTAAAAACGATGTTATGAAAATGAGATTCAAGTTTAGTTGATAATTTTTTCTTTCTAAAAAAATGTAATTGAACAAAATGATCTCAATTTGAGACAACAAAGGTGGTTGGAGTTGCTTAAAACGACGATATAAAAATGAGATTCAAGTTTAGGTGATATTTCTTTTATAAAATAACATAATTGATCAAAATAGCTCTGTTAATTATTAGATATTGTCTATGGTGTTCCCAAATTTAAATGGTACCTTTGTTATTCATCATATTGTAAATGTTTTATCTAATAACAAAAGGTGTATTACATTCACATTTGAAATAAGAAATATTCACGGACAACATCAATGATAGTCCATTGATTAAGAAATTACCAAAATGATATTCATAACAACTTCTGAGATTAACTAACAAAAATATATTTTAATATAATATCGTTATAAATGTTTATGTAAAAATTTTCATATTTTTTCTTTTGTGCTATATATATTAAACTACCATACATGTTTTTAGTACCTAGGGTATGCAATGTGAGCCATGTCCGTGAGATGAAGTTGGTGCATGGAATGGGGCAGACGATGTAGTATTACAAGGTCTTCATCTAGTTGTGTTCTTCTCAATTTCGCCAGGTGATCCGCACAACTATTTGCTTCCCTTAGAGTATTCATCATGGATATCTCAAGTTCAGATAGGAGGTGTCAACACTATTCTATCACGTCGTGATCAGGGTGATTGTTGACGGGGCCTCCCTTACTCATGAGCATCAATGCCTCATGAGAGTCAGTTGTTACGACCTGAGCCTACACCCTAGACGTGGCCGGCACTGGAGAACCATTGTTGGCCCCCAAGCTAACCCTCATCCTAGCTGATTACAAGCGGAAGACTATCTCAAGCATACATAAGCATCAAATTGAAAGAAACATTTAAAAACAGTTTACTGAATCTTAAAACTTCGCTAAATATAGTGAGTATGAAACATAAGTTTTAAATAAAATATTTGTAACTGAAAGACTCTCCAAAATTGTCTATCTATGAAGCATCTACTGTATAAAGATGAGACTTGGGACAAGACCCATGACTCCTCAAAAACTATTACTAATAACTCACAAAACTGGAGTCCTCCAGAAGCAATGAGGTCTTACTCAAAAGTTGATGAAATGATCTCAACAGACTCTTGCTAAGGATCCTAAGAACATGTATCTGCATCATAAAAAGATGCAGGTTGAATGACATCAGTACATTGAATGTACGAGTATGTAATATAGCTGAATAACAAATAACTAAAAGAAAGGACTGTAGTTGATATAGATATATACTCAACTGAATGTAAATAAATAAAGAAGTGAAATCATTAAAACTTTACAAAATATCTACTCATCTATGAACTCAACATATTAAGTGATATAATAAAAATACACTTTTAACTCTATTTGGGAGATTCTCTAACCAACAACCATCACTATGAGCAACATGATGATATTGTGTCTCGCCCACACTGCCAGAACTGTCTTATACCTTGCTGGGGTATAGAACACCTCAACTAAGTGGATCCACTAAGCTCTGCACGAAGGTACTTAGGATTCATCTAAAAAGTATGATCACGTACACATGTTGGCATACATGGTTTATGAGGAATGTGAGTTGTCTAAACTCATCCCCATATCGATGCTCAATACTATTCCCAATAATATATACTCATGCTCAATATTTAAAACATACTCTTTCTCTGGTTTGATATAATTGCTCAAACTATCCTTTTAAAAGAGGTAACTACTCTTGAAATATCTTTGAACTCATAAATCATTTAGAAATCAAAGTTTCTCTTTTATCAATGTAAAAACTGATACCTTTAGGAATACTTAGTTCCCTTATACTCTTACTCAATTCATACATGAAATCTCTTTCTCAAAATATATCAAAATCAGTCAAGAGTAAGGGAATATAATATTCCAAAGACAACATTCAGGACATGTTATGGTCATTATGAGTTCCTAGTTATGTCCTTTGGTTTGACTAATGCAACTGCAACATTCATGGACCTTATGAATAGAGTATTCAAACCTTATTTAGATATGTTTATTATCGTGTTCATTGATGACATACTAATCTATTCGAGGAATGAGGAATATCATGTTAGCCATCTCAGAATAGTTCTCCAAACTCTAAAGGATAGGGAGTTGTATGTTAAGTTCTCTAAATGTAAGTTTTGGGTTGAGTTTGTGGCATTCTTGGGTCACATTATTTCCGGTGATGGTATTAGAGTTGACACTCAGAAAATATAGGCAGTGCAGAATTGGCCTAGACCTACATCTCCAACTGATATTAGGAGTTTCTTGGGGTTGGCTGGATATTATAGAAGGTTCGTAGAGGGGTTCTCATCTATTTCATCTCCTTTAACCAAGTTGACTCAGAAAATATTGAAGTTTCAATGGTCTAAAGCTTGTGAGAAAAGCATTTAGGAATTGAAAAAGAGGTTGACTACTGCCCCAGTATTGACCTTACCAAAAGGTATGCAAGGCTTAGTTATATATTGTGATGCGTCTAGAGTTGAGTTGGGTTATGTGTTAATGCAAAATGGCAAAGTGGTAGCTTATGCCTCCAGATAGTTGAAAGTTCAGGAGAAGAATTATCCAACCCATGATCTAGAGTTGGCTACCGTAGTATTTTCTTTGAAAATATGGCGTCATTATTTGTATGGTGTTCGTGTGGATGTGTTCACCGATCACAAGAGTCTTCGGTATGTGTTTAGTCAGAAAGAGCTTAATCTAAGACAGAGGATGTGGTTAGAGTAACTCAAGGCTTATGACATGGGTATTCTTTATCATCTAGGTTAGTCTAACATTGTTGCTGATGCATTGAGCAGGATGTCTATGGGTAGTACCGCCCATGTTGAGGAAGAAAGGAAAGAGTTGGCAAAAGATGTGCACAAACTTGCACGATTAAGAGTTCGTTTAATGGATTCCACAGAAGGAGGAGTAGTGGTTATAAATGGGGCTAAATAATCATTAGTGTCAGAAGTGAAAGAGAAGCAAGACTGAGATCCTATTTTGCTTGAATTGAAGGTAAATGTTCATAAACAAAAAGTATTGGATTTTTAACAAGGGGGAGATGACATATGAAGGTATCAAGGTAGGTTATGTGTACCAACGGTGGATGAACTCCAAGAGAGAATCATGGAGGAAGATCATAGCTCCAGATATTCTATTCATCCGGGTTCCACAAAGATGTATCATGACTTGAGAGAAGTATATTGGTGGAATAGTATGAAGAAAGGTATTGATGAGTTCGTCGCTAAATGTCCCAATTGTCAACAAGTTAAAGTAGAGCACCAAAGGCCCGGTGGTACGGCTCAGAATATTGAACTTCTGAAATGGAAGTGGGAGATGATCAATATGGATTTCATCACAGGTTTACCAAGGTTTCGTAGGCATCATGATTCTATTTGGGTTATTTTTGATAGAATGACAAAATCAACCCACTTTTGACCGTTAAAGACTACCCATTCAACAGAAGATTATGCTAAGTTGTATATTCAAGAGGTAGTCAGACTTCATGGGGTTCCAGTGTCTATTATTTCTTATAGAGGTGCACAATTTACTACACAGTTTGGGAAATTTTTTCAGAAAGGCTTGGGTTCAAAAATGAACTTGAGTACTGTTTTCCATCCTCAGAAAGATGCGCAAGTAAAGCACACCATTCAGACCTTAGAAGATATGTTTAGGGCCTCTGTGATTGATTTCAAAGGAAATTGGGATGATCATCTACCTCTTATTGAATTTTCTTTAAACAATAGTCACCACTCTAGCATCCAAATGGCTCCTTATGAAGATCTTTATAGGAGAAGGCGCAGATCTCCAATTGCATGGTTTGAGGTTGGTGAAGCTGGGTTGATAGGACCAAACGTAGTTCATCAAGCTATGGAGTAAGTTAAAGTCATTCAAGAGAGGTTGAAAACAGCGCAGAGTCGTCAGAAATCCTACACTGATGTTAGGAGAAAAGGAGTTAGAGTTTGAAGTAGATGATTGGGTATACTTGAAAGTTTCACCCATGAAGGGTATTATGAGTTTTGGTAAAAAGGGGAAGCTTAGTCCCTGGTATATTGGCCCTTACAGGATATCCAAAAGGATTGGTAATGTAGCTTATGAGTTAAAGCTACCCCAAGAGTTGGCAGTGGTTCATACGGTATTTCATGTTTCCATGTTGAAGAAGTGCATGGGAGATCCTTCACTTATCATACCTACTGAAGATATTGGTATCAAGGATAGTCTGTCTTATGAGGAGATCCATGTTCACATTCTAGACCGTCAGGTTCGCAGGTTGAGGACCAAGGAAGTAGCGTCAGTAAAAGTTCTTTGGACAAATTAGTTTGTTGAGGAAGATACTTTGGAAGCTGAGGAGGATATGAAGAAGATATATCCACATCTCTTTGAGCCCGGAGAAATTCCAGATCAAGGTACTAATTCTCTTCTTAGTACTCTTTAATTGATATGCTTAATGTGTTAGATTTGATTGTTAGGTGTTTGAAATGAACATTTGATGCTACGCCCTTAGCTTACTAGGAGTAATCTTATTCGAGGACGAATGTTCCCAAGGGGGAGATATTGCAACATCTCGCTAAGTGAAAAAACTAGAATTAGAAAGAGTCATTTTTGGAAAGAATGAAAATCTGGAAAATTGGTTAAGTTATGTCAAGTATGGGTTTTTGGTCAACTACAAATGACCATAACTCCTAGATCAGGATGATTTAGGTGTGCTACAAGATACCATAGAAAATATCTTTGAGTTATCTTTCCAACACTGTCGAGTTTGCACGAGTTCGAGTTCGTATGAGCGAGATATGCCCATTTGAAGTTTGGCTGTCTAGATAAGGAAATTCAAAACCGCATTTTAGAGGGGTATTGTGGTCTTTTCACTACTCAATTAATTAAATTCTTTTTTGGTAATTAAGTTGGGGTCTCTAAAGATGGGATTCAGTTTATGCTATTGAAATTGAGTTATGGTTTTGAGAGAAGAGAAAAGAAGAGGAAAAAGGACAAGAAAAAGCAAGGAATCGCCAAGTCTTGAAGAATTGCTTGTGGATTTCGTCAAGGGGTGATCCCTAAGAGGAATGTGACATAACATAGCATTGGGTTATTACACCCATGCACCAATCATGATTCAATTCAGCATAATTGTATTCTTGAAAGAAAAGATTATGAGTTCTTGATCGAATTTGTTTAAGTTTCTTATGGGTTCTTGTTTGTTGAAGTTGTTGAGGAGTTCTTGAGTTTGATTTGTTTTGAGTAGATTGTTACATATTTTGGTTATGTAATCGAATCTAAGTGTTTGGGAATAGATCCAATCGAATATAGAGGGTTTAGAGTTGAAAAACGACCAAGAAAAATTGTCAAAAATCTGGGAAAAGGGGTGGGGCGCCGCGCCACTTAGAGCTCCCCACATCAGGCGCTGAAGTTTGGCCTCTGGGCGCCGCGCCAGCCAGTGCGCCCCAAGCCAGTGTCTGAAGTTTACCCTCTGGCCCCCCGCGCCACTCAGAACGCCAGGGACGCCAGGTCCTCTACCCTTTCCCACTTCTTTCCGTTTGAGTTCCCTAGCAACGTACCTATGTTTTCTAGTTGATTTCTGCACTCTAAAGTATGTCTAAACATCATGAAATCATCCATAAACATGAGATCATGAACCTTGAATCTATAATTCAATTCAAGGAAAGTTAAGAGTCAAGTTAAGAGAAGTTCATAAAGTTTTCCAAAAGTCTTTTACAAACGTTTTAACTTTATTTTAAGGCTTGAGTTTTGAGTTGAGTAAAGAGTAAGAGTAAAGTTCATTTTCTTCAAAAGATTATACTGTAACTAAGTATTCCCAAGAGTTAAAATGTTTTTACATTTAAACAAGAAAGGAAACACTAATTTCCAAGAGAGCCTTTGAGCTAGTTTTGAGTAATTATCTCAAATCATAGAAAAGAGTCTTGTTTTTAAACATATGAGCTGAGTATTTTGGGAGTAGTATTGAGCATTGATATGGGGATGATTTCATAATAACTAAAGTCTCCATAAACTGTGTAGCCATCATGGGTAGAGAGGATCATACTTTTTAGATTATTTCTCGGTGCTTTTTAACATAGACTAGTGGATCCACTTAGTTGAGGCGTTCTATATCACAGAAAGGTATAGGACAATTCTGGCAGCATGGGAGAGACGATGTATCATCACTTTAGCTCATTGTGATGGTTTTCGGTTAAAGAAACTCCCACAATATTATATTACTTTATATGTAAACTGAGTTGTTATTGTATTTATTTAACACATTAAGTTGTCACCTACTGTTTTAAATGCTTTGTATAAACTACACCTTTATTGTTGTTTTACTTTGCATTTGAGTTAAGTATCCATGAGTTGAGTAAAGCTAAGGCAAGTGTTCTTTTCAAATTCCTTTCAAGCTTATGTCATGTTTAGTTTTCCCCTCGCATGCTCGTACATTAAATGTACTGATGCCATTTGGCCTGCATCGTTTTATGATGCAGATACACAGAGTCAGTTGGTGAGCCTCCTTGCTTTCGAAGGACCCCTTTTTACTACTTTATAGTTAGTTCATTAGGATGTCGTGGGTCTGGTCCCGACGTCCATCTTAGTTGTTACAGGCTTCATAGACAGTTAGTAGTTCATTTGTCGTTATCCAGAGTCAGTTGGTGAGCCTCCTTGCTTTCGAAGGACCCCTTTTTACTACTTTATAGTTAGTTCATTAGGATGTCGTGGGTCTGGTCCCGACGTCCATCTTAGTTGTTACAGGCTTCATAGACAGTTAGTAGTTCATTTGTCGTTATCTTATTATTGGATTATGTTTTGAGATTTGAGTTGCTATCTTGGCTAGTTGAATGATATTTTAAAACATTCTAAGTTATTTCATGAGTTTATCTTTTAAGTCTACTATCTTGTTATTTAAGTCTTCAGCTATGAGTTAAGCCAGGCCAAGGGTTCACTTAGGGCCAACAATGGATCTCGGGTGACAGTCCCGCCCAGGGTGTAGGCTTGAGGTGTGACACTGTCTGAGGATGAAAAGTAGTACTCAAGTTCACCTTTGAACCCAAGCCTTTCTGGAATGACTTCCAAAATTGTGCAGTAAATCGTGAACCTCTATCTGAAATAATGGAAATTGGAACTCCATGAAGTCTCACTACCTCTTGAATATATAACTTGGGATAATCCTCTGCTGAATGGGTAGTCTTTACCGGCAAAAAGTGGGTTGATTTTGTCATTCGATCCACAAACACCCAAATAGAATCATGTTGCTTGGGAGACCGTGGTAAGCCAGTAATGAAATCTATATTGATCATCTCCCACTTCCATTCCGGAAGTTCTATATTCTGAGCCATACCACTGAGCCTTTGGTGCTCTACCTTAACTTGTTGACAATTCGGGCATTTGGCAACGAACTTAGCAATACCTTTCTTCATACTGTTCCACAAATATACTTCTCTCAAATCACAATACATCTTTGTGGAACCCTGATGTATAGAATATCTGGAGCTATGAGCTTCCTCGATGATCCTCTCTTGGATTTCATCCAACTGTGGTACACACAACCTACCTAGATACCTCAATACACCATCTCCCCCTTGTTCAAAAGCAATTACTTTTTGCTTATAAACATTTGCCTTCAATTCAAGCAAAATAGAATCTTGGTCTTGGTTCTCTTTCACTTCTAACACTAATGATGATTCACCCCATTTCATCACCACTACTTCTCCTTCTGTGGAATCCATTAGTTGAACTCCTAATCGTGCAAGCATCTACACATCTTTCGCTAACTCTCTCTTTTCTTCCTCAACATGGGCGGTACTACCTATAGACAGCCTACTCAAAGCATCAGCAACCACATTACCCTTACCTGGGTGATAGATAATACTCATATCATAATCTTTGAGTAACTCTAACCACCTTCTCTATCTGAGATTAAGCTCTTTCTGACTAAACACATACTGAATACTCTTGTGATCGGTGAACACGTCAACATGAACACCATAAAGATAGTGACGCCATATTTTCAAAGCAAATACTACGACATTCAACTCTAGATCATGGGTTGGGTAATTCTTCTCGTGCACCTTTAGATGTCTGGAGGCATAAGCTATAACCTTGCCATTCTACATTAATACACAACCCAAACCACCTCTGGACACATCACAATACACAACAAAACCATGCGTACCTTCTGGTAAGGTCAATATTGGGGCAGTAGCCAACCTCCATTTCAATTCCTAAAAGCTTTTCTCACAAGCTTCAGACCATTGAAACTTCACTGTTTTCTAAGTCAACTTAGTCAAAGGAGATGAAATAGATGAGAACCCCTCGTCGAACCTTCTATTAATAGCCAGCCAATCCTAAGAAACTCATAATATCAGTTGGAGATGTGGGCCTACAACAATTCTGCACTGCATCTATTTTATGAGTATCAACTCTAATTCCATCACCGGAAACAATGTGGCCTAAGAATGCCACAGATCCAAGCTAAAACTCACTCTTAGAGAATTTAGTATACAACTCTCTATCCTTTAGAGTTTGAAGAACTACTCTGAGATGACTAGCATGATCTTCCTTATTCCTCAAATAGATTAGTATGTCATGAATGAATACGATAACAAACATATCTAAATAAGTCTTGAATACTCTATTCATAAGGTCAATGAATGTTGCAAGAGCATTGGTCAAACCAAAGGACATAACTAGGAACTCATATTGACTATAACAGGTCCTGAAAGTTGTCTTTAGAATATTACATTCCCTTACACTCAACTGATGGTAGCCTGATCTGAGGTCTATTTTCAAAAAA
>NW_006238937.1:1230206-1287274 GCF_000226075.1 Solanum tuberosum | reverse complement strand
TAGCCAGATCTGAGGTCTATCTTAGAGAAACAAGTCGCACCCTGAAGTTGATCGAAAAGATCATCAATTCTTGGAAGAGGACACTTATTCTTAATAGTAACCTTATTCAACTTACGATAATCTATACACATTCTAAGAGAACCATCTTTCTTTCTCACAAATAAGATCGGAGCGCCCCAAGGTGAGACACTTGGTCGAATGAAACCTTTCTCTAGGAGATCTTTCAACTGCTCTTTCAACTTTATTGGTGCCATTTTATATGGCGGAATAGAGATATGATGAGTATCGGGAAGAATATCTATACCGAAGTCTATTTCTCTCTTAGGAGGGACTCCGGGAAGATATGAGGTATCTCAACACTAGTGTCATTAACTCGGACTAAGTGATAGACGCACCCCTCGAAAACTAACTTCCTCGCCTTAAGGTACGAAATAAAATGACCCTTAGGCACTGCTGAACTACTCTTCCACTGTATATCTGGTTCACTGGGAAAATGGAACTTGACTACTCGAGTTCTACAATCTATTGATGCATAACAGGCATAAAACCAGTCCATACCTAGAATGACATCAAAATCTACTATATCTAACTCCACTAAGTCAGCGATGGTACTCCTGTGATTGACAAAAATGGTAAAATCGTGATAGACTCTCTCAGCTAGAATAGACTCATCAACAGGTGTAGAAACACTGAAGGGCTTAAGAAGTTGCTCAGGAAGAACATCAAAATTCATCGCAACATAGGAAGTCATAAAAGATAGACACTCTTCTCGATCTAGCAAAGCATAAACATCAAAGTTAAAGACTTGGATTATACCAGTGACAAAATCTGGTGAATCATCTTGCTCTTGGCGACTAGTGATAGCATAAAGATGGTTTGCTCCTCCGCTTGCCCCTGAAGTAGCTCCTCTAGATGCAACTCTGTCTGGTGGAGCATCTGAAGAAGTTTGGGCTCTATTGCCCCCATTACCATTACCCTGCCTGTTCTTAGGACACTCTCTCAAAAAATGACCGTTCTGACCACACTTGAAGCAACTAGTAGAGACATCACGACACACCCTTGAGTGGCTCCTACCACACTTAGCACATGCAGGAGTCTTATTACCCCCTTGGGCCATACTACCTTGAGAATGTGCAGGTCTAGCTCTAAAATTCTGGGAATTCTGATTTTTGAACTCACCTTTGTTTCTTGGTGTAGGTGCACTAGCAGATGATGGAGCAGGTCCATTTTGTTTCTACTGGAAAGAAGACTTGTTCACATTACTCTTTTGCTGCCCAAACTCATTCCCCGATGTCAGCCCTCTTATTCTTAAACTTTTCTCTATCCCTCAGCTTATCCTCCTCAACTTGTTACATATGGGTAATTAGCATTTCTATGTCCATATCCCCTATCAGCATAGTTTCCTTGTCTTCCTTACTTGACAGACGAGACAATCCAGCAACAAACAAACTCATCCTGCCTCTCATGTTAGCAACCATCTACAGAGCATAGCGGGAAAGTTGGGTGACCTTCAGATTGTACTCATGAACACCCATAGATTCCTGCTTAAGAGTAAGTAATTCTTGTACCTTGGCTTCTCTTAGTTCACGGGGAAAGAAATGCCCCAAGAATGCCTCCTCAAACAAAGCCCAACTCACAAGTAGTGCACCTTCAGCTCTATTCTTTTTCCACTTATCAAACCAAATTCTAGTGACACCCTTCATTCGGTATGCAGCTAGTTCCACCCTCTCAGCATCAACAAAATACATAATCTCAAAAACCTTTTGTATCTCTTCAACAAAGTTTTCTGGAACCTCAATGACACTTGAACCAGTGAAGCTTGGAGGATTCATCCTTAAGAACTCACGGATCCATGAAATATCAATGCGTTCCTATCGATTCTCTCTTTTTCCAACTTGATTAGTCATAGCTTGACTTAACATTCGGATAGTTTCACGGAACTCAGCATTGGTGACCTCTCCTACGGGTTGCACTTCTGGTGCATTTGGTACCCCTTGGTCCTATGGTTCAACATTTCTCTTAGTGGGACGACCTCTGACAGCTCTTCGTAGAGGCATGATCTGAAAGACACACGCAAGCACGAATTAGAAGAAACTGTTTAGAGATAAACTCTATCGCACGAAATGAGTATTAAAGAAGTGTGATAGTTCTTAAATATCGCACCCTCCTACTTGTAGATGTGGCGCGCTTCACATAGATAACTAGGACTCTACAACACGACTTCATAGACTCCCTAGGACTCTTGAACTCTGTGCTCTGATACCAAGTTTGTCACACCCCGAGCCTACACCCCGGGTGGGACTGGCACTCAAGTACCATTGATGGCCCCAAACGAACCCTTGGCCTTGCTTAACTCTTAGCGGAGGATATACTCATGATAAAAGAAGTATTAAAATACAATTATAACTAAAGTGTCTAAATAAATAACTTAGAATGTTTTTAAAGATCAACATTCACTGGCCAAAATGGCAACTCAAGTCTCAACATAACTGAAAAGAAAAAGTAAAGACTCATGAACTAACATCAACTATATGTCTATGAGACCTCTAACAACTGAGATGGGCGTCAGGAGAAGACCCACGACATCCTAATGAACTAACAGATAAAGCAATAAAAGGGATCCTGCAGAAAGCAAGGAGGCTCAACACAACACTCTAAATGCTCAACTGGATCAACGAAGCATTGGGTGCTGATCCTGGTTACTGTATTTGTATCATAAAAACTATGCAGGCCAAATGGCATTAGTACATTGAATGTACGAGCATGTGAGGGGAATTCTAAAATAAGACATAAGCTTGAAAGGAACTAAAAGAACATACATGGGCTCAACTCAACTCAACTTAACTCATTTCAATATAAAGCAATAATATGAATGCAATATAAAGAAAAGCTTTTAAAATATAGATAACAACTCTATGTATTTAGAAATACAATAGTAACTCAATTTTTATGCAAGGATACAATATAAACTCTCTGTGTATATAAAAATACAATTAACTCTGTGTATATAAGAATTCAAAATACTTTTGTGGGAGGTTCTCTAACCGACAACCATCACTTAAGAACTATGTGATGATACAACGTTTTACCTCACGCTGCCAGGGCATTCATATACCTTGCCGAGGGTATGGAACCTAACCACCAAGTGGATCCACTAGTCTATGCTAAAAATCACTATGTAATCATCTAAAAAGTATGACCCTTTTCTACCCACGTTGGCTACATGGTTTATGGGTTGTGAGTTGTTTGAACTCTCCCCCATATCGGTGATCAATACTACTACCAAAATATAACTAGCTCATATGTTTAAAAACATAACTCTTTCTGTGATTTGAGATAATTTCTCAAAAACTAGCCCAAAGGCTCTCTAGGAAATCTGTGTTCCCTCTCTTGCTTAATTGTGAAAACATTTACGCTTTACTGAAAGACTAGCTCAAAGGCTCTGTTGGAAATCGAGGTTTCCTTTCTTGTTTAAATGTGAAAACATTTACTCTTTGGGAATACATAGTCCCCATAAACTCTTTTGAAGAAATGAACTTCATTCTTTATTCTTTACTCAACTCAAAACTCAATTCTTAAAACAAGTTTAAAACATTTGTAAAAGACTTTCGACAAGACTCTAGGAACTCTCTAGACTTGGCTCTTAAATTTCCTTGAATTTGGAACTATGATTCATGTTTATGTGGTATATCATGATGTTTACACGTACCTTAGAGTGTAGAAATCAACTAAAAAACATAGGTACGTTTCGAGGGAACTCAAACGGAAAGAAGTGGAAAAGGGTAGAAGACATGGCGTCCCTGGCGCTCTGAGTGATGTCGAGCGCCAGAGATCAAATTTCAAAGCCTGAGTTGGGGCTCTCTGACTAGCGCAGTTCCCCAGAGCCCAAACTTCAGGCACTAATGTGGGGTGCTTTGAGTGGCGTGGTGCCCCATCCCTTTTCCCAGATTTTTGACAAATTTTCTTGGTTGTTTTTCAACTCTAAACCCTTTAGGTACGAATGGTTCCTTCCCCAAACACTTAGATTCGAATACATAACCAAAATATGCACGAATCTACTCAAATCAACATCAACTTTCATGAACTTAACTCTAGAACTTCTCAACAACTTCAAAAATCAAGAACCCAATAGAAACTTCAACACAATCCATCAAAAACTCAATTTCTATACTTTCAAGAACATAATTTCGTTGAATTAAATCATGATTGGCGCGTGGGTGAACTAACCCAATGATATGTGATCTCACATACCTCGTAGGGATCAATCTTTGGCGAAATCTACAAGCTTAACTTCAAGAACGCAACGAATCCTTGCTTCTTCTCCTCTTTTCTCCTCTTCTTTTCTCTTCTGTCAAAACCCTAACTTAATTTTATGAAGCGTAAACTAAACCAAATCAGTTTAGACCCCAATTTAATTACCAAAAACGAATTTAATTAATTGGGTAGTGAAAAGACCATAATACCCTTCTAAAATCCGATTTTGACTTTCCTTATCTAGACTGCCCGACTTCAAATTGGCATATCTCCCTCATACGAACTCAAAATTGAGCAAACTCGGTGGCGTTGGAAATATAATTCAAAGACATTTCCTATAGTATCTTGTATCCCACCTAACTCATCCTGTTCTAGGAGTTATGGTCATTTTAAGTTGACCCAAAACTCATGCTTTGCTTAACTTTGTCAAACTTTCCAAATTTGATCATTTCCAAAAACGGTTTCTTTCTAATTATTGTTCTTTCAAATAGCGAGGTGTTACATTTACCTCAATTTACTCCTACAAATAAAATACACTATTTAGCATAATCCATAAAATCCATGCTCAAAGGGGCAAATACAAATAATAAATGGGAGGCAAATAATGATAAGAAAATATATTTTTGGCCTCACATCAATACCCCACACTTAAACTTTTGCTCGTCTTCGAGTAAACATTCAAGCTCATCTCAAAAAAATTAAAGTAGGAATGTCATCACTTTGGTTGACACAAAAAATTAGGCCATATACAAATTTCAAAATGTCAAGTACAATTCCCGCTCATTATGTAAGACATCAAATAAATAACAAACCTCTAACCTTCTAACCTCAAGGAAGGACTTTGAACTCATCAAATTTAAGTTTGATCCCCTACTCTCATTAAAGAAAGTTAATAAAATCACCTATCCATCATGAAACAAGTTCCCTCACAAGAAGAAATAGCACACATACTCAATTCAAAAGATTGAATATAAATTAAGGACTTAGCATCAAAGAACAATCCACACTCAGCAATAAAATTCACATGTATGCACAAAGAACCATAGGCTTGCTCATTATGTACATCTCCACTAATTAAGCTTGCTTGAATAGAATTAAATAAGACTTTAATGGGTTGTAATATAGGCTAGGGGACATGTAGTAAAATTATATAATAGTGACTTACACTTCCTTAAGCACTTTGTACTTTAAGAGTTTATCACCCATTATTTTCTTCTCTTTATTTTCAGCCCTCTCTTCAACAATTATTTCACAAGTAATGCTCATCATCTCAAGAATGTTTCAATCTTTTTTTTCTCTTTTTCTTTTCAAAGATTTTTTTTTTCATGTCACATTATTTTGTTCTTCTCTTCTTTTTTTTCATTACATTCTTTTAAAGAGGGCTGTTTAAGCACTTTGTAGCTATCATTGATTAACTTTTCCACTCAACCATTCCTTTTTCATCAGAATTAACAATTAGAATAAGTATATGCTATAATGCTCAAGAAAGCAAGATGCAAAAACTAGGGATTCAACAAAATAGTTTAGGGTAAAATATGGCTATTAAGAAAATGTTACAGGCTCAAAGGGGCTAACTGGTGATATAATATCTTAAAAGGCTAAAATTTACAAGACAAATCAAAGAAAGCCTAGTATCATCTCTTAAACAAAGCAACACTTTTTATTTCGCTTCAATAACATGCAGGGCAAGTTCTAGACTAAGATGCAAAACATGGAATAAACAAAATCTCACCACACATGGCACAAGTATAAATCAAGATGGATCAATTCCACTTCTAAGATAGACAGGATCATAAAAAACTACAAAATAAAATAAGCTTTATACAAAGTCACAACCAAGAGCTTAGGTGTCAAAGAGTGCAATTTCCTTATCAATCAAGCATTCACAAGAAAATACTACTAAAAAATTAGGCCTAAAAAGCAAGTATCACACCACTCAAAAAGGGCCTTTTCTTGTCTCTCAAAAAAAAAACTTATTTCTAAGAAAATAAAAGACACTCTGTTCAAAGGGACTATCCTCATGAAAAGAATCGAAAACAAAAGCCAAGGAACCCATCTTAAAAAAAAGACTCAATAAAACAATAAAAACTAGGAATTCATTCGTCCACCCAATACTGAAAAACATTATATGTCCCCAAAGCATCAAATAACATTTAAAAAATAAGGGATAAAAAAACCCCCTGAGGCCTTTAGGTCTAGCTAGTAGCATGTTCTCTTAATTTTCATCAAGGGTCATACGCACCCCCACACTTAAGCTCAAACATGTAACACCTCACTATTTGAAAGAACCAGAAAGAGCTAGAATTAGAAAGAGTGATTTTTTGAAAGAATGGAAAATCTAGAAAAATTGGTTAAGTTGAGTTAAGAATTAGTTTTGGGTCAACTTCAAATGACCATAACTCCTAGATCAAGATGATTTTGGTGTGCTTAGAGTTGAAAACTGAAGGAGAAAAATTGGAGTTTTCTGGGCAGGGGTCTAGGGCGCCGCGCCAGTAAGAGCGCCCCACTTTAGTGTTTGAAGTTTGGGCTCTAGGGAGACGCGCCAGCCAGAGTGTCACAACTTCAGTTCTGAAGTTTAGGCTTTGGAGCCCCGCGCCTCTTAGAGCGTCAAGGACGCCAATTCTTCCCATTTTTCCCCTTTTTTCTGTACTAGTTTCTAAGGAATGTACCTATGTTTTCTAGTCGATTTCTATACTCTAAGGTACGTCTAAACATCATGAAGTCATCATCAACATGAGATCATGAGCCTTGAATCCATACTTCAATTCAAGGAAAGTTAAGAGTCAACTCAAGAGGTTAAGAGTTAAGTGAAGACAAACTCATAGAGTTTTCCAAAAGTCTTTTACAAACGTTTTAACTTTTTTTAAGACTTAAACTTTGAGTTGAGTAAAGAGTAAGACTAAAGTTCATTTCTACAATGATTATACGGGAACTAAGTATTCCCAAGAGTTAAAATGTTTTTCACATTTAAGCAAGAAAGGAAACACTGATTTCCAAGAGAGCTTTTAAGCTAAATTTTGAGTAATTATCTTAAACCAAATAAATAGTTATGTTTTAAAACATATGAGTTGAGTATATTTTGGGAGTAGTATTGCGCACCGATATGGGGACACGAGTTCATAATAACTAAAGTCTCCATAAACCATGTAGTCATCATCGGTAGAAAGGATCATACTTTTTAGGTTATTTCTTAGTACTTTTCAGCATAGACTAGTGGATCCACTTAGTTAAGGTGTTCTATATGATGGCAAAGTATAGGACAGTTCTGGCAGTGTGGGCAAGACGTTGTATCATCACTTAGGCTCATAGTGGTAGTTGTCAGTTAGAAGTACTCCAACAGTATTATGTTACTTTACATGTAAACTGAGTTGTTATTGCATTTCTTTAACAAATTGAGTTGCTACCTCCTGTTTTAAATGCTTTGTACAACTGAACTATTGTTGTTGTTTACTTTGCATTTGAGTGGAGTTATTCATGAGTTGAGTAAAGCCAAGGTAAGTTTTATTTTCAGATTCCTTTCAAGCTTATGTCTTGTTTAGTTTTCCCCTCGCATACTCATACATTCAGTGTACTGATGCCATTTGGCCTGCATCGTTTTATGATGCAAACACAGGTAACCAGGATCAGCATCCAGTGCCTCGTTGATCCAATTGAGCACTCAGAATCAGTTTGTGGGCCTCCTTACTTTCTGGAGGACTTTTTTTACGTTGCTTTCTAGTATTTTAGTTGTTAGGATGATCGAAGGTCTTATCCCGACATCCCTCTTTGTTTTAGAGGCTTCATTGATGAGTAGTCATAGTTCTTTAGTCTTATTCATTTAATATGTCGTTTAAAGACTTGAGTTTGCCTTATTGGCTAGTTGAATGTTTTCTTATTAACATTTTTGAGTTAGATGGGTTTATCTCTGTTAAGTTAAGTTTCCTGCTATAAGTTAAGCCAGGACAAGGGTTCTCTTGGGGACAGCAATGGTTCTCGAGTGTCAGTCCCACCCAGGGTGTAGGCTCGAGGGATGACAAACTTGGTATTAGAGCACAGACTTCAAGAGTCTTAGGAAGTCTATAAATTTGTGTCTGTAGAGTCCTAGTTATCGGTGTGAAGCGCACCACATCTATAATTAGGAGGCTGCAACACTTGGGAAATTTTCTCACTTCTTTCACACTCATTTTGTGTGTTAGAGTTTGATTACTAAAAAGTTTCTTCTAACTCGTGGTTGCACGTGTCTTTCAGATCATGCCTCCATGAAGGGTTTTCTGAGGTCATCCTGCTAGGAGGAACATTGAGGAGCAAGGGGTACCTAATTGATGAGTCCAAGATTTAAAATCATTTAGGGATTAATTTATATAGGTTTAGTGTCCTCAAATGCTTATTCTGTGTCAAGAACTGATGTAAAACCCTTGAGTTATAGGTATATGGATTGAGGAACAAAGCAAGGACACTAATTTGCAAAAAGGAATGAAGCGAGCTAAAAGAATGAAGAAATACAAGCCTGGTGATCGCCAAGTCCACTTGGCGAGTCGCTGAATGGCTATTTGACCACCTAAAGTTCTAGAGTGCCAAGCCCTGAAGTAAAGAATCAAGTTGGCAAGAGAAAAGAGCAGTCGGTGTATCGCCAAGTGGTTTCGCGATGCAGTGTTGGATCGCCCAAAGTTACAGACCTTGAGGATTCTAAAGGCCAAGGCAGAAGGGCGATGGAATTGACCAAAGGGCGGATCACTAAGTGGTTCGGCGAGCCCGACTTACTACGTCGAGTAACTCTTCGCAACACATTTTTGGCAACAATAAATACATTTCTGAACATTTAGTTTAGTATTAAGAAGAGAATTAATCTGGAGAACAGATTTTTAAAAAGTTTTGAACTGTAAGACAAGTTTTCTCTAGTTTTTCCTAATTTTTGAAGAAATAAAGTTTTTCACTTCTAAGAAATTGGAAGTGGATCTTTGAAATTCTTTGAATTGGAGCATTGTAAGGAAGAAATCAATCTTACCCAGTTAATGGAAACTCAATTTGGAAACAATTTTTATCTTTTTATGATGTTTAGCTGAAACCCCAATTATTGGTGTGTGATTATGTGATTATGGGCTGATTTAGCTTATGTGTATTGATAATTGTTAGTTTAAATGCTATTTAGAAGTGAGTTCAATCACTAATTGTGGTTTAATTTAAGAATTATAGTTGCAAATGCAGTTCTACCCTTGTGTTTTTGGCTTGCTCGAGAGAGAGGTTTTAAAATTAAGATTATTGATTGATAGGTCTATGGGTATTAGGTTGACATGGGTTCAACTCGAGAGAGTGAATCCTAAACCTAATTCGATACATTTAGCTCGAGAGAGTGAATGGACTAAGGTGTGGGCTGTTCTTATTTTGCATGCTTGTTGATGTTCGAGAGAAATCGACTTGATTCAGGGTAAATTTTTCGAGAGAAAGTTTACTTCCTCTGTAGTCTAAGCTGACTCATTAATATCTAGCTAATTTCTAATAATTTCAATTACCCATTTGTCTATATTAGCCTATAATTGAATCACATCCCAAGAACCCATTTCATTATTGTTATTCCATATTGTTTATCACTGTTCGTAGTTGATAATTTCAAACCAAATCCCCCAATTGACATTCGTGTCACCCCCTGATTTGAATGATGTTTATATTCGATAATTTCTATTCCTATGACTGATTTGACCATGTTCACACTTTATTATTGAATCTCAAACACATACCGCTCCCTGTGGGATTCGACCCCAACTCATTTAGTTGGGTTATATACTGATTAACGATCGTTGACGGTTAGAATTGGATGAAGTGTCTTTGAAACGTTATTTAATCAAAATGGCGCCGTTGCCGGGGAGTGGTGTTGATTGAGATTCTTTTGGTGAAAATGAATTTTGCTCTTTTTAGTCATAGTTAAGTCTACTTATTTTTAGTTTTGGTTTCTAAGTTGCTTGTTCAGAACAGAAGAAAGGAGCATGTCTTCTAGCAATGGTAACCAAAAGGACCACCCTCCTTCAAAAATGATGATTCTTAGGAATAACATCCTAAATTTCAGGCAATTTGAGGGTTAATCAATCCATGAGTTGTGGCTGAGATTTAAGAAAATATTGATGCAATGCCCAATTTATGGAATCTCAGATAAAATGATATTGGACTGCTTCTATAGAGGTCTTGGTCCTGAGAACAGAGGATTGGCTGACCAACTTTCTTTGGGTGGTCTAACGCGACAAATCTATGCAATAGCAGCCCAACTCCTTGATCACATAACTAAAACCAACAAGGAGACAGAAAAGGACCAATTGTGGCCACACTGTTGACTCAGCTGGATCTTTTGGCCAAAAAGATCATGGAATTTGAAGCATTGTACAAAAAGAAAGATAGATACATTCCCCCTTATGTGCGTAAAAAGTCCAAGGACTATGAGGGTGGACAAATAGAAGAGATACTCTCACTCATTCTCCACAAAGTCAAAGAACATGACAGAATGTTAAAAGAGATAAAAGAGAATGTCTCAATGTTGAATCAGATGACTTCTTCTCATTCCATATATATTCGGCTACTGGAGACCCAAATGGGTCGTATGTTGTCTTGTCTCTACCCCAGACAAAAAGGGGAACTGCCTAGTGACACTAGGGAAAACCCCATGAATCAAGGTTGAGTGGGGACTTGCATCGCACCACGACGTTCACCAAGGCGCTTCTTGGGAGGCAACCTAAGTTTTTATTTTCTTTCTTTTTGTTTTTGGAATAATGTGTGTTGATTGTGCAAGTTAAAATGTGGAATGTGTTTGAAAAATGCAGGTTGGCGAGCCAAGAGTCCAGTCGTCGAGCCCGACTTGGACTGCTGTTGGACTCAACAAATTATTAGGTTGGAGTCTATAAAACTCGGCGGACCCATGGATAACTCGGTGTGTCGCCGAACAGGTCGGCGATCCAGACTTTGTCCACCATTTGGACCCCCACATTAACCGGAGGTCCTGTAAGACTCAGCGAGGTAAGTGACCACTCAGCATGTCGCCGAGTGGTTTCGGAGTTGGATACTTTGCCGCCTAGCTTTACAAATTCTCATATTCGGCATTAAAGATATGGCTAGACAAAAAGTGGCAGGTAGAGACATGTTGCCCCGCAAGAAGGCAAAGGAAATCACAATTAATAAGGATGCAGTTGCATCCAGGGCAAACGCACCTTCTCCTGTGTCACCGGAAGTCAGCTCCGACGGTTATGGAATCTATGTCACTCACCTCACCACTTCTGAGAGTGAGGGTGAGCAATAGGATCCTCGGGCTACCACTTCTGAGACTGAGGATGATGCGCTAATGATAGCCCGGAGTGCTGAACTTTGCTTCAAGAGGATGCATGATCCGTCTAGGATCCGATCATCCCAAGCTGCTACTCTTCCCGTTCCAGACTAGGATGTGGTCCCAGCACCACCTGCACAGGGTCCTCCTCCCCGGTCTATGAACAAACTGAAGACTGAGGGATTGAGGACCATCATTAAGGAGAAGAGGTTGTCTATTGATGGGGTAATAGACAGACACCCAGAGATTATGAGTTGCTTGAGGTCCCACAAGTTCCAAATATTCACTAGACCCCGTGGCCCTTACATTCCAAATTGGGTCCGGGAATTCTACACTACCTACGGAGCCCTAGTGCCACAAGGGAAGAAGCATGCCACCAAATTCAAACCCATTGATTATGTGATTGTCAGGGTAAAGAAAGTGAAGTGTGATAGTGATGCTATCAATGCAGTCCTGGAATGTTCAGAAGATATTGAGGATGACTGTCAGCAAATGATCAGGACAACAACATTGGAGAATATGAAAAAGTGGTTGGCCTCTCTGTTATCTGACGCTACTCCTCGGTGGTTGGAGGCAGAAGCTCCGATAGAGGAAAAGGACCTCAAGGTAGCAGCGAGGTACTGGTTTAGCTTTATCAGCAGCACTATCATGCCATCCCAGAATGATTCTATCCTCCACCACACAAAAGCAGCCTTCCTTGGTTGCATCATCGATGGAACGAGGCTAAATTTGGGCATGATCATTGCACAGGAGATGGACATGAGGGCCAAGCAGCGCCAAACTTCTCGTCCCTTCCCAATGTTGATCACTGAGTTATGCAGACAGGCTTGGGTGCCTCGAGATGAGAAGAAGGATGTGGAAGTGATTCCCACATCTTCTACCGATATACGACACGTTGAGGCGGAGTACTTGAAGGATGAGGCGGAGAAGAAGCAGACAGCCCCGGTGGATTCCTCACCAGTTGTTGATACTGATACATTACTTGCAAAGGCAATATTGCCTACTCCGGCCCCTGGGCCTTCAGGTATATCTAATGATGTTCCTTATGTGACTCCTAGTTCTTCTACAGCTTTCATGCCTCTTAAATCTGGTGCTACTATCGCTATTTCTCCCGAACTCCACTCACCCAGGCTACGATAATACGGATGGGGCATCTAGCACACACTGCTGATAGGTGTGCCTCCAGGCTTGAGGCCACCATTCTTGGCATGATCGAGAGGGCCCTCACTACTGCTGTGACACCTCTTAGTGTGTCTATTAATGCCCTTGCGGGAAGGATAGCGGTGTGTGAGAGAGGCCAAGGGGCCACTGAGGAGGTGATGGCTCTAAAGGCCGATATTACTGAGATGAGGAAGGTCGTGGACCAGTTGAACTCCACAGATATGTCCATGATTTTCAGGACTATGGAGATCCCCGACATACCAGCAGATATGGATGTACCTCCGGCTACCACCGCGGGCGATGTTAGATTTTAGTAGATGTATGCTGCAGAATCTGAGGCTGAGACTCATGAGGAGCATCTTGGTGTTGATGAGGAGGCTAACTATGAGGTCTTGATAGAGGTTGTGGAGGCGATGATAGATTCAGCCGTGCAGATTTCATTGGCAGACACCACCATGGCTGGATCTAGTGTTACTGATACCCCGGGCACTGATGCCCAAGATCAGAGGGTTGCACTGGGCAATGATGCCCCCACAGATGGAGCGATTGTGTAGACAGGACCCTTCTTTAGCTCCCTCTTTGTCATTTTTATTGACTTTTTTGTATTTTGTTGCATTTGAGGACAACTGTTTTTATTTGTGGTGGGGTGAGTTATTTCCATACCTACCTCTTGTGATTATCATTTTTGTATATATATTGGAATTTTGTGCTTAAATTGTGTTTTGACACTGTTTTGTGGATGTTTGAGCTTATGGCTCCTTGTTTTAAGTGTAAATGGTTTTGACCCCTTCTAAAAAAAATTGCCACCTCTTGATTGTGTTTGATTGTGGTTGTTTTTGTGCAAATTTGAATATCGGTTATGATCAATACCGATGACTCAAATAGTGCTCTTAATCGAACAAAAAAGAATGTGTGGCTACGATGAGGCCAAATAAAGTTGCATACACAATATGTGAACTTTTTGCATCTCGTTGTAACTAGCCGGTTATCGAATGAAGTCTCGTGTGATGAACATTGCACACTAGCGAAAGTGTGGAGTCTTGTTTGATATTGGTTCCAATGTCTTGTGTGATGAGCTTACCGTGAACCTTGTGTAGTGACACCTAAAATTTCCCCCGTTGCTCTGGTTGACTAAGTGATGCAAGCTCTTGAAATGATCTTAGGCAACAATTTTAAAGAGTGAAACAATTTGACAATGTACCTCTTTTATGGCCAACCATGTGAGTGTGTGAACTTTGTTGAACCCTTTTGAGCCTTCCCCTTTTCTTAGAATAAACTTGATGCAATTGTAACCCCTCTTTATCCATTCACCCATAATCCTCATTAAGTGTGGTTTGTTTGAATAGCCAACTTAATCCAAAAGTCTAAGTTGGGGGTGTGGTGACAAGAGAGGGTAAATCAAGAAGTGCAAACAAATCCCCCTTAATCCATGGTTTTGAGAAAGATGGAACCCATCCATACAAAAAAAAGTGAAAAAGAAAAAGAAGAATGAAAAAGAAAAAGAATGCAAAAGTTGTGAAATAAAGTTGTGAAAGTTGCAAAAGAAATGGGGTGTCCGCTATTCCATGAAAAGTGAATAATGGGGTGAATTTTGAGCATGAGTGAAAATGTCGAAGGAAAGGGTAAAAAGTAATGTTCATACCACATTTCATGAGAATAGCAGCCACTGAGCCTAAATAACCATACCTTTACACTCAGCCCCGTTACGAGCCTTTAAAAGACCTTTTTGATCTATAGTGAGCTAAAGCTAATGTTGACTGGAAAATAAAGGCAAACCTATGGGTGAAGTCATGCATATGCTCATCTTTGTGAGTGTGAGAGTTGTGTGTGATTTTGGCGCTATAAAGTGTTGAATAATTGTTTGTGAATATGGAATCATCTTTGTTGTGAGGGCATTTGAGTACCTTTGTGTAGCTTGAACTTGCATTTGAAGCAAGTATTGTGAACTTGAGAGTCTTTGATAATGGTGAGTCACAACTTGAATCTTTGAGTGCACAATTGATCCTTGCATGAGTAAGTTGAGTCTTGTTGTATGCATTAATGATTGAGTCTTTTGTAGCACTATATGAGACATCCGTTTTGAACTGCTGAACTTGAGTTTTTACTTGAGGACAAGCAAAAGTTTAAGTTGGGGGTGTTGATGAGTCCGAGATTTGGACTCATTTAGGGCTTTATTTATATAGGTTTAGTGTTCTCAAATGCTTATTTTGTGCCAATAACTGATGTAAAACCCTTGATTTCCAGGTATAGGGATTGAGGATCAAAGCAAGGACACTAATTTAAAAAAAGGAACGAAGTGAGTTAAAAGAATGAAGAAATGCAAGCCTGGTGATCGCCAAGTCAACTTGGTGGGTCGCCGAATGGCTATTTGACCGCCTAAAGTTCCAGTGTGCTAAGCCCTAAAGGAAAGAATCAATTTGGCGAGAGAAAGAAGCAGTCGGCGTATTGCTGAGTGGTTCCGCGATGCAGTGTTGGATCACCCAAAGTTACAGACCTTGAGGATGCTGAAGGCCAATGCAGAAGGGCGATGGAATTGACCAAAGGGCGGATCGCCGAGTGGTTCGGCGAGCCCGACTTACTTTACTGAGTGACTCTTAGCAACACATTTTTGGCGACTATAAATACATTTTTGAACATTTAGTTTAGTATTAAGAAGAAATTTACTCTTGAGAACAGATTTTTAAAAAGTTTTGAACTGTGAGACAAGTTTTCTCTAGTTTTTCCTAAGTTTTGAAGAATTGAAGTTTTTCACTTCTAAGAAATTTGAAATGAGTCTTTGAGATTCTTCAAATTGGAGCATTGTAACGACGAAATTAATCTTACCTAGTTGATGGAAACTCAATTTGGTACGATTTTTATCTTTTTAGATGTCTAGCTAAAACAACAATTCTTGGGGTGTGAGTATGTGATTATGGGTTAATTTAGCTTATGGGTATTGCTAATTGTTAGTTTAAATGATATTTAGAAGTGAATTCAATCACTAATTGTGGTTTAATTTAAGAATTGTAGTTACAAATGCAGTTCTACCCTTGTGTTTTTGGCTTACTCGAAAGAGAGATTTTAAAATTAAGATTATTGATTGATGGTTTGTGGGTATTAGGTTGACATGGGTTTAGCTCGAGAGAGTGAATCCTAAACCTAATTTCATATATTCAGCTAGAGAGAGTTAATGGACTAATGTGTGGGCTGTTCTTATTTTGCATGTTTGTTGATGTTCGAGAGAAATCGACTTGATTTGGGGTAAATTGTTCGAGAGAAAGTTTACCTCCTCTATAGTCTAAGCTTACTAATATCTAGCTAATTTCTAATAGTTGCAATTACCCATTTGTCCATATTAGCCTATAATCGAATCACATCCCAGGAACCCGTCTTATTATTGTTATTTCGTATTGTTTATCACTGTTCGTAGTTGATAATTTCAAACCAAAACCCCTATTTGAGATTCATGTCACCCCCTGATTTAAATGATATTTTTATTCGATAATTTATATTCCTATGACTGATTTGACCATGTTCACACTTTACTATTGAATCACAAACACGTACCGCTCCCTGTGGGATTTGACCCCAACTCATTTAGTTGGGCTATATACTGATTAACCACCGTTGACGCTTAGAATTGGATGAAGTGTCTTTGAAACATTATTTAATCACTAATGCACCTGAAGTGCAACCCCAAGGAGAAGTCACAAATACTGAGTTCAGGGAAACGATTCAAATGTTAAGCAAAGATGTGACTTACTAGGTTGGGCAACAATGGGAAGCTAGACAGGAAGTGGCTAATACTTCGAGGATCCGAGAGTTCTTGAGGATGAATCCTCCAAGTTTCCCTGGTTCAAGCACTACTGAGGATCCAAAGAACTTTATTGAGGATCTGCAAAAGGTATTTAAAGTTATACAGGTTGTCGATGCTGAGCGAGTAGAACTAGCTGCATATCAACTAAAGAATGTTTCTAGTACTTGGTTTGACCAGTGGATAAAGGGTAGAGCTGAGGGAGCACCACCTGCGATTTGGGCTTGTTTTGAGGAGTCCTTCTTGGGGCGCTTCTTTCCCCGAGAACTGAAAGAGGCCAAGGTATGAGAGTTTCTCACCCTTAAGCAAGATTCACTAAGTGTTTATGTTACACAAAAACAATCCAATGTTTGTCTTTCTAAGGATTTATTTTCCTTGTCGTAGTTCATATTCAGGAAAAAATCAGTTTTTTCTTCTTATTGATGAGTACAGCTTAAAGTTCACCCAACTTTTCCGATATGCTCCAGAGATGGTTGCGGATATGAGAAGTAGGATGAATCTTTTTGTTGCTAGGTTGTCCCTTCTGTCAAGTAAACAAGACAAGGCAGCTAAGGTTGATGGTTTATGTCCAACAGGTTGAGGAGGAAAAGTTGAGGGATAAGGAGGAGTTCAGAAACAA
Source organism: Solanum tuberosum (assembly GCF_000226075.1). NCBI lineage: Eukaryota > Viridiplantae > Streptophyta > Magnoliopsida > Solanales > Solanaceae > Solanum > Solanum tuberosum. The sequence goes on along the minus strand of NW_006238937.1, from coordinate 1,270,165 downwards.
GAAAGCTAAGACAGGGAATGAGTCCGGGCAGCAAAGTAATAATCCATCAAAAGAAAAAAGGACTTGCTCCATCATTTGCTAGTGAACCTGCACCAAGAAACAAAGGTGAGTACAACGGTCAGAATTCAAAGAACTTCAGAGCTAAACCTGCACAGTCTCAGGGTAGTGTGGCACAAGGAGGTAACTGGGCTCTTGCATGTGCTAAGTGTGGAAGGACTCACCCAGGTAAGTGTCGCGATGGCTCCACAGGTTGTTTCAAGTGTGAACAAGAGGGTCACTTCATGAAAGAGTTCCCCAAGAACCGGCAAGGTAATGGAAATCAGGGCAATAAAACCCAATCTTCATCAGTTGCTCCACTAGACAGGCCTGCACCTAGAGGAGCTACTTCCGGTACTGGCGGAGGATCAAACCGCCTTTATGCAATCACTAGTCGTCAAGAGCAAGAGAATTCTCCAAATGTTCTCATTGGTATGATCAAAGTCTTTACTCTTGATGTTTATGCTTTGCTAGACCCAGGAGCAAGTTTATCTTTTGTGACTCCTTATGTTAAAAATAATTTTGATGTTCTTCCTGAGAAACTTTGTGAACCCTTTTGTGTTTCTACACCTGTTGGGGAGTCTATTCTAGCTGAGCGAGTATATCGTGATAGTGTCATTCCCATGAATCACAAGAACACCATGCCTGATTTAGTTGAGTTAGACATGGTAGATTTCAATGTCATTCTTGGTATGGACTAGTTTCATGCCTGTTATGCCTCCATTGATTGTAGAACTCGAGTTGTTAGGTTCCAAATTCCTAATGAGCCAGTTATAGAGTGGAGTAGCAGTTCTGCAGCGCCTAAGGGTCATTTCATTTCATACCTTAAGGCGAGAAAGCTAGTTTCCAAGGGGTGTGTCTATTACTTAGTCCGAGTTAATGACTCTAGTGCTGAGATACCTCCTATTCAGTCAGTTTCAGTAGTAAAAGAGTTTCTAGAAGTTTTTCCTGGTGATCTTCCCGGAGTCCCTCCTGAGAGAGAAATAGACTTCAGTATATACACTCTTCTAGATACTTGTCCTATATTTATTCCGCCATACAGAATGGCACCAGTAGAGTTAAAAGAGCTTAAGGAGAAGTTGAAAGACCTCCTAGATAAAGGTTACATTCGACCAAGTGTCTCACTTTGGGGTGCTCCGGTCTTATTTTTGAGAAATAAAGATGGTTCCTTATGATGTGTATAGTTACCGCCAGTTGAATAAGGTTACCATCAAGAATAAGTATCCTCTTCCGAGAATTGATGATCTTTTCGATCTGCTTCAGGGTTCTACCTATTTCTCTAAGATAGAGCTCAAATCAGGCTACCATCAGTTGAGGGTAAAGGAATGTGATATTCCAATTACAGCATTTAGGACCCGTTATGGTCATTATGAGTTCCTAGTTATGTCCTTTGGTTTGACCAATGCGCCTGCAGCATTCATGGACCTTATGAATAGAGTATTCAAACCTTATTTAGATATGTTTGTTATCGTATTTATTAATGACATACTAATTTATTCAAGGAATGAAGTAGATTATGCTGGTCACCTCAAAATAGTTCTCCAAACTTTAAACTTTAAAGGATAGAGAGTTATATGTCAAGTTCTCTAAGTGTGAGTTTTTGCTTGAATCTGTGGGATTCTTAGGCCACATTGTATCTGGAGAGGGAATTAAAGTTGATACCCAGAAAGTAGAGGCAGTGCAGAATCTCCCCAGACCCACATCTCCAACTGATATTAGGAGTTTCTTGGGTTTGGCTGGCTATTATAGAAGGTTCGTAGAGAGGTTCTCATCTATTTCATCCCCTTTGACCAAGTTAACTCAGAAAATAGTGAAATTTCACTGGTTTGAAGCTTGTGAGAAAAACTTTCAAGAATTGAAAAAGAGGTTGACTACTGCCCCAGTATTGACCTTACCAGAAGGCACGCAAGGCTTTGTTGTTTATTGTGATGTGTCTAGAGTTAGTTTGGGTTGTGTGCTAATGTAGAATGGTAAGGTTATAGCTTATGCCTCCAGACAGTTGAAAGTTCATGAGAAGAATTACCCAACCCATGATATAGAATTGGTTGTCGTAGTATTTTCTATAAAAAATGTGGCGCCATTATCTTTATGGTGTTCATGTGGATGTGTTCACCGATCACAAGAGTCTTCAGTATGTTTTTACTCAGAAAGAGCTTAATCTCAAACAAAGGATGTGGTTAGAATTACTCAAGGATTCTGACATGAGTATTCTTTATCACCCAGGTAAGGCTAATGTTGTTGTTGATTCCTTGAGCAGGTTTTCTATGGGTAGTACCACACATTTTGATGAAGATAAGAAAGAGCTAGCAAGAGATGTGCATAGACTATCCCGATTGGGAGTTCGACTGATGGATTCCACAGAAGGAGGAGTAGTGGTGAGGAATGGGGCTGAATCATCATTAATGTCAGAAGTAAAAGAGAAGCAAGACCAAGACCCTATTTTTCTTGAATTGAAGGCAAATGTTCATAAGCAAAAAAGTATTGGCTTTTGAACAAGGGGGAGATGGTATATTGAGGTATTAAGGTAGGTTGTGTGTACCAATGGTGGATGAACTCCAAGAGAGGATCATGGAGGAAGCTTATAGCTTCAGATTTTCTATCCATCCGGGTTCCACAAAAATGTATCGAGACTTGAGAGAAGCTTATTGGTGGAGTAGTATGAAGAAGGGCATTGCAGAGTTTGTTGCTAAGTGTCTGAATTGCAAACAAGTTAAATTAGAGCATTAAAAGCCTGGTGGTATGGCTCAGAATATAGAACTTCCGGAGTGGAAGTGGGAGATGATCAATATGGACTTCATCACAGGTTTACCAAGGTCTCGAAGGCAGCATGATTCTATTTGGGTTATTTTTGATAGAATGACAAAATCAGCCCACTTTTTACCGGTAAAGAACTACCCATTTAGCAGAGGATTATGTCTAAGTTGTATATTCAAGAGGTAGTTAGACTTCATGGGGTGCCAGTTTCGATTTTTTCATATAGAGGTGCGCAATTTACTGCACAGTTTTGGAAGTCATTCCAGAAAGGCTTAGGTTCAAAGGTGAACTTGAGTACTGCTTTTCATCCTCACACAGATGGTCAAGCAGAACGCACTATTCAGACCTTAGAGGATATGTTGAGGGCTTGTGTGATTGATTTCAAAGGTAATTGGGATGATCACCTACCTCTCATCGAGTTCGCTTACAACAGAGGGCTTGTGTGATTGATTTCAAAGGTAATTGGGATGATGACTTACCTCTTATTGAATTTGCTTACAGCAATAGTTACCACTCTAGCATCCAAATGACTCCTTATGAAGCTCTTTATGGGAGAAGATGCAGATCTCCTATTAGATGGTTTGAAGTTGGTGAAGCTGGGTTGATAGGACTAGACTTAGTTCATCAAGCTATGGAGAAAGTAAAACTCATTCAAGAGAGGTTGAAATCACCGCAGAGTCGACAGAAATCCTATATTAATGTTAGGAGAAGGGAATTAGAGTTTGAAATAGATGATTGGGTATACTTGCAAGTTTCACCCATGAAGGGTGTTATGAGATTTGGTAAGAAGGGGAAACTTAGTCCCCGGTATATTGGTCCTTACAGAATATCCAAGAGGATTGGCAATGTAGCTTATGAGTTAGAGCTACCACAAGAGTTAGCAGCGGTTCATTCGGTATTTCACGTCTCCATGTTGAAAAAGTGCATTGGAGATCATTCACTTGTCATACCAACTTAATATATTGGTATCAAGGTTAGCTTGTCCTATGAGGAGATTCCGGTTCAGATTCTAGACCGCCAGGTTCGCAAGTTGCGAACCAAGGAAGTACCATCAGTCAAAGTCTTTTGGAGGAACCAGTTTGTTGGGGAAGTTACTTGGGAAGCTGAGGAGGATATCAAAAAGAGATATCCACATCTCTTTGAACCCGGATAAATTCCAGACCAAGGTACTAATTCTCTTCTTAGTACTCTTTAATTTATATACTTGATGTGTTAGATTTGCTTGTTGGGTGTTTGAGCTGAATGTTAGACGTTACACATTTAGCTTACTAAGAGTAATCTCATTCGAGGACGAATGTTCCCAAGGGGGAGATATTGTAACACCTCGCTATTTGAAAGAACTAGAAAGAGCTAGAATTAGAAAGAGTGATTTTTAGAAAGAATGTAAAATCTGGAAAATTGGTTAAGTTAAGAATGAGTTTTGGGTCAACTTCAAATAACCATAAATCCTAGCTAATTATAGGTTAGGTGTTCTTCCAGATACCGTAGCAACGATCATGGAATTATCTTTTCAACGCCTCCAAGTTTGCGCGATTCCGTGTTCGTATGAGTGAGATATGACCATTGGAAGTTGGGCAGTTTGAGTAATGAAAGTCCAATCCGGATTTTGGAAGGGTAGTTTGGTCTTTTCCTTAACCAATTATTTTATTTCGTTTTTGGTAATTAAATTAGGTTCTAATCAGAAATATATCAGTTTAGAAAATTGGAAGTTCACTCTAGGGTTTGGAGAAAAGAGAAAAGAGGAGAAAGGAGAAAAAAAGTCAAGATTCGTCAAGATCGTACACTTTTGGTTGTGGATTTAGCCAAGGATTCAATCCTACGAGGTATGTGAGATCACATAGCATTTGGTTAGTTTACCCACACATCAATCATGGTTCAATTCAGCGAAATTGTATTGTTTTGAAAGTAAATCTTATGAGTTATTGATGATAATTCGTTTGAAATCTTGTGGATTCTTGTTGTTGAAGTTTCTTGAGTTTGATTCATGATTTTAGGTGTGATTTTGAGTAGAATCTTACGTATATTGATGATTTAGTTGACTCTAAGTGTTTGGGGAAAGAACCAAGTGAAATTAGAGGGTTTAGAGTTGAAAAACGAAGGAGAAAATTAGAGTTTTCTGGGCAGGGGTCTGGGGCGCCGCGCCAGCCAGAGCTCCCAATTCAGTGTCTGAAGTTTGGGCTCTGGGGCGACGCGCCAGCCAGAGTACCACAATTTCAGTTTTGAAGTTGGGCTCTGGCTCCCCGCACCTCTCAGAGCACCAGGGACGCCAGTTCCCATTTTCCCCCTTCTTTCCTACTAGTTCCTTAGCAACGTACCTATGTTTTCTAGTCGATTTAGATACTCTAAGGTACGCCTAAACATCATGAAATCATCATTAACATGACATCATGAGCCTTGAATCCATACTTCAATTCAAGGAAAGTTAAGAGTCAAGTCAAGAGGTTAATAGTTAAGTCAACACAAGTTCATAGAGTTTTTCAAAAGTCTTTTACAAATGTTTTAACTTTGTTTTAAGACTTAAATTTTGATTTGAGTAAAGAGTAAGAGTAAAGTTCATTTCTTCAAAGATTATACGGGAACTAAGTATTCCTAAGAGTTCAAATGTTTTTCACATTTGAGCAAGAATGGAAACACCGATTTCCAAGAGAGCTTTTTAACTAAGGTTTGAGTAATTATCTCAAACCATAGAATGAGTTTTGTTTTAAAACATATGAGCTGAGTATATTTTTGGAGTAGTATTGAGCACCAATATGGGGACGTGAGTTCATAATAACTCAAGTCTCCATTCACCATGTAGCCATCATGGGTAGAAAGTATCATACTTTTTAGATGATTCCTTATTTCTTTTCAGCATAGACTAGTGGATCCACTTAGTTAAAGCATTCTATATGAGGGCAAAGTATAGGACAGTTCTGGCAGCGTGGGCAAGACGTTGTATAATCACTTAGGCTCATAGTGGTGGTTGTCAGTTAGAGAAACTCCCACAATAATATATTACTTTACATGTAAACTGAGTTGTTATTGCATTTCTTTAACAAATTGAGTTGCGACCTCCTGTTTTGAATGCTTTGTACAACTGCACTATTATTGTTTTTTACGTTGTATTTGAGTTGAGTTATTCACGAGTTAAATAAAGCCAAGGTAAGTGTTCTTTTCAGATTCCTTTCAAGCTTATGTCTTGTTTAGTTTTCCCCTCGCATACTCGTACATTCAGTGTACTGATGCCATTTGTCCTGCATCGTTTTATGATGCAGACACAGGTAACCAAGATCACCATCCAGTGCCTCGTTGATCCAATTGAGCACTCAGAGTCAGTTGGTGATCCTCCTTGCTTTCCGGAAGACTCTTTTTACTTTGTTTCTAGTATTTCAGTTGTTAGGATGATCGAGTGTCTTGTCCTGACATCCCTCTTTGTTTTAGAGGCTTCATAGACGAGTAGTCATAGTTCTTTAGTCTTATTCATTTCATATGTTGTTTAAAAGCTTGAGTTTGCCTTATTGGCTAGTTGAATGTTTTCTTATTAACATTCTTGAGTTATATGGGTTTATTTCTGTTAAGTTAAGTCTTCAGCTATAAGGTAAGCCAGGTGAAGGGTTCGCTTGGGGGTAACAATGGTTCTCGAGTACCAGTCCCGCCCAGGGTGTAAGCTCGGGGCGTGACAATTGTAGAGCACGTTTCTTGTAACAAAATAAAGCTGAATACTTTCTAAGAAAATTACCATTATTGAGTTACCATTAGTTGATCGACTTTTTTATTACAAAATTAAGTTGAACGACTTATTAAGATAGTTACCATTACTTTAATAAATTTTGTGTTATAAAATAAAATACAAAATTAAATGACTTTTTAAGATAAAATTATTCATATTGTGACCGTGCAAAAAATTAAATTGAATAAATAATAAAGGAGGAAGAGGAACAATGGGAAAGAAGAATCCTAGGAGAAGGGAACAAGGAAAAAAAGAAGAAAATTGAGAAAAACACTTATTTGACTTTCTAATTAAGGACACTATGTAACCATTGATATAGATGATAAAAGTAAACTAACCGTTATAAAATTTCAAAAGAAAATTAACGAATCTGTAAAATGAAATTATGTAACCTAGGAAAAAATAGTGATATGATTTGTAATTTGCATTTTCATTTAATTAAACAAATGGTAAAATACAATTAAATAACCTCTATACTCTTAAAAAAATAGATTTATATAAAGATACTATAATATCAAAATACAAGAAAAGTTCAATTCTAATAAATTTTAAAAAAGAATGTTCTAACCGCGCGAAGCGCGGGCACATTTACTAGCATATATATAAAAGGGAATCTTAGACCCGCCTATGTGGCACCTTACAGATCATAATTCTTATTTATACATTCTAAAAACACACAACCTTATACAAAAGTCACAACTTTTCATAGGAGTCACAACTCTTTAAAAAAGTTAGAACTCTTCGTAAAAGTCACAACTTTTCAAAAAAGTCACATTTTTTCACAAAATTCACAACTCTTAATTTTTTATTCACACCCTTTAAAATACAACACTTAATTAAAGGCATCAAAAGAAGAAAGATTAAATAAATAAAATTGATTTCAATTGCAATGAGACATTACTACTCTTGCGCTTGTCACGACCCAAGCCTACACCCTGGACGTGGCCGACACTCGAGAACCATTTTTGGTCCCCAAGCGAGCCCTCATCCTGGCTGACTACAAGCGAAAGACTAACTCAAGCGTACAAAGCATAAAAACTGAATAAAATTCATTGAACTCAACTACAAATCTTTAACTCAAATGAATAACTCTGAATAAAAATAATATATTCAACTCGCCATAAAATAGGCAAATTAAGTCTTTAAAATATTTAACAAAATAAATGAACAGACTTCTCAAACTGTATTGTCTATCTATGAATCCTCTAACTGACCAAGATGGAAGTCGGGACAAGACCCACGACATCCTAACAACTGATATAACTGAAAGTACAAGTGGAACCCTTCGGAAGCAAGGAGGCTCACCATAGCTAACTCGAATTGCATGCAGTATCAACGAAACACCTGTTGATGATCCTGAGTACCTGTATCTGCATCAAACGATGCAGGCCAAATGGCTCAGTACATGGAATGTACAAGCATGTAAGAGGACTTCTAAAGCATTACATAAGCTTGAACTGGTGGGATAGAAACACACTTACCTCTTCTCAACTCTGTCAACTCAACTCAACTCAACTCAAAGGAACACAGTTTAACTCAACTCAGAGAAAATAAGGGCTCAACTCAATGATAAGATATTCAACTCAGTTGAATAAGGCTCAACTCAATAATAGGATATTCAACTCAGTGAAATAAAGTTCAACTCAAGAATAGGATATTCAACTCACTGAAATAAGGCTCAACTCAATTATAAGATACTCGACTCTGGGTACTCAACTCTTGATACTTAACTCTAGATACTCAACTCAATATAAAGCAACAATACAGATGCAATATATAGAAAGCTTTTTAAAGAACAGAAAGCAACTCAATGTATTGAAAAATTCAAAAGTAACTCAGTTTGTATGCAAGGATACAATATAAACTCTTTTTTATATCAAAATACAATATAAACTTTGTGTATATAAAAATACAAAATATCTCTATGGGAATTTCTCTAACTGACAACCATCTGTATGAGCTTAAGTGATGGTACAACGGTTTGCCTCACACTGACAGGGACGTCCTATACCTTGTCGGGGGTATAGAACCTAACTCACTAAGTGGATCCACTAGTCTATGCTAAACAGAACTAAGGAATCATCTAAAAAGTATGACATTTTTCTATCTATGTTGGTTACATGGTTTATGGGGGCTGTGAGATGTTTGAACTCTCCCCCATATCGATGCTCAATAGTACTCCCAAAATATACTAGCTCGTATGTTTAAAAAAATAACTCTTTCTGTGGTTTGAGATTATTACTCAAAAACTAGCTTAAAAACTCTCTTGGAAATCGGTGTTTCCTCTCTTGGAAATCAATGTTTCCTCTCTTGGAAATTGGTTTTTCCTCTCTTGTTTAAATGTGAAAACACTTTAACTCTTGGTAATACTTAGTTCCCATATAATATTTTGAAGAAATGATCTTCACTCATACTCTTACTCAACTCAATGCTGAAGTCTTTAAAACAAGTTTAGAAAAAATTGTAAAAGACTTCTATAAATAAGGTTCATGCCGAATTATGGACGTGAACGACTCAATTCAAGGTTTTCAATAACCATAACTAAAATTCAATACTCAAGACTCAACAACTCATAAATGAAGAACTTCAATGGTAATACTTGTTTCAAGAATGATGGACTCAGAGGGTTCATGCGGAATTATGGGCATGAACTACTCAACTCAAGGACTCAAAGATACTTCTCATCTCATGACTGCTCGACTTATAGGGTTCATGCGGAATTATGGGCATCAACTACTCAACTCAAGGACTCGAAGATACTTCTCGTATCAACACTGCTCGACTTATAGGGTTCATGCAGAATTATGGGAATGAATTACTCAACTCAAAGGATTCATGGGTAACGTGAAATAGTCCCATGATTAGGAATATAATCTCAAAAAGGATTAGGAACTCAAGACTTAGAACTTGAAGATACTACTCCTCTCAAAGATACTCAATTTATAGAGTTCATGTGGAATTATGGGCTTGAACAACTCAACTCAAGGGTATGAATAATCATACGGAACTCATGTCTATGACTCTTCTCATTCTCATACTTACTTCCTCAAAATTGATAGTTGATCTCAAAGGATTCACAATTGAACTTGAATGCTCTCTTGAACTCTCTCTTGAATGTGAATTATGAATTCAAGGTTATTATTTGCGGTAAGAAAGATATCATGATGATTAAGAGTGCTTTTAGATAGTTAAACATGAGAAACAATAAAGAAATCACTGTCTAGAAGCAAGTCCGCAACGTGAAGATGCATTTTAATATTTGGTCGCGAAATAATTTTGAAACAGTGGGGTTCGCGATCTCTCCGTGATGCGGAGAGAGAAAGTTCACTTTTAACGCGGACCTGGTACAGGTTTTCTGTCCGACTTTTTTTTCCTCATTTTCTAACCCCCAATTCACCTAAATTCAATTCTTTTTTCTCAACTTCTCTGTAGATTCAGATACCCAATACATGTACACAAGAATCTAATCAAACACAACTCTAAAATCGACACGATTTCCTCAAGAAGTTATCAATCTCATCTTAACTCAAGAATGAAAGAGAATTTCAACAACACAATTCAAGAACATCAATCCTTCATCTTTCTAGAACGAATTTAACGCTGGAATTAACAAGATTGGTGTGTGGGTGAACAAACCCAACACTATGGAAGCTTACATACCTCTTAGGGATCAAACCCATGGCGAAAATCCGCAACAAAACTCAAGAACCTCGACTAACGCCTTGATCCTTTCCTCTTTTCTCTTTTTTTCTCTTCTTGAACTCTCAACTAAAACCCTAGGAATATATTAGTATTATAAAACTGAACCTAATAGAATTAGACCCTTAAAACCCTACTAAAAATGTATTAAATCTTATTTGTTAAGGAAAAGACCAAAATTCCTCTCACTATTTTCGGGTAACTTTACGTATTTGGACAGCCCGACTTCAAACAGGCATATCTCCCTCATAAGAGCTCAAAATTTAGCAAACTCTGTGGAGTTGGAAAGATAATTCAAAACCTTTCATTTTCCATCTCATGGAACACCTAACTCATCATGTACGTTTGAAGTTGACCCAAATCTTAGAAGAACTTAGGAATGACTTGAATGAACTCTCTTTAGTTCTTCTTGGAACTCAAGGTGCTACTTCTAGTTACCTTAACACTTAAGAAATTTTAAATTCCTCGGTAAAATCCTACTTGCAACGAAGGATGGTTCAAATCTACGCTCAAAAATTTTCAAGGGTGTTACAGCGCCTCTCAATTCACAACCCATAACGTTGCTGGAATGGTTGAATTCATAACATTTTGGTTCTTTAGTAAACAAAACTTCTATTTCTGCCACTATTATTTGAATGTTTTTTTTCGCTATAGGAAAGTCAAATGCAACTACATTAATTAAGCTTCTTATGAAGTGTGTTTCTTTCTTCAAAGTTTTCTTCCTCCTATTTCATGAAGCATAATCTTTTACTATAATTCACAGTGATTTATCAAAATATTGCAAATTCTTTTCTCTATTTTGGTGGGTTTTTTTAACTCTACTAAATATTCCAGCAAGGTTGATTAAAAATTGATCTTCTTTTTTGTCCCTTTATAGAGGCTTTTTCATATACTCTTTGGGAAATTTTCTTGTGGGCTGTGCTATATTTGACAACACACAACAATAAATATGTGATAACTAATATGGATTCAATCACTACAACAAATTTGATTATTTGAGATGAAATTTTTTGTCACTTTAAGTTCATATTTCGTCACAAAAGGAATTTTGTGACAAAAAAAAATTCGTCAAGCATTCGTCCCTAAAGCATGGGTCACTAAATGTATATTGAGACGAATTAGTGTTTTGTCACAAATTAGAGATGAATTGACTGCGAAACTATTTTTCGCCCCCAAATGAATAGTATTCATGACAAACTTGATTGTCATAGAATTATATTTTTTTTGTAGGTAATAGCATTTTTTCGTCACTAAAGAAGTTATAATGGTGACGTGAATGATGGCGTCACTAACTATTTATTTGAATTAGTGATGATTTGTTTTGTCTCCAATCATCTATCTATTTTGTCATTGAACAAAATATTATTTCGTCACTAAAAACTACCTTTCACATACGCATTATCTTTTTGTCACTAAAGTGAATTAGTGACAACGCTACTTTCTTGCCATTTTGTAGCTAAAAATTATCACATCATCACTAAAAAACTACTTTTACCAACGAAATAAATTTGTCACTAGAAAATGTCATAGTTAGCGACGATCACAATTGTCATAAAATACAAAGATAATTTGTAGGTAATAAGTAGGCCATTTTGGGACAAATTTTATTCTTTGTTACCAAATGTCATACTTCTATGAAGAAAATGTGATCGTCTTAAAAAGTATAAGAAAATCATCGCTAAAAGTTAATCTTTTATAGACAAAATGTTTTGTCACTAATAACAAATATTTGATGACATTTTAATTTGTAGCTATAGTATTTACGATTTGATTTAGTTATTTAGGTTTCTGTTAATTTTAAAATTATCAAATCATATATAAATTATATATACGTAACTTCAATGGAAAGAGCATTTATACAAACTAAAACTAGCTAACAACATACTAAAAGAAGTAAGATAACAATAAAAAAAATCTTTTTAAAACACCGTCATAAATTAACTAGGAAAGACCAAAATAACATTCATGAGATGATATCTCATTACATACGCCTTAAAGAAAAATTAACATCAACAAAATTTGGTCCAACTTGAAAAATGTAATTTAGATATACTAAACATTAAAAAGAAACGAAGTAATAAAATTGAGGTTGCTTCTCAAAATATCATTGCAAAAGCACTTCTTTAATAGTTAGTCCTGATTTCCATCTTATACAACCTGTGTAAACAAAAATTTAAGATTTTATTTCATATATTGGGTAATTTAAGCATCAAAGAAACATATATATACAATTAGATCACTCATACAACCTGTGTTGAATTTTAAATGTGTAATTGAGGGAATATGAACACTCATACACTTTCCGTGCAAATTAGATTCAAGAGTACATACATAATGTTTTTTCTGGAAGGGGAAAGCCAACAGAACACAATTGAAACACAATTATTCTAGAACAAGAAAGCTAACAGTACTCATGAATTGAACTAACAGTAAACAACAAATTACATGTTCAGGAAGAGGAAAGCTAATATGAAAACAGAGAAAACAAACACAATTGAAGAGGAAAGCTAACAGAACACAATTCAACTAACAGATGATTCCACAATTATTCTTGAACAAGAAAGCTAACAGTACATAAATTGAACTAACAGTAAACAACAAATTACATGTTCAAGAAGAGGAAAATTAATATGAAAACAGAGCAAACAAACACAATTGAAATCTCTCATGCGTAGAACATAGGTTTGGTTCGACAATTCGTTTTTTGGTGATTTACATCCAACCTCTACTCTAACAGGCTAAATAAATAGCAGAAGATCTAAATTAAATTAACGAGAACAAAGCAATGTAGTTATTATTGTACCTGAAGGGATAACTTGATAAGGTTCATTGATCACTGTATCATGAAAATGAAACATAGTTATATATTAGGTGTTAAATGCTACAAACTATTTCTATTTAATTAAACAAGCTATAATGAAATTATTATAGTTTAAAGTATACTATGGCTAACCTTGATCTGGATGAGCTCATAAACTGCTGAACTGTTTCAAAATATCATCTTGACGTGCCAATAGAGTTTTCAAGATTACAATTAGGAGCAATATGGTTAAAGTTTAACATAAATGAAAGCTTTGATCTTTTAAACTTTCACTTCAATAAAATATCAAAATTGTGGCAATTTACCATAACCAGAAACACCAACATCTGACAAAATTCAGTTAAGGTAAGGAAATAAATTAATATAGGTCAATATATAATAATATTGTAGAGAATCAGGCGAAGCAAATAAATTCAAAGAAAGAAGTAAAATCAGTTCAAATCAAGTAGCAACATAAATGGACAATTTGTGGTTCAAATAAATTAAGGCAAAAGTAACCACAAAGAATGATCAATTAAATTAAGCAAAGCAATCCATTGACATATCAAATCTTACTCAAATACACTCAAAAATCAGTAGCTCTATTTGTGATTGAATCAAAGTGGTGCTATTGCAAAATGCTAGAGCGAATGAACAAATTTAGGCTATCATAAATCACAACAGTTCATGCTTAAGACGAGATTCACAAATTACCTGACTTTAACAATCTAAACATGCAATAAGACTTCTAATCGGAAAGCAAACGGCCATTTGAGAAATGAGATAACTATTAAAGAAACTAACCCACGAATCTGTTAAGATCCGTCTCGAAATCTCAAACTGTGTGTTGACCAGACTCTATTGTGTCTCGAAATCTCAAACCGTGTGTTGACCAGACTCTATTGGTGCTCGTCTTTGCCGTCCTCACCGTAAAATGTGAGGAACGACGCTAGGGCTTGCTGGTCAGAGCAGCGCTCCGGTTGATGATGGTTGTTGGTCCAATTTGCCAGCGACTGTTGGCTGCTCTTGCCGAAGCAAAAGAGAGGAGAAGGGTCTCGCTGGTGGCTCGGGGCTGTTCTCGCCGGAGCAAAGGAGATGAGGAGCTCACTTGGTCCTCGCTTGCTTCCATCTTCGCTGGAGAAGAGAGAATGGAGGGGAAGAAGAGGGGCTCGGGGTTTCAAGAAGAGGCGGCGAGCAGGCGGCACGGGGTTTCTCAGGAGCCTGCTGGACGAAGATGGAGGAGGTGGCGATTTCGCCGGAAATAGAAAACGACCCAAGGGGTCTGCGGCACTGTTCTCGTGACAAAGAGGAGAATGAATTAGAGTTGGGTCTTTTAGGGGTTAAAATATGAAGGTATGGATTAATGAATTTGGACCGTTGATTTGAATGAAATGAACGGGCACGATTAGATCTTGAGCTTGATCAAGGTAACAGATGGACGATAAGATAGGAGGCTCTTTGTGACTTGAATCAGATTAGCAATAATCGAAAAACAGTGAATTGAAGAGGCTATAATTGAAACAACAATTGAATTAAAGTGATTGGAATTGAAATGAAATTGAATAGTAAAAGGGCTATGAATTAAATAATTTGAATAGAAGGGACTACGATTTAAATTATTTAAGGAAAGATTACGAATTGTCACTTAATTAAATAGAATACAATATTTATTAACCAAAAATTATATAAAATAAGCACACTTAAATATTGTAAATATTTGAATAAATGAGTAAAATAATTATTTTATGTTTAACAACCGATAAATATAATAAAAGTAATAATATTAATTTGATAAAACAATAATTTTAATAATTTTGTAAATTATGAATACTAAAATATCCAATTATTTGGACAAAAAAATAAATATTTTTTAACACGTTATATGAAATAGGTTTTAAAATACGTATTTAATCAAGTAGCGATTCGGAAAGGGTTAAAAGTCTATCAATAAATAGAAGGGATTTTTGAATATGGGAAACGTGTACGTATAGGATGTAATTTGCTCCTTACACTATGAGATTCCTAATTATTATATTTTTAAAACAATTGATTATATTTTTTTATATAATATGTGGAATAATATTTATATTTGAATGTACTACTATTTTAAAACTGAGTTATAAATAAGGTGAACTTTCGCATATAGTCACTCAAAATAGCTTAATTACACTCCATAACTATAATTTGCTAATTACGATTTTTAGCTACATGTTATAGGGAGGAGAGTGGCGAGCGAGATTGGGAGAGGAAGGAGAGAGGCGAGCAAGAAAGGCAGAGAGTGGGAGACAGACCAATTGTATATGTATATCGGTTAGATAATTGTATATATGTAACTGGTATACATATGTATTCATATATTTGGCGAGCGAGATTGGGAGAGGGAGGAGAGAGGCAAGCGAGATTGGGAGAGGATATATTTTTGTCACTAAATAGGGGCAATAATTTGTATAATTTGCATCTCGTTTGTATAATTCGTTTGTTTTTGTATATTTGAGTAATACAAAGCCTGGAATTATACAAATATGATAAAACTTGAAATAGCGACTTGATACAAACATAAACATATGAACTTTAAACAGTTATTCAAATTATAATATACAAATTACATTATATAATTCGTCAAAAATAATTCTGTGACGGAAAAAAATTCGTCAGTCATTCGTCCCTAAAGCATAGGTCACTAAATATATACAGAGACAATTTAGTGTTTCGTCAATAAATAGAAATGTATTAACTACGAAAATATTTTCTGTCCCAAAATGCTTCATATTTATGACAAAATTGTTCGTCATAAAAATTATTAAAATTTGTAGGTAAAGATATATTTTTGTCACTAAATAGGTTTTTATAGCCGACGAAAATGATGTGTCACTAACTATTTAATTTAATTTGTGACGATGCAATTTGTCACTAATATTTTATGTATTTCGTAGTCTTGCAAATAATATTTCGTCACTAAAAACTACTTTTTACATACAATTTTTTCTTTGTCCCTAAAGGTAAAAATTAGTGACAACTTTATAATTAAATAATTTTGTAGTTGAAAATATCATGTCGTCACTAAAAATAATTCTTTTACCAACAAAATAAAATTGTCACTAAAAAATATCATAAATAAGTACACAATTTTTGAGACAAAAAATATTTTGTCACAAAATAACATACTTTAATGACGAAAATGTTAGCCTCTTAAAAAAATAATGTATTCGTCACTAATAATTGAGCTTTTGAAGATAAAATGTTTCGTCACTAATGACATTTAAACTTGTAGCAATACTATTTACAATTTGTATTGAACTAGGTCTCCATAAATTTAAAAATTTATTTAAAAAATTAAAATTATTAAATAATACAAATATATTAAACTTAATAGCATGGAGTAGTTTTTTTAATAATGAGCATCATACACTATACAAATTAAAATTAACAACATACTAAAAGAAGCAAGATAATAATAAAAAAAATTACACTGTCATATATTATTTAAGAACATCTAAAATAACATTCATGAGATAATATCTCAACATTCCACTGAAGGAAAAATATACTAAGTAAAAGTTATCCAACTTGAAAGTCTAACTAAGATATACTAAATATTAACAAAACCGAGGCAGTAAAATAGAGGTTTCTTCTCAAAATATCATTGCAAAAGCATTTCACTAGCCATTAGTCTTGATTTCCCCCTTCCACAACCTGTCTAAAAGAAAGAAAAAATTGATTTCATACTTTATGATATCATGATATACAACAACATATTCAAGTGTAATTCCCCAAATGGAATATGGGGGATAGAATGTAGAAAGACCTTACATCGACCCTTGTAGGATAGATAAGTTGTTTTCAATAGACATTCGACTCAAAAGAAATATAACCAACGCACAAAAGTAAGAAAGAAAAAGAGACAATAAGAGTCATCACGTCTCTTTCTAAACACCCAATATCAATACACATTTTTATGAACAGATTTCTACTAATTTTAACAAAACAAGTGAGTGTCTAGCAAATTCTAACTAAGGCTAGAAAAGGAAAAGGAATCAATTAATGGCAATCAACAAGTCAATATGAAATTAGAAGTCTATTAGTGAGCGAAAAAAATTATTAAAGGAAAGATGCTTGAATTAATCATTTGTCAATATGATTAAGCAAATCAACCCATTTACATCCTAATTTGCTAAATCATATCAATAATCAACAACGGTAAATAAACACCAAACTTAATGAAGAGAACTAACCAATTAAGCAGAATATATTTCAGCAATGAAGTATTAGCAGCAATCCAACCGAAACAGCAACACAGCAAAGAAAGCACCTTGAATGTTGCAGGAGACTCTTTTTTTTTGAATGTTGCAGGAGACTCTTTTTTTTGAATGTTGCAGGAGACTCTTTTTTATGAATGGAGAATACCTTTTTTTAGTGTTTGGATTAGTGAAGTGGTAAATACGTGTCCAAATAATGAACTATCTGTCTCTTTATCTAGTGGGGAGAAGACACAACGAGGTAAGAATATTCAATAAGGAGCAATTGAGGGAGATTTATTTCCTTAACAAGAAAATTGAATCAGTCATAATTAACATACCACAAATAAGGAGTAGGAATCTGAATAACATAATTAAAGCATGGAGATTATTCTTTTCACCAAATCAGCAAAATTTCCATCAAAATCACGCAAGAATCAGTCCAACTATAATTAAGGGAAGGGTGATCAATTTACAACACTACTAAATAATATATAAGGGCAGCACTGAAAGTTTACAAGGAAAGTAATACACGCTTTATTAATTAATTTAAGACTTACCATATGCCACTTTCAAAATCATGAAATTCAATTAATTAAATTAATCTGTAAGTAAGCTATAAGATCTCAACTATTACAAACAACTAAGGAAATACAATTATGCGGATGACAATTACCAAATGCAATCACATACCGATTCCAATAATCAGCATAACATATCAATCAATAGAACTATTTATGCTCTAATTGATTTAAGCATACAAGTTGCTTCTAATTTTGGATGAGAATCAACCCTCAGATTAATTAAGGGAGAGAATAAAATACCGATTCAGAGACTAATTTTCTTCGCAAATTTATCATAGCAAACAAACAGGCATCAATTAAGAGTACCAATCAGTATGAAATCAATTATCATAAATAAAGGAAGTGAAACAAGGATTTAGATCAATATTTGCAGCAAGGTTGAATTAATACAATCAACAAATAAGAATTATTCCCATTAAGCAAAGAAATAAACAATTCAAAAGTTACCACCATTAACAATTTTAGGATCATTTTTGACATATACATGACACGACATACTATAATAAAAAAGAGATTGATGGAGGTTCATAAGAGAAGAGCCAAAGGTCCTCCATTTTAATTTAGTTAATTATGTTCTTGTATGGATGTGATGTACCACTTTACTTAAGAGTGTTGATGTTCGAGACTTTTTGGTCTCTTATTTAACGACTGGTGTTGTTCTTTATGACTTTCTGGAATTTAGAAAATTTCATTACTTCGGACCAACTATTTCCATGGAGATTTTCTTAGACTTCTTTCTTATACTTAAAATCTCTCTATGACTCGTAATTTTTGTACAACAAAACTTAAAATTAATAAAAATATAGCACTTTAAGATTTTTGAGGAACACTTTGTCTTAAGATAAATGTTCTTGACAATGTAATGTATGTATCGAAAATACAGATATTGCCGAATAATCACATGGAAGTTTAATAAAATAGTTCAATCCCGTACGAAGCACGGGTAATTTAATAAATAATTTAAATCATAATTTCCACTATTACCCATTATAAAATCATAAATATGACTTTATAAGTAGTGTCATTTTTCAGAATTCAATTATTAAGATATTTGGAGCTTAAAAAGGTGAATGCAACTTTATCTCCTCTCAACGTTGGAATAAAAAAAATTAATTCATTTCAATATTTTCTTAATATTTTTATATATCCATTTTTATGTTAACACAGTTCTTATTTATGTAAAGTTTTTCATTCATATAATTTTATTGTAACACCCTGCTACTAAAAAGACTTGGAATTAGAAAGAAACCATTTTTGGAAATAATCAATTTGGAAAGTTTGACAAAGTTAAGCTAAGTATGAGTTTTGGGTCAACTTCAAACGACCATAACTCCTAGCTCAGGATGAGTTAGGTATGCTACAAGATACCGTAGGAAAGGTATTTGAATTATCTTTCCAATGCCATCGAGTTTCTCAATTTCGAGTTCGTATAAAAGAGATATGCCTATTTGAAGTTGGGTTGTCTAGATAAGGAAGGTCAAAACCGGTTTTAGAATGGTATTATGGTCTTTTCACTACCCAATTAGCTTAATTATTTTTTTCGTAATTACTTAGGGGTCTAAACTGAATTGGTTCAGTTTACGCACTCAAATTACATGCTAGGCTTTTAGAGAAAAGAGCTCAAGAGGAGAAAAGAAGAAGAAGGGTCAAGATTCATCGATTTCTTGAGGAATTGATTGCATATTTCACCAAGGATTCAATCCTACGATGTATGTGAGTTTACACAACATTGGGTTCGTTCACCCACACGCCATACATGTTTATTTCAGTGTAAATTGCGTCCTAAAATATTGAGGATTTTATGTTCATGAGTTATGTTCTTGAATTGATTTCATTCTTGAACTTGGATAGGAATGTTGAGTTTCTTGAGATAGTTTTATCGATTTTAAGAGTTTTTTTGAGTAAAAATCTTGTGTACATATACTGGGTACCTGAATTGAAAGAGAATTTGAGAAAAAGAATTGAACTTAGGCGAATTGGGGTTAGAAAACAAAGAAAGAAAAAGTTGGGAAAATCTGGGTACCAGGTCTGCTACACTGACCTGTTCCTCAGGATTGGCACTTTTCTCCTCGCGTTGCAGAGAGGTCACAGACCCTTCTACCTCAAAATTTATTTCGCGACCAACTATTTAAATGCATCTTCGTGTCGCGGACTTGCTTCTAGACAGTGATTTCTTGATCGTTTCTCATGTTTAACTATCTAAAAGCACTCCTCATCATCATGATATCTTTCCTATCACAAATCATGACCTTGAATTCATAATTCAAATTCAGGGAAAGTTAAGAGCAAAGTCTGGAGAGTTCCTTGAGTCTTTTCAAAAGTCTTTAACAAATGCGTTAAACTTGTTTTAACACTTGAGTTTTGAGTTGAGTAAAGAGTAAAGATTGAAGTACATTTATTCTAAAGAAGTATATCGGAACTATGTATTCCCAAAGAGTAATTGTTTTCACAATTAAACAAGAAAGGAAACTTTGATTTCCAACAGAGCCTTTGAGCTAGTTTTCAGTAAAGAGTAAATGCTTTCACAATTAAGCAAGAGAGCAAACTTTGATTTCCTATAGAGCTTTTGGGCTAGTTTTTGAGAAATTATCTCAAACCACAGAAAGAAGTTATGTTTTTGAACATATGAGCTATTATATTTTGGGAGTAGTATTGAGCACCGATATGGGGGAGAGTTTAGACAACTCCCAGCCCCCATAAACCATGTAGCCATCATGCTTAGAAAAGGGTCATACTTTTTAGATGATTCCTTAGTGCTTGTTAGCATAGCTTAGTGGATCCACTTAGTGAGTTAGTTTCTATGCCCTTGGAAGGGTATAGGACGGCCCTGGCAGCATAGGAAAAATGTTATATCATCACATAGCTCTTAAGTGATGTTTGTCGGTTAGAGAAACTCTCACAGAAGTATTTTGTATTCTTATATACACAGAGTTCGTTGTATTTTTACATACAAACAGAGTTTATATTATATCTTTGCATACAGACTTAGTTACTATTGTATTTCTAAATACACAGATTTGTTCTCCATGTTTTAAAAGCTTTTCTTTATATTGCATTTATATTATTGCTTTATGTTGAAATGAGTTAAGTTGAGTTGAGTTGAGCCCAGGTATGTTCTTTCAGTTCCTTTCAAGCGTATGTCTTGTTTAGAATTCCCCTCGCATGCTCGTACATTCAATGTACTGACGCCATTTGGCCTGCATCATATGTTATGATGCATATATAGGTAACCAGGATCAGCATCCAGTGCATCGTTAATTCTAGTTGAGCTCCAGAGTTGTTGGTGAGCCTCCTTGCTTTCGGAGGATCCCTTTTTATTGCTTTATTAGTTATTTCATTAGGATGTCATGGGTCTTGTCCCGACGTCCATCTCAGTTGTTAGAGGCTTCATAGATAGTTAGTAGTCATTTGTCGTTATCTTGTTATTGGCTTATGTTTTGACACTTGAGTTGTCATCTTGGCTAGTTGAATGTTTTTTTAAGACATTCTAAGTTATTTCATGAGTTTCTCTTTTAAGACTATTATCTTGTTATTTAAGTCTTCCGCTATGAGTTAAGTTAGGCCAAGGGTTCGCTTGGGGCAAACAATGGTTCTTGAGTGCCAATCCCGCCCAGGGTGTAGGGTCGGGGCATGACAAACTTGGTATAAGAGCACAGAGTTCAAGAGTCCTACATAGTCTATGAAGCTGTGTCGGTAGAGTCCTAGTTATAGCGCGCCACATCTATAATTAGGAGACTGCAACATTTAGGAATTTCTTCACTTCTTTCATACTCACTTCGTGCGATAGAGTTCATCTCTATAAAGTCTCTTTCTAACTCATCCTTGCACGTGTCTTTCAGATCATGCATCCAGGAAGAGCTGTCAAAGGTCGTCCCGCTATGAGGACTGTTAAACCACAGGATCAAAGGGGACCAAATGCACTAGAAGTGCAACCCCAGGGGAGGTCACCAATGTTGAGTTTCGTGAAGCTATCCAAATGTTAAGTCAAGAGATGACCAATCAAGTTGGACAGAGAGAGAATCGACAGGAAGTCAAGTTCCAGTTTCCTAGTGAACCTGTTATAGAGTGGAAGAGTAGTTCAGTAGTTCCTAAGGGTCATTTTATTTCGTACCTTAAGGCGAGAAAGTTAGTTTCCAAGGGGTGTGTCTATCACTTAGTCTGAGTTAATGACTCTAGTGTTGACATACCTCTTATTCAGTCAGTTCCAGGTGTTAGCGAATTTCCAGAAGTTTTTCTACATGATCTTCTCGGAGTCCCTCCTGAGAGATAAAATGACTTAGGTATAGATATTCTTCCCGATACTCATCTTATATCTATTCTGCCATATAGGATGGCACCAGCAGAGTTGAAAGAGTTAAAAGAGCAGTTGAAAGACCTCCTAGAGAAAGGTTTCATTCGACCAAGTGTCTCACCTTGGGGCGCTCCGGTCTTATTTGTGAGAAAGAAAGATGGTTCCCTTAGCATGTGTATAGATTACCATCAGTTGAACAAGGTTACCATCAAGAATAAGTATCCTCTTCCGAGAATTGATGATCTTTTCGATCAACTTCAGGATGCCTCTTGTTTTTTGAAACTAGACCTCAGCTCAGGCTATCATCAGTTGAAAGTAAGGGAATGTGATATTCCAAATACAGCATTCAGGACCCGTTATGGTCATTATGAGTTTCTAGTCATGTCGTTCGGTTTAACTAATGCACCTGCAGCATTCATGGACCTTATGAATAGAGTATTCAAGCCTTATTTAGATTTGTTTGTTATCGTATTCATTGATGACATTATAATATGTTCGAGGAATGAGGAAGATCATTCTAGTCATCTCAGAATTGTTCTCCAAACTTTAAAGGATAAGGAGTTATATGCTATGTTTTCTAAATCTAATTTTTGGTTTGAGTCTACGGTATTCTTAGCCCATATTGTTTCCTATTACGGAATTAGAGTTGATATCCAGAAAATAGAGGCAGTGCAAAATTGACCTAGACCAACATCTCCAATTGACATTAGGAATTTCTTGGGATTGGCTGGCTATTACATAAGGTTTGTCGAGGGATTTTTATCTATTTTATCTTCTTTGACCAAGTTGACTCAAAAAACAGTTAAGTTTCAATGGTCTGAAGCTTATGAGAAAATCTTTCAGGAATTGAAAAAGAGGTTGACTACTGCCCTAGTATTGACCTTACCAGAGGGTACGCAAGGTTTTATGGTATATTGTGATGCATCCAGAGTTGGTTTGGGTTGTGTGTTAATGCAGAATGTCAAAGTTATAGCTTACGCCTCCAGAAAGCTTCAGGTTCACGAGAGGAATTACCCAACCCATTATCTAGAGTTGGTTGCCATAGTATTTGCTTCGAAAATATGGTGTCATTATCTTTATGGTGTTCATGTGGATGTATTCGCCGATCACAAGAGTCTTCAGTACGTGTTTAGTCAGAAAGAGCTTAATCTCAGACAGCGAAGGTGGTTAGAGTTACTCAAGGATTATGAAATGAATATTCTTTATCACCCAGGTAAGGCTAATGTTGTTCGTTGATGCCTTGAGTAGGTTATCTATGGGTAGTACCACCCATGTTGAGGAAGACAAGAAACAGTTAGCAAAAGATGTGCATAGACTTGCACGATTAGGAGTTCGACTAATGGATTCCACAGAAGGAGGAGTAGTGGTGATGAATGGGGTTGAATCATCATTAGTATCAGAAGTAAAAGAGAAACAAGACCAAGATCCTATTTTTCTTGAATTGAAGGCAAATGTTCATAAGCAAAAATTAATGGCTTTTGAACAAGGGGGAGATGATGTATTGAGGTATCAAGGTAGGTTGTGTGTGCCTAGGGTGGATGAACTTCAAGATAAGATCAAGGAGAAAGGTCATAGCTCAAGATATTCTATCCATCCGGGTTCCACAAAGATGAATCATGATTTGAGAGAGGTTTATTGGTGGTGTAATGTGAAGAAGGGCATTGCAGAATTTGTTGTTAAGTGTCCGAATTGCCAAAAATTTAAAGTAGACCACCAGAGGCCCGATGGTATGGCTTAGAATATAGAGATTCCGAAATGGAAGTGGGAGATGATTAATATGGACTTTATTACAGGTTTGTCACGGTCTCGCAGGAAACATGACTCCATTTGGGTAATTGTAGATCGAATGACTAAATCAACCCACTTTTTGCCGGTAAAGACTACCCATTCAGTAGAGGATTATGTCAAATTATATCTTCAAGAGGTAGTTATACTTCATAGAGTTCCAGTTTCTATTATATCAGATAGAGGTGCACAATTATTGTACAGTTTTGGAAGTCATTCCAGAAAGGCTTGGGTTCAAAGGTGAACTTGAGTACTGCTTTTCATCCTTAGACAGATGGTCATGCAGAGTGCACCATTCATACTTTAGAATATATGTTGAGAGCTTGCGTGATTGATTTCAAGGGTATTTGATATGAACACCTACCTCTCATAGAGTTTGCTTATAACAATAGTTACCACTCTAGCATCCAAATGGCTCCGTATGAGGCTCTTTATGGGAGAAGATGCAGATCTCCTATTGGATGGTTTAAAGTTGGTGAAGCTGGGTTGATAGGACCAGACTTAGTGCATCAAGATAAGGAGAAAGTTAAGATTATCCAAGAGAGATTGAAAACAGCACAGAGTCGTCAGAAATCCTACACAAATGTTAGGATAAGAGACTTAGAGCTTGAAGTAGATGATTGGGTTTACTTGAAGGTTTCACCCATGAAGGGTGTTATGAGATTTGGCAAGAAGGGGAAGCTTAGTCCCTGGCATATTGGTCCTTACAGAATATCCAAGAGGATTGGCAATGTGGCTTATGAGTTAGAGCTACCCCAAAAGTTAGCAGTGGTTCATCCGATATTCCACATTTCTATGTCAAAGAAATGTATGGGCGATCCTTCACTTATCATACCTACTGAAGATATTGGTATCAAGGACAACTTATCTTATTAGGAGATTCCTGTTCAGATTCTAGATCGTCAAGTTCGCAAGTTGAGGACCAAGGAAGTAGCATCAGTCAAAGTTCTTTGGAGAAATTAGTTTGTGGAGGAAGCTACTTGGGAAGCTGAGGAGGATATGAAGAAGAGATATTCACATCTCTTTGAGCCCAGAGAAATTCCAGATCATGGTACTAATTCTCTTCTTTGTACTCCTTAATTGATATACTGAATCTGTTAGATTTGCTTGTTAGGTGTTTGATTTGAATGTTAGATGTTACATCCTTAGCCTACTAAGAGTAATCTCATTCGTGGATGAATTTTCCCAAGGGAGATATATTGTCACACCCCGCTACTATAAAGACTTATAATTAGAAATAAACCATTTTTGGAAATAATCAAATTTGGAAAGTTTGACAAAGTTAAGTTAAGTATGAGTTTTGGATCAACTTCAAATTACCATAACTCCGAGCTCAGGATGATTTAAGTGTGCTACAACATATCGTAGGAAAGATCTTTGAATTATTTTTTCAACTCCACCGAGGATTTTCAATTTCGAGTTTGTATGAGGGAGATATGCATATTTGAAGTTGGGTTGTCTAGATAAGGAAAGTCAAAACCAAACTTTAGAAGGGTATTATGGTATTTTCACTACCCAATTAGCTTAATTCGTTATTGGTAATTACTTAGGGGTCTAAACATAATTGGTTCAGTTTACGCACTCAAATTACACTATAGTGTTTTAGAGGAAAGAAGAAGAAGGGTCAAGATTCGTCGATTTCTTGAGGAATTGATTGCAGATTTCGCCAAGGATTCAATCATACGAGGTATGTGAGTTCACACAGCATTGGGTTCATTCACCCACGTGCCAAACATGTCTATTTCAGTGTAAATTTCGTCCTACAAGATTGAGGATTTGATGTTCAAGAGTTGTGTTCTTGAATTGCTTTCATTCTTGAACTTGGATGGAAATGATGAGTTTCTTGATATAGTTTTAACGATTTTGAGACTTGTTTTGAGTAAGAATCTTGTTTACATATACTGGGTACCTGAATCGAAAGAGAATTTGAGAAAAAGAATCGAATTTAGGCGAATTGGGGTTAGAAACTGAAGAAGGAAAAAGTCAGGCAAATTTGGGTACCAGGTCCACGACGCGGACCTGTTCCTCAGGATTGGCACTTTTCACTCCACGTCGCGGAGAGGTCATGGACCCTTCTGCCTCAAAATTTATTTCGCGACCAAATATTGAAATGCATCTCCGCGTCGCGAACTTGCTTCCAGACAGTGATTTCTTGATTGTTTCTCATGTTTAACTATCTAAAAGCACTCCTAATCATCATGATATCTTTCCTATCACAAATCATGACCTTGAATTCATAATTCAAATTTAGGGAAAGTTAAGAGCCAAGTCTAGAGAGTTCCTTGAGCATTTTTAAAAGTCTTTAACAAATGCTTTAAACTTGTTTTAAGACTTGAGTTTTGAGTTGAGTAAAGAGTAAAGATTAAAGTTCATTTCTTCAAAAGAGTATATCGGGACTATGTATTCCCAAAGAGTAATTGTTTCACAATTAAACAAGAAAGGAAACTTTGATTTCCAACAGAGCCTTTGAGCTAATTTTAAGTAAAGAGTAAATGCTTTCACAATTAAGCAAGAGAGGAAACTTTGATTTCCTAGAGAGCCTTCGGGCTAGTTTTTGAGCAATTATCTCAAACCATGGAAAGAAGTTATGTTTTTAAACATATGAGCTATTATATTTTGGGAGTAGAATTGAGCATCGATATGGGGGAGAGTTCAGACAACTCCAGCCCCCATAAATCATGGGTAGAAAAGAGTCATACTTTTTAGATGATTCCTTAGTGCTTTTTAGCATAGCTTCGTGGATCCACTTAGTGAGTTAGGTTCTATGCCCTTGACAAGGTATAGACAGCCCTTGTAGCGTGAGGCAAAACGTTGTATCATCACATAACTCTTAAGTGATGGTTGTCAGTTAGAGAAACTCCCACAGAAGTATTTTATATTCTTCTATACACAGAGTTAATAGTATTTTTACAAACAAACAAAGTTTATATTGTATCTTTGCATACAGACTGAGTTACTATTGTATTTCTAAATACACAGATTTGTTCTCCATGTTTTAAAAGCTTTTCTTTATATTGCATTTATATTATTGCTTTATATTGAAATGAGTTAAGTTGAGTTTAGTTGAGCCCAGGTATGTTCTTTCAGTTCCTTTCAAGCTTATGTCTTGTTTTAGAATTCCCCTCGCATGCTCGTACATTCAATGTACTGACGCCATTTGGCCTGCATCGCTGTTATGATGCAGATACATGTAACCAGGATCAGCATACATCGCATCATTGATTCTAGTTGTGCTCCAAAGTTGTTGGTGAGCCTCCTTGCTTCCGGAGGATCCCTTTTTATTGCTTTATTAGTTAGTTCATTAGGATGTCGTGGGTCTTGTCATCTCAGTTGTTAGAGGCTTCATAGACAGTTAGTAGTTCATTTGTCGTTATCTTGTTATTGGCTTATGTTTTGAGACTTGAGTTGCCATCTTGGCTAGTAGAATGTTCTTTTAAGACATTATAAGTTATTTCATGTGTTTCTCTTTTAAGATTATTATCTTGTTATTTAAGTCTTCGGCTATGAGTTAAGCCAGGCCAAGGGTTCGCTTGGGGCCAGCAATGGTTCTCGAGTTCCATTCCCGCCCAGTGTGTAGGTTCGGGGTGTGACATTTATACATAATGTTATAACGTTACATTATTCTGATAATTTGACGAGACCGTCAAGTACACTAGTGAGTCCAATAAAAATCAAGTCTAATCTTATGGCCATTTAATTTAGGGATGGTAGAATGTATATAGATTTTACGCTTACCAATTCTAGCTATGGATTTAGTCTCAAAATTTAAAATCGAGATAACTCACCTAATTCTTTGAACCAAACAACTTACACTCTTATCACACCACCACAAAAACTCCCTAAATTACTTGAAATCGTATTCCAAGCGGATAAACTCCCTAGGTTACTCATCATTTGTGTACATAGCCAAACATAAACATAAATCATATAATGAATTAACAAAAATATATTTTATTATATTCTTGGTAACATTAACAAATGTTTATGTACAATTTCATATTTTTTCTTTTGTCCTATATATTCTAAACTATCGTTCATGTTTTTGGTACCTAGGATATGCAATGTGAGCCATATCCGTGAGAATAAGTTGGTGCATGGAAAGTGGCGGACGAAGTAGTATTAATAGGTCTTCATCCAGTTGCATTCTTCCCAATTTCGCCAGGTGACCCGCAAAACAATTTCCTTGCCTTAAAGTATGCATCATGGAGATCCCAAGTTCGGATAGAAGACGTTGGCACTCTTCTATCACGTCGTGATTGGGGTGATTGTCGATGGCACCTCCTTTACTCATGAGCATCAATGCTTCATTCGAGTCTGTACTCTCGATAATGACTTTCTTCAGGTTGAAGTTCTTCATTTGGGTCGACCCACCATGTATAGCCCACAATTTCTCCGTGAGGCACGACGTTATTACCACACCTAATCGGCCCACGAATCCTCCTAGCCACCTAACCCTATCTTCTCTTGCAATGCCTCTATATCCCGCTAATCTTGAATTTTGCATAAAAATTTCAGTATCCGGACGGAGGGAATGACCAACTAATGTACCTAGGGGCATCTCATTATCTAACATGTCTAACTACGGATTGAACATGATAATGAACATTAGATACGTATCCAATAATGGACGGTCGAACACGGTGAACATTAGTAACGTATCCAATAACAGGAAAATGGACATAGTGATAATTATTGGCAGGAGCTTATTAAATGTAAACAAGGAAAAGGACATAATAAGGAAGAGACTAAAATAGACGGTATTAATGTGAATTTTAATAGCGCAATTGATTGACTATCTAAAAATTTTGTCAAGTTGGTGAGAGTTTGATTCTCCACATTGCAATCCCCTCCATTGTTTCCCTTATCAATAATAATTTAAAAAATGATATTAAAATAAATCATACAAACATGAAAACATATCAATCAACAATCTGAGAGAAAATAAATAGTGTAACCCAATTTTACTAGTATTTAGATAGTTTCATACAAGTTGCCCTATATCTTAATCTATTTTCCTTTTATTATACCAATTTATGATGAAAAGACCTCTCAGATTAGTGTTTTTTTTTTATCTAAACTACACAGTAAATGGATAGAGTATTTTTAAAAAAGTGAAAATGGGGTTTCAAAATGGAAAGAACATACCGATTCATAGACAAAATAATGAGAGTTTGAAAAAGATTGTTAGGGTTTGTAGGACGAATAGGAGAGAAAGAGGAGAGTTGGGGGCGACCAAAGGAAATAGAAATGTATTAGGGTTTAGAAAAGAGTTGTGAGGGTCAAATATATAGTGAATAGGAGATGTGTTGGTCGCCTGGTTAAACTGAATGAACAACGGAGATTAAGAAGATCAAATTTGTTATTCATTCAATTAAACTAGACGACCCACACTTCTCCCCATCACTATTTATTTAATTCTCACAAGTGTTTTTCCAAACTCTAATTTTTTTTTTATTTCCTCCAATCGCCCCAACTCTCTTCTATGTCTCTCTTTCATCTACAAACCTTAACAACCCTCTTCAATCCCTATTATTTCTTATGTGAATCACTATATTCTTTTCATTTTTTGAACCACTTGTTGACTTTTTTCCTTTATCCATTTACTATACAGCTTGGATAAAAACATGAAGATCTGAGAGGACTTTTTATCATAAATCGGTCCAATAAAGGAAGGGGATGAGGAAATCGCAAAATATGGATGAAACTATTAAATACTAGTAAAATGGGGTAATACCATCTATTTCTTCTTTAAATATTGATAGATTTGTTTCCATGCTTGTATGATATATTTTAATACCATTTATTATTATTATTATTATTATTATTTATTATTATTATTATTATTTATTATTATTATTATTATTTATTATTATTATTATTTATTATTATTATTATTTATTATTATTATTATTATTTATTATTATTATTATTATTATTATTATTTATTATTATTATTATTATTTATTATTATTATTATTTATTATTATTATTATTTATTATTATTATTATTTATTATTATTATTATTATTTATTATTATTATTATTTATTATTATTATTATTATTATTATTATTATTAAAAAAAATTATTGTTATTAGTGAAAAGGGAATTGATGGAGTAGATGACAAAGTGAGGAATCGAACTCTTAGCAACAAGGCAAAAAATTGGGTAGTCAACCACTAAGCTGCTAAAATTCCCCTTAATACTGTATATTTTAGTCTCTTTCATATTATATGCTCTCATTTCCTTGTTTGTTTTTAACAATCTCTATGTTTAATCTCAAATCTAAGAATCGTAATTTAAAATCTCTACAGTCTCTATTTTTCCATCCCAACCCTCACCACCCCAAAAACACTTCTTACCCTAATTTAGTTTTCCATTTTTTTGTCTTGATAATTTATATCTAATATATAATCCATCTAGTTTAAGAAATTTGGTGAAATTTTCTTTTAGTTTATTCAATCCTAATTCTGATTAAGTGTAGAATGCGTTTATAAATGCAACCTTCCCCAACCTAAGACCTGACTTCAAAATTGATCTTGAAAACTGTACCAAGTCCAAACCCTACACTCAACTAAGGATCATGATTCCCCGTTCCTTACCGTGATCCACATATTAGAGACTCCATATTCGACTCTTAAGTCCCAATTCTTGATCATGAACCTGACTTGGGATCTGAGTACTTGACTCCTAGTTGATATCCGACCTCGACCCTGACCCAATACTAAGTCAACCTCAATGCCAGATCTTGCTTTGAATTTGGGTCTTTAATCTCAGCTCGGGACTAGGGTCAAAATTAATTCTCGGGTCAATGTCGGATCTTGGGTTAGGGCATGAACGGCTTGAGGATCGACTTCTAGAAAGGGTTGTGGTTAGGGACAAGGGTTAGGGATTGGGGTCTTGGTCTGGGTTAAAGGGTGGGGTATGGGTCTAACATTAAAATATTTATCTAATTTTACCAACTTGTTTTTGAGATAATATTTTCTTCTTAGTAACAAAACGTAAACATAACTTGATATTTAGGTCTCAACCTTTACTAGCACATCATACAAAATACCTATTGTATGCTTCACAATGCGATCATCCATAAGTAGCACTATTATAGTCAGTTTTGGGGGATCTTAAGCCAAATTGTCTGAACACAACAAGTGACATTAAGCTTATACTTTCTCCCTGATCACATCATATCTTAGGAAAGTTGAACGTCCCAACAGTACATAGAATAGTGAAAGCCCCAAGAACTTCCTTCTTTTGGACAAGAGAACAAGATGCTACTGCATTGCAGTGGTGTAAGTTGTAGTCAACTCAAAACATACAGATACCTTCTTGGTAATTAACCATAACTTTCATAAAACTAGCATATCCTAGCATCTTCTCAAGTGATTCCACAAATGGGATGTGACATCAAGGAACCTCTTACAATAGTATCAACAACTTTCTTAGAGCAGAGTTCAGACCTTTAGAAAGTTTTCAACTTGTTTTCATCTACTAGTTTGTGGTTCCAGCACTATTTCAGCTTCTTGTTGAATCTCAGCCAAGCTTCATGCAATGCTTCTCCCCTTGCTTATTGATATTATTTATATTATCACACAACTACAACATCATAGACGGTGGAAAGAATCTCTCAAGAAAAACAACTTTTAGCTCTCCACAATTTGGAATGGAGTCATTTTGAAGTTAAAGTTGCCAAAATTTTACTTCATCAGTTAGTGAGAAATGGAAAAACATTAGCCTTAAAACATTCTGACTTGTACAAGCCTGTAGGCTTTGCATATCCCAAAAAGTTGATCAAATGGAGGTTTGGATCATCTCCAAAAGCTCTTCCAAACAGACCCTTCATGTTCAATAATTGTATCATTGTGCTAGTGATGTCAAAACATAGCACTAGGTGCAAGTGGAGGAGGGAATATGACACTTATGGCACCTACTCCACCAAAATGAATTTCATCATCTCTTCCTTTTAGATTACGTATCATGATGTCCTTGAGCAGCATTAGCAGCAGCTGCCTCGTCAGCCAGTTGTGTCTGTTTTGCGAATCTTGCATCTTCATCTTGATAGTCAATCTTAGCTTGTTATCGGTTTTGCAGAGCACTCATCCTTGTCAATGGTAGTTAAAGATCATGGTTTATAAAACTTAAAAAAACTTTAGGTGGAACCATGATTCACCTTGAGTTTCATCCTCAAGACAGGGCGCTTATCTTTTTTTTTGTACTACTTCTCCTGTTTTGCCTAATCCATATAAATTTGTGAGTTCTCGAAGATTTTGGTTTGTGTCCCTCTCTAAATGTATTTATTAGTTGTGATTAATATACAATGTAGGGGTCATCTCGGGGGTAATTACCCTAGATGAATGGATTAAAAGAAAACAAATTTCACCTGAAACTATAAATGAGAATAGAAGCACATGCAAGTATTTGCAGCAAATATTGGATAAAGTTACGAAGAGAATGTCCACTGATATGAACTCTCCTAGTGTTTTAGACAAAACAATAATTCAGCTTACAGGTTTTAGTTTAGCTCTATCAAATTTAATGGATTACATGTAAGAAGACAAATGAATGATACTAATAAGGATTTACAAAGGTCTATGTAATTATTTCATTTGTTGTAAGGAAGGGATAGTTTATTCTTTGTAGTACAAGGAATTGGTGACGCTCTAATTTTTGACATACAATACAAATTCGACCTTAACATTGACTTAGGATCCAATTGGGGTCTACATCAAATCTTGAGTTGACAGTCAGGTAATTGGATCCCAATTGGGGTCAGGGGTCAAGAGATAAGATTCAATAGTTGGGTCTAGGGTCTCTAGTCTCACGCTCAGGATTAGGATCTAGGATTCAGGATCCCTCGTTGGGATTTGGGTAAACGGTTTGGAGTTAGGTCCATGGTCACAATCAGGTTCAAAAGTTGGGACTCAGATTAGGGAAGGTTGCATTTATAATAACATTCCAAACTTAAGTAAATTAAAAGAACATTTGACCAAATTTCTTTAACAAGATGAATTTTAAGTAACTTATCAAGAAAACTATTGGAATTAGAACAACCAAAAATGGAAATCTAAATTAGGATTACAAGTTTTTTTAGGGGGGGGGGGGGGGGTTTGGGATAGTTTATTCTTTGTAGTACAAGGAATTGGTGACGCTCTAATTTTTGACATACAATACAAATTCGACCTTAACATTGACTTAGGATCCAATTGGGGTCTACATCAAATCTTGAGTTGACAGTCAGGTAATTGGATCCCAATTGGGGTCAGGGGTCAAGAGATAAGATTCAATAGTTGGGTCTAGGGTCTCTAGTCTCACGCTCAGGATTAGGATCTAGGATTCAGGATCCCTCGTTGGGATTTGGGTAAACGGTTTGGAGTTAGGTCCATGGTCACAATCAGGTTCAAAAGTTGGGACTCAGATTAGGGAAGGTTGCATTTATAATAACATTCCAAACTTAAGTAAATTAAAAGAACATTTGACCAAATTTCTTTAACAAGATGAATTTTAAGTCACTTATCAAGAAAACTATTGGAATTAGAACAACCAAAAATGGAAATCTAAATTAGGATTACAAGTTTTTTCTGAGGGGGACGGGGGTATTGGAAAATACAAATTACAGAAATGTTTAATTAGTATTTTTAGAGTTGAGATTTAACATAGAGTCTGTTAAAGTTAAACAAGGAAATGAGGATACATAATATGGAAGAGACTAAAATAGATGGTATTAAGGGAAATTTTAGTAGATTAGTTGATTGACTATCAAAATATTTGCTTTGTTTATGAGAGTCTGATTCTCCACATTGTAATCTCCTCCATCGTTTCCCTTATCAATAATAAGTAAAAATATGATATTAAAATAAATCATATAAACATGAAAACATACCAATCAACATTCAAAGAGGAAATACATAGTGTTACCCAATTTTACTAGTATTTAGATAATTTTACACAAGTTTCTCAATAACTTCATCTCTTTTCCTTTTTTGGACCAATTTATGATGAAAAGTCTTCTCAATTCTTCATGTTTGTAATCTAATATTTACAATAAATGGACAGAGGAGAAAAATAATGAAAAGAAAGTTTGAAAATGAAAAGAATATATCGATCACATACAAAATAATGAGAGTTTGAAGGAGGTTGTTAGGGTTTGTAGGATGAATGGGAAAGAAAAAGGAGAGTTGGGGGCAACCAAAGGAAATAGAAATGAACTAGCGTTTAGAAAATATTTTAAGGGTTAAATATATAGTGAAAGGGAAATGTGTGGGTGATCTGGTTAAATTAAATGAACTGCGGAGATTAAAAAGATCAAATGGGTTGGGTTTTGGACTGTTTTGTTTGGTCGCAACCCATTTGATCCTTTTAGTCTCTGTTGTTCATTCAATTTAACTGGATGACCCACACTTCTCCGCTTCATTATATTTTTAATTCTCATAACTATTTTCTAAACCCTAATCCATTTCAATTTCCTTCAATCGCCCCCAACTCTCCTCTTTGTATCTCTTTCATCCTACAAACCTTAACAACCTTCTGCATGCCCTATTATTTCGTATTGTTTTCATAATTGAACCAATTTTTCAAAAAAAAATTCTCCTTTATCCATTTACTGTAAAGTTTGGATTAAAACATGAAAATCTGAGAGGACTTTTTCTCATAAATTGGTCCTATAAAAGAAAGGAGATGGGGATATCACAAAATATGGATGAAACTATTTAAATACTAGTAAAATGGGTAACACTATCTATTTCCTCTTTGAACAAAAATTGATTTGTTTCCTTGTTTGTATGATTTATTTTAATACCATTTATTATTATTATTATTATTGAAAGGGAAAATGATGGATCGATGACAAAGTGGGGATTCGAACTTTTACAACAAGGTAAAAATTTGGATGGTCAACCAACTAAGCTACTAAAATTCCTCTGGATACCATATATTTTAGTCTCTTTTATATTAGGTGCCCTCATTTTCTTGTTTATTTTTAACAAGCTCTATGTTTAATCTCAATTCTAAAAATCATAATTTAAAATTTCTGCAATCTCTGTTTTTCCATCTCCATCTCACCACCCCAAAAACACTTGTAACCCTATTTATTTTTCCATTTTTTATTGTCTTGATTTGAATTCTTTCATTGATATATCATATAGAATCCATCTAGTTTAAGAAATTTAGTGAAATTTTATTTTAATTAATTAAACCTTATTCCTGGTTAAGTGTGGAATGATTTTATAAATGCAGCCTTCCCCAACCTAAGAGCTAACTTTAGAATTGATCTTGACAATATTACCAACTCCCAACCCTAATTAAACTTGACTATGGATCCCGATTCCCCGATCCTAACCCTGAGCCTGAGACTCGAGACCTCAGACTCAACTCTTGACCACTGACCCTGACTTGGGATCTGAGCACTTGACTCCTAACTCGAGATCCAACCTCGACCTTGACCTGATCCTAAGTAAGTGTTGGGATAGATCCTGGTTCGAATTTGGGTCTTTAATCTCAGTCGGGATTATGATAGAAATTAGGTCTTGAGTTAGTGTCGAATCTTGGGTTAGGACATAATCATCTTGAGGATAGTTATAAGTAGGATCGAGGTTAGGGATCAGGGTCTAGGTTTGGGTTAAAGGGTGGGGTACAAGTCTAATGTTAAAGTATTTACCTGATTCTACCTAAATGCTCTTGAGACAATATTTTCTTCTTACTAACCAAACATAAAAAATCCAATAACCTGATATTTAGGTCAGAACCTTCACTAGCAAATGAAACAAAATACATATTATACGCTTCACAGTGTGATCCGCTATAAGTAGCCGCATTGTAGTTACTTTGGGGGGTCTTAAGACAACCTATTTAAACAGAACAAGCGATGTTAAGTTTGTATTTTCTCCATTATCACATAATGTCGTAGCAAAGTTGAACGCCAAAATAGTGCATGGAAAAGTGAAAGGCCAAGATCTTCCTTTTTCTAGGCAAGAGAACAAGATGCTATTGCATGTACTGCATTGGTGTGAGTTGTCAGTCGGTTCAAAACTTACAGCTCTCTTCTTGGTAATCATATCTTCCATAAATTTAGCATATCCTAGAATCTGCTCAAGTGATTCCACAAAATGGATGTGACATCAGGGAACCTCTAACAATAGT
This sequence comes from Solanum tuberosum, assembly GCF_000226075.1. Lineage (NCBI taxonomy): Eukaryota > Viridiplantae > Streptophyta > Magnoliopsida > Solanales > Solanaceae > Solanum > Solanum tuberosum. Next base: position 1,234,141 of record NW_006238937.1, on the reverse strand, counting down.
ATCAACAACTGTCTTAGTTGCAGATTTTAAAGACCTATTGAAAATTTCTAACTATTTTTCATCCTAGCTTACGGTTCGGGCAGTACTGTTTCAGCTTCTTGTTGAATCTCAACAAGATGTCATACAATGCTTCTCCCCTTGTTTATTGAAATTATTTATATCATTATACAACTAAAAAATCCTAGACGGTGGAAAGAATTTCTCAAGAAAAATAACTTTTAGCTCTCCCCAAATTGTAACGGAGTCATAGTGAGAAATGGAACAACATTAGCCTTATAACATTTTGTCTGACTTGCAGAAGCCTGTTGGCTTTGCATATCCCCAAAAAGTTGATCAAATGGTGGTTTAGATAACCTCCAAAAGGTCTGCCTATTGATGAGGGACTAGGACACCTGTGGCACCATCTCCATCAAAATCAATATCATCATTTCTTCCTGATCATCAAATTTTAAAGCTTATGGATTATGTCCCATGTGCCTTGGATTATGATTTCCTACGGGAGCATTAGTAGTCGCTGCCTCGCCAGCCAATTGAGTATATTCTGCCAATCTTGCATCTTCATCTTGACGATCAGTCTCAACTTGTTCTCAATTTTGTAGAGCACGCATCTTTGTCAGTGATAGGTTAAGATCATGGTCAATAAAAATTTAAAAACACTTCGGGTGGAACTATGATCCACCTTGAACTTCTTCCTCAGGATAGGGAACTTTTTTTTGTGCTACTTTTCATGTTTTCCCTAATCCATGTAAGTTTGTGAGTTCTCATAGGTTGTAGTTTGTGTCCCCATCTAAATGTATTTATTAGTTGTTATTAAAACAGAAGGTAGGGTCATCTCGGGGGCGAGGGGTTAATTATCCTATACGAAAGAATTAAAAGAAAACAAAATTCACAAGAAACTATAGATGAGAATAGAGGTACACGCAAGTATTTGCAGCAAATATTGGATAAGGTTATGAAGAGTATGTCCACTAATATGAACTCTCCTAATGTTGTAGTGTGAAAGACCCTCCCAGTCTTCATGGGAGAGCTACTAGTGAAAGTCAATGAGGAACAAAACTTTTGGAATAGTGAATTAAAAATTTCAGCTAGGTTAGGCTTGGACGGAATTTGAGTGTGATTAGGTCTAGGACAATCGGAAGAAAGGATTGGGTGAAAGGTCTAAGTGAGTTTGTTTTTTCTTATTTCTAAGACGCCGGGATTCAATAGGGCTTTGCAGAAGTGAATTCAGGTAAGTAAAGCTCATCGAACTTGGCATGAAACTATTAGTTTAGCACATCAAGTTTCGAAGGTGTGTTGCAAAATGGGATCTTTTTGAGAAATTTTTCAATTTCTATCCCATGCAAGCGGCTTTAGCGGGTGAACACCGCTATAGAGGTGGACTAAATTCTCGTTATAGCAGAAGGTCCCGCTACAGTGACGCCTCTATAGCGAGATTGGGTCGTTATAGCGAGGTTAGTCACATTTAATGCAAGAAAATTCCCAAAACCACCCATTGTTTGGCAATTTAATTTTGGGTAAGAGCAAGTGTGACCTAGGGTGAATTTTCTCTTATATTCATCGTAATCATAGTTAAAGGAAATTTAATTACTCCCTTAGCTTGATAATTCAATTCTTAGTCCATAGAATTTATGGGAACTACCTTAGAGGAATGTTTTGGTTGATTTAATTGTGGAAAAACTCCTAGTTTGGGTGAAATAATCGTGAGAATTCCCTGGGATATCCCGCACCAGGCGTGGTACCTGAGTCAACGAATAGTAACACAAACACAATCACAATAATGTACAATCACACTAGTAAATACAAGTAAGTAAAACACCTTAATTGCTTGAGATTGTCAAGAATTGATCATTTCACATCCAAACCAGTATGTTTTCCCCAACGTGCATTGTACAATTTTTACAATAGAGACAGTTAATATGCACACATTACAAAACTTGGCAAACAACCATCACATACTCTTGGATGACTCTTTACGAACATTTTTTTCCACTTACGACTTACAACCTACCGATTACCACCCCCAGAATAACACCTAACAACAATCGCAAGATCAACATTATAAAGTTAAGTACCTTACCACCCTAAACAATCGCAATCCACACATTTGTCCGCCCAAACTCCCAACGATTGACAAGGTATTATGCAAGTAAAGGCAAGTCTAACTACTCAGTTAAAATTAGCATACCTGGACGCCAAGCAATTGCTAAAGAACTCTGAACATGAGCTTCTGAGTGAATCCTGACAGACGTAGACTAGAAATCCATAGGTTTGACCCTTGCACTCAAACTTAAATTCCAACGGGATATTTTCTAGCTCCTTAATACATAAGCAATTCATTAGAGTTAGCTATATTTTACTTACGTCTTAGCTGCGACCCATCCGTGCAACAAAACAATCAGCAAAAATACTATTACTATACATGATAAGATTGACCATAGTAACATACCAAACTTTTAAATAGAAGGAAAAATATAAAGAAGATTAATAAAATTGTCTTACCAAGACAACTTGATAAATAATAAATATCAAGTAACAACTCTGTCATAATCTATATGGACATCCATCTTATCATACTACATAAAGCTCATGAACCAAATCGTGTAATCTTTTCTTTTTTTTAAATAATTAATACTGCAATAAAGGTTTGAGAATTATGATTTTTGTATTGATGTGGGGAGGATCATAATTACTAGTTATTTCATCCACAATTGCTTGTATCTCGAGACGTTATAATTACTTGAAATTCATGAACTAGAATTGTGAAATTGATTAAAATGTACAATGTCACACTTATTTGTAATGATGTAATTACTTAAAGCTAAAGTAGTTAAACAGACTTCGATATGGCAAGAATAGAAACTTTTTTTAGCTAAGTATCATATTTTTTGTGTTCATTTGTGAAACATAGAAAAAATTGCAACTAATTAATTTTTTTATAAAGCGATAGAAAATCAAAGAAAGTTTAATGCATAGAGAGAAGTAAAGATAGGTTTGAATTACAACTCCATTTTGATAACACCCCATCAAATCTCTTGAAAACCAGCCAACTTGGAGAATAAGAAACAAAGAATCTATGATGGTCTGATGAATTCCATCACAAATTAATATAAAGGAAACAATGATTCTCATTAAATTAAATTAATTGCTAAAAATTAACACAAGAAAATAAAGAATTTGAAGGGATGAGTTTTATTACATTACAATTGAACTAATAGAATTATTGGGAGAAAAATAAAGAATTTGAGGATCTTCTCGGTATTATCTTAATTGATCAAAGAAAAGGGAGATTTTTTCGATAGCAAAGTGCAGGCACAATCATCACCCACAAAAACAAAGTGAAATTCTAAACCCTTTTTTTTTTGTCAGATCGATCTGCCGTACATGAGTTTCCTTTTCACTTAAAGATCTCGAGTTAAATACTCAAATGATTTCTTTCGCATGTTGTCAAATGGTTTGTAGGATGAATGGGAGAGAAAGATGAGAGTTGGGGACAACCAAAGAGAATAAAAATGAATTAGGGTCTAGAAAATAATTGTGAGGGTTAAGCAAATAGTGAAGGGGAGATGTGTGGTTCGTTTGGTTAGATTGAATGAACGGCGGAGATTAAAGGGATCTAATGGGTTGGGTTTTGGATTGTTTTGTTGGGCCACAAATTGGATCAATTTAGGGGTTGAAATTGAGTGTGAATTTGGGCTAAATAATTTCATCATTTAGGAGGAAATGACACATATATACAACTGATAGTTATAATTGTCACGACCCGGGAGCACCCCCAAGTCGTAACAAGGCGTACTCGACCCCGAAATTGCATTCAATAATGAAAATAGTGCGGAATAATAAAAAAACTTATTTACATCCACACATTTAAACTTCTTAAAACAACTTTAAAAACACACAGCGGAAGTCTAAGTCTCACATGGCCATCTTAGACACAA
>NW_006238937.1:1209072-1228676 GCF_000226075.1 Solanum tuberosum | reverse complement strand
ATCAATTCTCCATAGTTGGACATTTTGTCAAACACCTTGAAGGCATGTAATGGAATCAAAGAGCATGGAAAATAGGGTAGTAATTATGCAGCCAAACCAGTGAACAACCTACAACAACACCTTTACATTCATAACATGATCACATTATCTTCATTGAATTCTCATTCATATAATGTCATGATAACACTCCAATTTCTCATACTATGCCTTTAAGGCCCTAAGCCTCACATACCAATACACCAACAATACACCATAAAATAAGCATGGGTAATGACATACCTCAACAATCTAAAGACCTTTAACCAAGTTTGATTCATATACATTCATTATCTAGCAACCCACTTCATAAAGGCATAAACTAGGAATAAAGAGAAATCATGGGTTCATGGAGTATTTTCATCTTAAATCGTCAATACAACAACAATATAACCATAAAGTGCCATTAGAAACCTTTTTAAACCATTTGGTGGAAGAACCCATGAGATTGAGTGAAAACCTAGATTTTTCATACTTTGAAATAACTTTGGATTTGGCTCCTTGAATGGAAATTTAGACAAGGATCAAGACCACCATACCTTTGCTATGATCTCCCACGAAATTTGATGAAGAAAGCCTTGAATCCAAGCCCTAGCTCCAAGTTCTTCTTCTTCTTAAATGGTGGATTGTGGAGAGGGAAATGAACTAATTGTATCTAGGAAATAATATATGTCATTTGGAAGAATGGTCCAACACTTAGAAAAAAAATCAGGCGGGTGAACAGTAAATGAACAGTAAAATCAGCTACTGGAATTTGCCTTTTTCTGCCGGACAGATTTTACGAAAATGGGCCTAACTTCTTCGTCCGAACTCCGAATGAGGTGAAACGAAGTGCGTTAGGTAGCTAACTCAAAGGGCTTTCCATGGATATATTATTGGCCACCCAAATAATTTGTGTGCTAGGAGATATGACCCTCCAAAGTAGACCCTCGAAAAAGGCTTCACTTGGAAATTTCGGATTTTGATACGGTTGCTCTAAAATTTGGGTTAGACCCATTTCCCACTCAATTTGACCCCCTAAACAAGAATATGAAGTCGGATTTTCGAAAAACGAAACGGATCTTTCTATATACAGCTAAACAAGTTTCCGGTAACTTCCGAAGCACATTTTTAAGAACTTTTGGGTCAAATTCAAATATAATCATTTCATTAAGTTCTCGACTCCAAACTCACATGTGAGGCTCTAGTTTCACTCTATCATTTTCCGAGTCGTTACAATAATTAGCAATAAATAGCCCAACATTAATTAGCATTTAATAGACAAATAAAAATTAGTATAACTTACATAAATCTCATAGTGTAAAGAGTAAATTACATCATATCCCTACTTTTTTTTCTAATTACAATAATTCCTTAAAATTTGTACCTTTCGGATACATAAGTCACCATCCGGATTTGTCAACATGAAAGTTTAAGAACTCAATGGGATTCCCTGCATCTCGTAGAAAAAGAGTATATAATGTAGATTTTTCAGAAGAATCTAAATAAGACAAAGGAATTTTTTTATCCCTCAAAAATGTAATAATTTTCCTGACTATTGTATCAATACATTAATTCACCATCCTGATACATTAATTCTAATAAAAGAAAATTCTTTTTGTTGCGCTAAAAAGGGAATAAACTCTGAAAATTAATTAAATCTCATAAATTACGATTATGTTTCTTCTTACTCTCAATCATATAGAGGCAAATCCTAATAGAATGAAGAAATTCAAGATTTCAAATTGCTCCCCCCGTTCACCGAAGAAACCTTTCAGATTTGATTAAAAAACTTTTGTCTAAATTTTGGGTAAGCGAGGTGAGTTATGAAGGATACAATAGTAATGGAATTGTTGTTGGACAACCAATATCCTTTTGAATCTTCAAGTTCACCAAAGATCCTTTCAATTTTGATTCAAGATTATCAAAAAAATTGAGATTCAAGATTCTTTCTTCTCCCAGTTCAGCGAAGATCCTTTCAATTTTGATTCTAAATTGTTGAAAATTTTGAGATTCAAAATTCTTCTTCTAGTTTATTAAAGATCGAAAAATTTGAGAAGATACATCATGATGTAACGACCGGTTCCCATCGTTATAGAAAAACCAATGGGAAAAAATTTTGGGTTGGAAAACTTTTTGGTAGTATCTTGAAATTTCGCAAACCTAGTCCAGATTTGGACGAAATCGGAGTCAAAGAGGTCTAGGGAAATCTGGTAACAAACGGGAGATCAAATTATGAATTTGATCATATGAGTAGATAGCTAAGACGTTAAGTAACCCGTATGACTTTACGAAATCGAATTCGGGCGAGTAGAACTCCTGAAACTGATCTTAGCGTGAGGTATTTTCTTAGTGTCGTGGGATAAAGGTGTGTTGTGATATGGGGGTTTGGAACTCATATTTCAACGTTCTGTCTCCGCGCACACCGCCAGATCGGGATTAGTGCCGCCAGGGCGGGGCCGCTATAGCGGGGTGAGGACCACTATGGCATGACAGACGTGACTTAAATCGGAAATAAACCCCAAAAACATTATTATTCTGCAAGTTTTGACTTTGAGAGCTAAGGAACGAACCCAGTTGTTTTCTTGACAACTTTTCACCATTCTTGAGGCTAAAGGTAAGATTTTCACTCCTCAAATCCATTTTTCGATCCGTAAAACTTAGTTTCTTGGGTAATTATCGATGGGGGAGGGTTTTGATCTGGGATTTATGGTGGGAGAAACCTTAATTTGGGTATGGGGATCAAGGGTTCGAGCTAAGGTTGATTTGATTGATTATAATCAGGGTAATTAGGTTTTGTTGATTGATCCTCACATTATTATGATTGTTTGTAGACCAAGAACAAGCAAAAAGAATCCAGAAGGGGAAGAATCAAGTTTCTTAGGGGATTCAAGCCTTGTTCGAGGTAGGTAATGGTTGTGATTTCATGTTGTGTGATATATGTTTGTACTTGCTTCATTATATTGTATGTATGTATGCGAATGTTTCATTATTGATCACACTAATCGTAAATGAGTATAAACGAATAACTATATGTCATGAATCACCTCTTAATTGTATGATTGTGAGAATGTACATTGTGATTCTGATTTTAGCATGTTGAATGGAGCAGGTGTCACATTCCGACACACTAACTGGGATCGGATGTCACGTACCGACATAAATATTGGAATGGGTGTCACCAACCGACACACTAACTTGGAATGGGTGCCACGATCCGGTACACTAACTGTTTGGGTATGGGTTCCATGAGAGGACTAATGACTTGTTATACATATGTATATTGTTGAGAAGGTGGAATTGTACATTGATCCTAAAATGGTATTGATATTGTATATGTTTGGTGTATGCATGTTTATGATGTTGTAATTAGTTGCTTATATTGCACTTAGTGGGATAGCTGTGTGATCCTACCAGTACACTGTGGTTGTGTACTGATACTGCACTTGTTCTTTCTTTGTTGAGTACAGGGCATCTTTAGGCGGTTACTGGCAGACCTCGTTTAGAAGATTAGTGATCAATCGAATTCAAGGGTGAGCCAATTCTTCCAAGTTGCCATGAGTTCTCTTTTTGCTCAGTCCATCTTATTCGGACTTAGATTAGCACATTAGATATTCCTATGTTTAGTTTAGGTTGTACCCATTTTTCCTTAGACTATGGTTCCTTGTTAGAGTTTTGGTACATTGACCTTCAGGTTCTACGCATTAATTCCGCAATTGTTTGTTAGACTTTTAGAGTTTATGGGAACTCTACTTTATTTCTGCATTTAAACCTTCTTCTGTATCTTTAAATGCATAGTTTTATGGTTAGATGGGTTGTAGTAATGGTTCTCCCACCGGAGGGTTAGTATGGGTGTCAATCACGATGGTTTGGGTCATGACAAAGTTGGTATGAGAGCCCTAGGTTTGTTGAACTCGATGTACCAAAACGAGTCTAGTAGAGTCTTGCGGAACTGTACGAATACGTCTATACTTTTCTTTGAGAGGCTATAGGACTTTAGGAAATCTCTCTATTTCTTTTGTCTCCTTTCGTGCTATAACTTGGTTCCAATTGGTATCTGGTGATCCAAATTGGTATCTAATCTCCTTCACTTTTCTGTCCGTTGATGGTTAACACTAGCTTCAACGGTGTCAGGCCCGTAGCTCCCGTCAATGAGCCCGTTGAGGAGTCCGCATCAAGAGGTCACGGTCGAGTCAGTGGTAGAGGAAGAGCAAGGGGTAGAGGTCGTGGAAAGGTAGCACCCACTAGGGGTAGAGCTCTAGTTGAGAATGCTCCCACAAATGAGAATCCTCTTGCGCATCACGAAGAGATAGTGGAGAATGTGGAAGTTGAGAATGATCAGGATGTTGGACAAGAGAAAGAGGTGCAAGCTGAGACTACAGGTATTCCTCCCCTAGACCCAGTGTTAGCTCAACAGATTATGTCATTCCTAAAAGGTTTGGTTGGTCCTGGAGTTCTTCCCACAGTTCAAGCAACTCAAGCTCCCGCCAATCCCCCCTATAGCTATTAATGTACCCAAGGTGGGTGGAACTGGAGGTACTGATGCTTTCTTTCGTCATTTGTTGGGTCCCATTATGACTAGTAATGAGCATGAGATGTTGACTATGTTTTTGAAATTGAAACCTCCTGTGTTCCATGGTTCTGAGAGTAAAGACGCCTATGAGTTCATCCTAGATTGTTATGAGAGGCTTCATAAGTTGGGAATTGTCCATCAGCATGGAGTAGAGTTTGTGACTTTTTCAACTTCAGGGGAGAGGCTAAGCAGTGGTGGAGAGCTTATGTGGAATGCAAGACCTTCAACTTTACCCCCACTCACTTGGACCCAGTTTCATTCTCCATTCTTGGAAAAGTATGTGCCCCGGACCTTGAGGGATCGTAATAAGGATGAGTTTATGGCTTTGGAGTAAGGTGGTATGTCTGTGGCTGCTTATGAGGCTAAGTTCCATGCTTTGTCTAGCTATGCAATGCAATTGGTGAATTCGGAGGAAAAAAAGATTCGTCTATTTGTTAAGGGGCTGAATTCTAAGTTACAGCTGTTGTCTAAACACATGACTTCTGCAGGAAAATTTTTTAATGAGGTAACAGATTTTATGAAGAAACTGGAAGGGGTGAGGCGAGATGGTCAGGCCAAGGCATTGGCTAAGAAAGCTAAGAATGCAGGTAACTTTCAGGGTTCCTACGCCAGAGGTTCAGGTAGGCCAACACTTGCAGCCCGGCCAATTCAGTTTGTCATGCCCCTTTCTACAGGTAATTACTCGGGAACTCCACCTCAGAATTTGATTCAAGATAGCCAGGGAGTCGCACCTTCGATGGGCAGCAGGCCATCGTTTGATTGCACTTGTTATAACTGTGGAGAACTTGGGCATATGAGGAGAGTTTTTCCTCACCCGCATATGATGGATTCTGCGCAGCAGTAGACTAGAGCAGTGGTACTCGCGAGAAATGGTAATAATGGTCGAGGGCGTCCACAAGGTGGGCGAGGAGGAAATCAGCGAGGCCGTGGAGGTCGGGGAAATGGTAGCGCAAGCAGAGGCACGGTGCAGCCAGGTAAGGAAATTGCTCGTCAAGATGACAGGGCTCAGTGTTATGCCTTTACGGGTAAGAGCAAGGCAAAGGCGTCTGACACAGTGATCACAGGTACTATCATTGTATGTGACAGGATGGCTAATGTATTATTTGATCCGATTCTACTTATTCTTATGTGTCCGTGCGATTTGCCTCTGAATTTGACATGATTTGTGATATAATTTACTCCCCCATCCATGTTTCTACCCCTGTTGGAGAGTCCGTCATAGTCACCCCAGTCTATCGTGCTTGTCCTATCTTGTTTATGGGTTTTCAAACTTGGGGTGATTTGGTGATTTTGGATATGACTGACTTTGACATAATCTTAGGCATGACTTGGTTGTCCCCATATTGTGTTGTGCTTAATTGTAATACTAAGTATGTGACTCTAGAGATCCCCAGTAGGGAAAATTAGAGTGGGAAGGGGTGTACAAGCCTGAGCTAGCTAAAACCATAGCCTCCATTAGGGCTAGTAAACTGGTGGGGCAAGGTTGTTTGGCTTATTTGGCTTATATTCGAGATGTTGAGGTTGAGTTTCCCTCTATTGATTCTATTCATGTTGTGTTAGAATTTAGAGAAGTTTTCCCAACTGATTTGTCTGGTATGCCTCCGGATAGAGATATAGATTTCTGTATTGATTTGGAGCCTGGTAACCATCCCATTTACATCCCTCCATATCGTATGGCTCCGGCAGAATTAAGAGAGCCTAAGGCACAAATCCAAGAGCTCCTTGATAAAGGATTCATCCATCCTAGTGCTTCCCCATGGGGTGCCCCAGTTTTGTTTGTTAAGAAAAAGGATGGTAGCATGGGAATGTGCATAGACTATCGTCAATTGAATAGGGTCACCATTCGAAATAAGTATCCATTGACTCGGATAGATGATCTTTTTGACCAATTACAAGGTACATCAGTCTTCTCTAAGATTGATTTAAGGTCTGGTTACCATCAGTTAAGGATTAGGCCTGAGGATATACCAAAAACGACATTTAGGACCTGTTATGGGCACTATTAGTTTTTAGTTATGTCGTTTGGGTTGACAAATGCGCCTGTAGCTTCCATGAGTTTGATGAATGGGGTGTTCAAACCCTTTCTTGATTCGTTTGTGATAGTGTTTATTGATGACATACTGGTTTATTCGAAAAGTGAGGAAGAGCATGCCACCATCTTCGTATTGTTCTGGGTGTTCTTGGGAAACAAAAGTTGTATGCGAATTTTTCTAAGTGTGAATTTTGGTTGACTTCGATTGCCTTTTTGGGGCATATTTCAAAAGAATGACCCAAAAGATTGAAGCGGTTAGGAATTGGATTTGACCAAGTTTTGTGACTGAAATTAGGAGTTTTGTGGGGCTCGCTAGCTACTATCGTTGGTTTGTGAAAAACATTGCTTCTATTACCACACACTTCACCAATTTGACCAAAAAGGAGATACCATTTGAATTGACTGAAAATGTGAGGAGAGCTATCAAAAGCTCAAGACTCTTTTGACCACAACACCTCTTCTGGCACAAAAGGTAAGGATTTTATTATTTATTATGGTGCTTCACATTCAGGCTTGGGTGCAGTGTTGATGCAGGATAAGAATGCAATAGCTTATGCATCGTGACAGTTTAAGGTGCATGAGAGGAATTATCCAACACATGATTTAGAGTTGGTAGCGGTAGTGTTTGCTCTTAAGATCTGGCGTCATTATCTTTATGGTGTCAAGTGTGAGGTGTTTATTGATCATCGCAGTCTACAACATGTGTTCACTCAAAAGGATCTAAATTTGAGATTGTGAAGGTGGATGGAGTTACTCAAGGATTATGATATGACCATCCAATACCATCTGGGTAAGGCTAATGTAGTGGCGGATTCACTAAGTCGAAAAGCGGTGAGTATGGGTAGTTTAGCTTGCTTGATTGTATCCAAGCGACCTTTGGCTAAAGAAATTCAACATTTGGAGTCTAAGTTCATACAGTTGGGAATCTTATAGAAAGGTGGGGTGTTAGCTAGCATTGAAGTAAGGGCCACGTTCATTGAGGAGATCAAGGTCAAACAGTTTGAGGATGAACATTTGAAAGAGCTCAGAAATAAAATAGTGTCAGGCAAAGCACAAGAGACCACTCTTGATGCGGTAGGTGTACTCAATTTTAAAGAAAGGATTTGTGTTCCTAGAGTGGGCGACTTGATTCAGAAGTTATTGGTGGTCTGGCATGAAGAAGGATATAGCAGAGTTTGTGGCTAAATGTCAAAATTGCCAACAAGTAAAGTATGAACACCAAAGGCCTGCTGGTTTGCTTCAAAGAATGCCAATTCCAGAATAAAAGTGGGAAAGAATAGCTATGGATTTCGTGATTGGTCTTTCCAAGACATTGGGAAAGTATGATTCTATTTGGGTAGTTGTTGACAGATTGACTAAGTCAGCCCATTTTATTTCAGTCAGAACAAATTATAATGCTGAGCAATTGGCTAAGGTGTATCTAAATGACATATTAAGGTTGCACGGGGTGCCCTTTTCTATCATCTCAGACTGTGGTACACAGTTCACATCCAAGTTCTGAGAAAATTGCATGAAGAATTGGGTACTCAACTCACCTTTAGCACAGCCTTCCATCCGCATACGGATGGACAATCAGAAAGGACTATTCAAGTATTAGAATACATGTTGAGGGCATGCGTGATTGACTTTGGAGGACATTGGGATAAGTTCCAACCTTTATGCGATTTCTCTTATAATAATAGTTACCACTCCAGCATTGATATGGCACCATTTGAGGCACTATATGGTAGGGGATGTAGATCACCCATAGGATGGTTTGAGGCTGGAGATGTGAAACCTTTGGGGGTTGATTTAGTGAAGGATGCTCAAGATAAAGTAAGGAGTAATCAAGCTAAGCTTTTAGCAGCCCAAAGTAGGCAGAAGAAGTATGCAGACCATAAGGTAAGGGACATGGTATTTCAGATTGGTGAGAACGTTCTTCTTAAGGTATCACCCATGAAAGGAGTGATGAGATTTGGCAAGAAGGGCAAGCTTAGTCCCCGATACATTGGACCATTTGAAGTTCTTGATCGTATAGGTCCAGTGGTGTACAGATTGCCTTTTCATCCTAACTTATCGGGAGTTCATCTGGTATTTCATGTGTCCATGTTGAAGAGATATCATGGAGATGGGATTACATCATAAAATGGGACTCAGTTGTGTTAGACAAGGACCTTCAGTATGAGGAAGAACCGGTTGCAATTCTTGATCGTGATGTCCGGAAGCTGAGGACCAAGGAGATTAAGTCTGTGAAAGTTCAATGGAAGCATCGTTCGGTTGAGGAAGCCACTTGGGAAATCGAAAAAGACATGCGAGACAAGTATCCCCAGTTGTTCATCGATTCAGGTACTACTCCACTCTTGCTTTAGCCTATTTTTCCTGGTTTGTCACTCGGGGACGAGTGATGGGTAAATTGGTATCTATTGTACCGATTGGTTCCCATCATTATAGAAAAACCAATGGGAAGAATTTTTGGGCCGGAAAACTTTTTGGTAGTATCTTGAAATTTCCCAACCTAGTCAAGATTTGGACGAAATCGGAGTCAGTGAGGTCTAGGGAAATCTAGTAACAAATGGTAGATCAAATTATGAACTTTATCATATGAGTAGATAGCTAAGACATTAAGGAACTCGTACGACTTTACGGAATCAAATTCGGGCGAGTAAAACTCCCGAAACTGATCTTAGCATGAACAGGTATTTTCTAAGTGTCGTGGGATAAAGGTGTGTTGTGAACTGGGGATTTCGAACTCATATTTCGACGTTCTGTCTCCACACAAGCCGCTAGAGCGGGATTAGGGCCGCCAGGGAGGGGCCGATGTAGCGGGGGAAGGACCGTTGTGGCGGGACAGATGCGACTTAAGTCAAAAATAAACCCCAAAAACGTCATTATTTTGCAAGTTTCGACTTTTGAGAGCTAAGGAACGAACCCAGGTGTTTTCTTGACAGCTTTTCACCATTCTTGAGGCTAAAGGTAAGGTTTTCACTCCTCGAATCCATTTTCGATCCGTAGAACTTAGTTTCTTGGGTAATTATCGATGGGGGAGGGTTTTGATATGGGATTTATGGTGAAAGAAACCCTAATCTGGGTATAGGGATCAAGGGTTTGACCTAGGGTTAATTTGATTGATTATAATTCGGGTAATTAGGTCTTGTTGATTGATCCTCGCATTATTATGATTGTTTGTAGACCAAGAACAAGCGAAAAGAATCCAGAAGGGGAAGAATCAAGTTACTTAGGGGATTCAAGCTTTGTTCGAGGTAGGTGATGGTTGTGATTTCATGTTGTGTGATATATGTTTGTACTTGCTTCATTATATTGCATGTATGTATATGAATGTTGCATTATTGATCACACAAATCATAAATGAGTATGAACGAATAACTATATGTCATGAATCACCTCTTAATTGTATGATTGTAAGAATGTACATTGTGATTGTGATTGTGGTATGTTGAACGGAGTGGGTGTCACGTTTCGACACACTAACTGGATCGGATGTCACGTACCAACATAAATATTGGAACATGTGTCACGATCCGACACACTAACTTGGAACGGGCGCCATGATCTGGTACACTAATTGTTTGAGTATGGGTTCCATGAAAAGACCAATGACTTGTTATACATATGCGTATTGTTGAGAAGGTGGAATTGTACATTGATCCTGAAACGATATTGATATTGTATATGTTCGGTGTATGCATGTTTACGATGTTGTAATTACTTGCTTATATTGCACTTAGTGGGATAGCAGTGTGATCCTACCACTACACTGTGGTTGTGTACTGATACTGCACTGGCTCTTTCTTTATTGAGTACAGGGCATCTTCAGGCGTTTACTGACAGACCTCGTTTAGAAGATTAGTGATCAATCAAATTCAAGGGTGAGCCAGTTCTTCCAGGCTGCCATGAGTTCTCGTTTTACTCAGTCCATCTTATTCGGACTTAGATTAGCACATTAGATATTCCTATGTTTAGTTTGGGTTGTACCCATTTTTCCTTAGACTATGGTTCCTTGTTAGAGTTTTGGTACATTGACTTTCAAGTTCTAGGCATTAATTCTGCAATCGTTTGTTAGACTTTTAGAGTTTATGGGAACTCTACTTTATTTCTGCATTTAAACCTGCTTTCGTATTTTTAAATGCATAATTTTAAGGTTAGATGGGTTGTAGTAATGGTTCTCCCATTGGAGGGTTAGCGTGGGTGTCAATCACGATGGTCTGGATCGTGACACATGAATATCTTTGTTACTTTGCATTTTACTATTTATGTATCTTGTTTAAATTGATAAGTATTGTATTTATACTAGATACATTAAATAAATAATTATTGTCATTAAGATGTTAGATTTGAGATCGATACATTACTGTGTGGTAGGTTCTATGTAATTGATACATTTAGTATAAATTCAAATTTATGTAGTATATCTAAAAAAAAATTAGTTCATGATACATTACTATTTATGTATCTCGTTTAATTTGTAATTGTTGCCCATAAGATATTAGATTTGAGATCGATACATTACCGTGTGGTAGTTTCTATGTAATTGATACATTTAGTATAAATTCAAATTTACATATCATATCTAAGAAATTAGTGCATGATACATTACTATTTATGTATCTCATTTAAATTGATAAGTATTGTATTGTTTGCCTTGAAAGATATGTATAACTTACATAATGTATCATTTTGTAGTTGATAATAATGTATATGATACAATAAGATTGTGAAAGAAGGATGTATGTAAACTGAAATAAAGTATATTTATAAATGTATCACAATAAATAAGAATTAAGTTATCAATTAGATGCATGAACAAACACAATCCATTAAAGAAATTTGATTATGAAAAACACCAGAGAAAAGAGGAAAATATTAGACTGTATGAAATTTTGGTGAAACTGAAACTAATATTATTATGAGACAATGGGAAGATTAAATAATAATACAAGAATCCTAATCAGTTTCAATGAATGATTAGTTGTTAGAGTCCATAACCAACTCAAATTATGGAAAACTTACAAGTATTATATTAATTACTACCAAATAATAACTACTACTATTACTTTTTTTCTTTCTAATTTACGTTTTTAGTGTTGAAAAATTTGAAGTTTACTTATTTTATTTTATTATAAATTTTGGAGTATTTTTAAAAATAGGTAAAAGACTCATAAATATTATTTTTAAACTTTTTTGTCTAAAAATATCCTTAATCTACATAAAAGAGACTGATTTTGAATTTCAAACATGAATGAGAAAATAACTACCAAGATTTTGTGACTAAAAATAAGGAGAAATTTGTGGAGTGAAATAAGGAAGGGATAAATGTTTGTTTTGGAAGTTAGGATTTATGTATCCAGTGTTTGGGGGCTTGGGAGTAAAATAAGGGATTTTGGAAAAATTTAGAACTGGTAGGGAATAATGGGAATTATGGGAAAAAAGGGTGTATATAGGTAATTTATCCTAAAAAATAAGCCCAAAATGGCCCAAATTAATAAATGACATTTTAATAGTTTTTTTTCCTTGTATAACTAATCATCACTAAATAACAAAAATAACGGAAACATCAAAAATTATATATACAATACGTAACCGCCTAAAAACGTAAATTATGTACTTTCATATTTTTTTTGTTTGTTACTTGATAAAAAAAAATCAATTGTATACTTGATGATTGTATATAGGTAGAAGAATTGTGTATTCATTCACTTAGTATTAGTATACATTTATAGCTATGTTATCCCCTCCAGTGTATACATATTTAAAAATCAAATACTTTATGTATTCATTCACTTATAATATGTGTACATTGCATTGAAGATTTTTTTTTAATCATGAACATCATGTATGCATTGTATTCATGTATACATATTCGTGTATTCATTCACTCAAAATTTGTATACATTCCAGATTCCTTCTTCAGCATGTAAATAAGGATTGCACATGAAATTTGAAATGCTCAATAGCAAACACACAAGTCGAATCGGATAACGAGAAGAACTTACATGGCTAAAATTTAGAGTTATGAATGGAGAATCCACAAAATTAGAATCAGAATCCCCTTTTTTATGAATAATCCTAGGGATAACTTTCTTAAACATGACAATACCTACAATCAATTACTATTATGTAAATTTTTGCCTAAATTAGATATAACCTTCAATTTCAAAAATTGAAACCCCCAAAAAAATTAAACGACAATACAAGAGGGGATCAAACATAGGCTAACAGTTAGAGAAATTGACGAGTAGACGTCAACAAACCATCAAAAATTTAAAAGCGAAAAAGAAAAAGTAGACACTATGGGCGAATATTTTTATAGAACTCAATATGTAAAACTAATCAATCGAAAGTAAATCATCTTTTATTCAAAGTAATGAAGAAGAAAAAGAAGAAGAAGAAGAAGAATTGAATAAATATTTACATAATCAATAAAAAAAAACACCATTCAAAAGAATCGTGTGTGTATGGAAAAGAAGAGAGAAAAAAGGAAGAAAATATCACTTCCCAATAAAAAAGGACATCATGCTATCACCTCCTAAAATTATTTAATTTAATTAAAAAAGAACTTCCCAATACGTGGGCTACTAATTGCAAAATTTAATTTTTAAAAACTCTTTTTTGTCAAAAAAAATAAAAGAGGGCTATATGTTGCCAATTAGTAAAATGGGGTGTCATGTTGTGCCATTTTTTCATAATGTAGCTAAAAAAATTATAAATTGGTAATTGTCTTTAGGGTTATCATTTACAAACCAAAATAAAATAAAATTCTACAACGATAATATAAAATAATATTGATAAAATCATAAAAGTAATTTTTTTTTTAAATGGCATATAAAGTACTTTATCAAATGAGTTAATTACATGATAATAAATGTATATGTAGTTTTGTAAGAACTAAAAATGCAATGAAAATTTTCAAAAATAGATATAAAAATAACTTAATACAGAGAATATTTTTTTAAATGTAATTCTAGTGATAAAATGCTATGTAAAATTATGATAAATTAACTATAAAGAAATAGGAAATTTGCAACAATTTTGTTTTTCTTGTTGCAAAGATATTCAATGTTGTTCCTCAGAGAACTTTTGACAACAAGAATAAAGTAGTTGTTTTTTGTTGGAGTAAATATTGTTAGGAAAACTTTATGTAATAAAAATAAATATATTGTTTCAAATAGCTAATTTACACAACAAAAAAGTTTTTATCATAAATCAAATTTTATTGGTAAAAAGTCACACGGTTGTGGCTTATGCGATTATTTAGCAACAAAAAATATTGTTGCAAGAAATTAATATTTATAAGTTGAGTTAGAAAATTAGAGCTCAAATACAAATAAATTGATTCATGGGAAAATGCATATTGTACCCTCTCGGATTATACCAGAAATCTCAGTAACACACTTAAATTTAATTAGGATCTTATTATACTTCTTAACTATTTTCAAAATGGAATAATATCACCCTAAATGTTGACGTGGAATTAATAGATAACCAAATGAGTATGTTCGATGTGCTTTACACGCGCTTCACTTTTACTTTAAGCATTAAATATTTTTATTATTATTAAAATTCATTTTTCTCTTTGGTAATTCTGAATCTTTTTTTTCTCTTTACTAATTTTTTGAGTACTTTTCATTTTACACTTTGTTTGGATAGTTATTACATATTGTTTCATAATGTATTATATCATATTGTATTGTATTGTATCTTACTGTATTGTTTTAATGAATACAGTATTTGGATAGATTGTATCGTCATCCGTCGTTAAATAATGTCACACGTCTATAGTTTGAATGATATACATACAAGAAAGTACAGTACGGGGTAGAACTACTATGAAAAGGTAGGATAAAAGATGAAATATGATTGTTAAATAATAGATAAAAACAAAATGAAAAGAAAATATTAAGGTAACAACGCGATCACACCAAAACAGTCGTTACATAAAATGGGTATTTTCTTCATTACCTAACAATTGATTTAAACAATACAATATAATAGAATTCGAAGTGAAGGTATGGTAGCTTCGAAGCTAATTCATCCAATTTACCGCTAAATGTTGTTTTTGTTATAGTGTTCACATGGTTTATAGGTGAAGAGGACGACGAAATATAGCGGATGAATAATGGTGCAGATCTTGATGAATTGTGCGTCGTTCCCTTTGATTATTTGTTTCTTCCTCTGTAAAAAAACCAAAAATCTTCCTCATTCCCTGTGCTTTGAAATCCCTATGTTCAGATTGAACAACCCACAATTAATGGCTCCGATTTAAGAATAGAAAAAATCAAAGGTAAGTAAAAATTAAATTGTGAGAATATGTTTTGAAATGCTAGGGTTTTTATTTCGATTGATGCGTGACTACCGGAGAAGATGTCGTAGAGAGTGATTTGAAAATTTTGAAGTATTAAGCGAACGGTCGGGGAAGACACCGAAGAAGACGTCGGTGAGAGAGATTTGAACTTTTTTTGAGTATTCCCATCGTTTAGTGGAATGGTTTTGTGACACCTAACAAAAGACAAGAAGTCCCACATCGGGGAAAACATAGGAGAGATGTTGGGTATATGAGTGAGCAAGTCTTACCAACTAGGACACGTTTTAAAGTCGTGTGTGCCTAGGTCCATAGCGGACAATATCACTAGCAGGTTGGGCCGTTACAAATGGTATCGGAGTCACTCCTATGTCAGCCTTACCGATGTAGGCTAGAGTTCAACTGAGTTTAGACAAATCCCGATAAGGCGGGAAAAATCTCAGTGCTGAGTCTAGGCAAATCTCATACGGTGGGGCTAATCTCAGTGAAGACGTTGAGTCCATAGAGGGGTGTATGTAACGCTCTAGCTTAAGCCAAAAAGTCTCACATCGGCTAAAACACAAAATGAAGGAGTTAGATGCAATTAATTAACTATGTCCAATTAGAAAATGACATTTGCACCTGTTAATTACTTTTAAAGCTATATTTATAACCTTTAATTTCCTTTAAGAGAGTGTGCACACTCTTTATGCCACATTAACATTTATGGTATATTTATTTCATTTTAAAATAGTTGACAGGGGTAATAGGATCTTAATTAAACTTAGGTGTGTAGCTAGGATTTCACGAATAATTTAAGGTAATACTTAGGGATAAGGTACAAGTACCCCCTTAGACTATGATCGAAATTTCGGAGACACGCCTTAACTAAACTAAGGTCCTATTATCCCCCCCCCTCGAACTCATTTTTTTGTAATTTTGTACACCTTTTTGGCTTACGTGGCACACTTCATGACTCCACGCAGTTGAGGCGCGTGGGAGATAATTTGATGCCACGTAAGCCAAAAACGTGTACAAAATTACAAAAAAAATGAGTTCATGGAGGTACTAGGACCTTAGTTTAGTTAAGGTGTGTCTCTGAAATTTCGGTCATAGTCTAGGGAGGTACTTTTACCTTATCCCTAATACTTATGCATTATTATCCCATTGATTCATTGGATGCGCTCATTTCAATTGCATTGAATGTTAACTTGGTTTAAGATTGTGCACCGGATCGGGTTGTATCGGTATCATTCCGGTCCGGTAGTATTCGGGACAGAATGGGATACATTGAATCGGTACACAGAATGGAACGGTATCATGATTATACCGGTACCGGTTCATTCCGGTTCATCCCGATTCCGGTCCGGTCCCAGTAAATAATTTTTAATTAAAATTAAATATGGTATTTGTGTCATTGTTTTATACTTTTATTAGCATTTCTTTTTTGTTTATTCAATTTTTAAAATTACAAACTTAAGTTATTTAAATTACAAGTTATAAGTATAACTTAATAACTTATAAACTTCAAAAGATTCAAATCTTGAAAACTTATAACATAAGCTCAAAAACTTAAAAAAATATATATATATTAAACTTAACTTACAATCTTATATAAGTAAAAATTAAAAAAATTATATCTTTAAAATAAACTTAAGTAAAATTACATTATAAATTTTAAAAGTTAAATATTATAAACTATTAAACTTAGAAAAATAAAAAAAATATTCATATTTTCATAATTCAAAATAACTCAAAAAAAATATTTTTTGAAATAGCTATAATGTGTCGTCTCGTTTATCCCATCCCATTCCGTTCCGGTCCATTCCGATCCGTCCTAGTTTTATTCCGGTATATAGTGGGACGGAACCGAGCCTCCATCCCGGTAATTTCGGTCCGGTTCATCTTGGTACCGGTCAACAACCCGGTCAAACCGTCCCGTTTCGGTCTGGTACCGGTTCATTCCGGTTCGGTGGTCCCATTTCGGTCCGGTGCCCGGCCTTAGTCTTGGTTACATGAGATTTGCTTTGTTAATTGGTTTAGATGGAAATTGTTTGATATACAATTAGTGAGGACTTGATGAAATTAGTCGTTAGATTAGAGCAAGCGATAGTCTAATCCGACTAATTTTTCTTTTAAGGATATGAGCTAGGGATAGTCTATCCACTCAAGCAATGTGTATTGTTTTTTATTTGAAAGGGTCTTGGAGTTTGAGAGAATCCAAGGGACATACGTTTGATAGTTTGAGAGAATATCGAACGTAGCCAACAAAAAATGCTATCCATGTGATGACAGATTTGGAATTAGTAAAATTTTGCTTACTCCGTTGAAACCCCATCGCACCGCACACACCCCTAGTAGTCTCCAATCTTTTGTAAAACCCTTTTGCATTATTTCCCAGCTCGTGTTTCATGATATTGATAGTTTCAAATTATTTCCTGAACTCGTGTGTGTGTATTGTGTTTAGAATATTTTGTGCTAGTTTGTATTGAATCTATAATTTGTTTAACTGTAATCCTCATCGCCGGTCCTTGTTGATTCGATCTCGACCTCATGAGTTGGGTATCATTTTTGAAATTAAATTTAGACTTTATCATTATTTTACATACGACCATATATGCCCTAAAAGTCAGATATAGTTGAACGTTTATCAAAGGCATATCATGATGTATTGTAGCATATTCTACACATATTGAGGATAAATGTCTATCAAGTATTGAACTGAAATGTGGTCAAAATATGTTCGATATGTGGTCACATGCATATCGATAGAGTCCACTACACTACGACCATTTTTAGTAAAACGATCATATATATCCTTGTAAATACAATTAACGATCAGTTTTATGCATTGGGAAGTAGACTCAAAGTCCTTTAATTTAATAGATAGTGCATCACGTGACTCTTCATATTGTAGGAGATATCCTAGTTTGAAGTTGAACCTTTTGTGAGCTTATATAAACACTTAAGCAATGCGGAAGCCTTAAACTCAACTGTGATGGACAATGTTAGAGTTCTTACTGTTTATGAAGTCACTCACGGTGCGTAAATCACTCCACAAGACATTTAAACGACTACATTTTGAGAAAATTTACTCTACAAAGAAAATCGATTGTGAAGCAATTCACAATCTGCAAGTCCCTTCGCAAAAAACATCAGAAGTATAATTGATAGAAGACAACCTTGAAAGAACTCCTCCTTAGTTGTAGATACAATCGAACATTCAATTCATTGTTAGTGAATTGTTGCACCACCCTAATCTTGAGAAATGCTTAGCTTATGATATACTTTTTTTGTCATTGGATAAACTGCTTAATTGCACTAAAAGTGCATGTCATTGTAATGGCTTCAAAATTGGTTGTTAATAAAGGCAGGAAAGCAATGTCCGAAAAAGTCACAAATGAAACATGGTCAAACACAATTTCAACTATTCATAACAGAAAATGGTCATATCTACCTTTGTATTTTCCCAAAAAGGGTTATATTTGTTATTCGATATACTTTTTTGATATATTTGTCCCTATCATCAAACTTAAGCCACATATTTTCCCTTAGACAGTTAAGTCTCATGTTTCCACTTTTATCATCCCATGTGGTGCCTATATGGCACACCTACATTGATATATATGTGTGTGTGTATTATTTTTAAAATTTCCTTCTAATTTAATTATTATACCCAACTCACTATTATACCCACCCATTTATCATATAATAAAACCCAACTCCTAATATTTCATTATGACTGACTAACATCTTTGACAGAAAAAGAGCTATTATGAGTGGATTGAGATTCTCTTACTCCATTTTGCAGTTGAAAGAACTTTTGTTGGACAAACCAGAAGCATATAGGGGAATAATGCTGTTTTAGTTTCTTCATGTCTTTCATCAATTAAGATTTATAAATGGAGCTAAGGGTCTGACAATGATATCCTTGTAAAAGATGACAACTTAAATCATCCATAATCCATAATAATTAAATTAAGAGGATATTTAAAGTAGAATAAATAAATATATATATATAGGTGTGCCACGTAGGATGATAAAAGTGGAAACATAAGACTTAACCGTTCAAATATAAATATGTGCATAAATTTGGATAGCAAATACGAATATATCAAGAAGAGTAGTATGATGAAAGTCAAATATAACCATTTTCTGAGAGTATAAGCACAATTATGACCATTTTCCATATTTATACAAAGTCAAAAACAACCTTAATTAAATTTATTACCAAACTCAACTTCAATTTTCGAATATAATTTCTTTAAGAAAAATCTACAATGAAACATAATCAAAACACCCATAATTTTGTGCGTGTTTGGTATGAAGGAAAAGGTTTTCCTAGAAAATATTTTCTTGGAAAACAAGTTGATTAGAACTTATTTTCTCATGATTGGTTGGTGAGAAGGAAATATTTTTTGAAAATATTTTTTAATGTTTGGTTGGTGAATAAAAAATATTTTTCAAAAAATATCTTTTATTTTTGGCTTGAGACTAAAAAACTCTTAGGAAAATAATTTTTTATCCGAAAATCAACCCCCATAATTGATCTAGGACCTGACCCCGACACCCAAACTAGGACAAGACCAATGACCGTTCCAAAATTCGACCCTGAGATTTGACCCAGGACCTGACCTAGGAAAAAAAGATTCAAAAACATTTTTAAAAAAAATAATTTGACAGGGTCGCGGGGATGACAGCTGGGGGGG
>NW_006238937.1:1193115-1208445 GCF_000226075.1 Solanum tuberosum | reverse complement strand
GGGAGTGATGTAAAAAATTTTAAAAATTAAATTTGAAATATTTTTCAAAAGCAATTTTTTTTTGAGTAGGGATTGGATGAGGTAAAAAAATCTTACATTTTAATTATTTTTCAAAACTAATTTTAAAATTTTTTATTGTTTTTTGTTTGGGGAAGGGTGGAAGAATTTTTATTTGTAAGAGACGTCATTTTCTTTATATTTGAGGAAAATGAATAGATTTGCAAAACATTTTCTAAATATTTAAGCAAAAACGCTATACCAAAGACACTTTCAAGTGTAATGGTTGGGCAAGAAAAGGAGAAAATGTTGTAAAGGTCAAAAGAGTAGTCAAAGAGGGTCATAAAAATGTTACAACAAATAAAATATGCCTATCTAATTTAGAGTCGGATGAGTGTTCAATTTTGTTAGAATGTTGATTTTACATAGAGAGCAATAAAACTTTATTCAATGGTGACAAAGTATGTTAGGTAAGTCACCGGGTAAATGTGGGAGAGTCAGATTCACCTCAGTTTTCCCAAAAACGCCAAAAACTATTTGATTATATGAATCTAGTTCCATATTTTCCGGTACCAGCTCATTTACTTAGTCTCCTAGTCCTTAATTCTCTCAAATTTTGGAGGCCAAGAAGCTTATGGAGTTGGCCGCCCAAGGCTTATAAGGCGCTTTTGGGTGGAAGGCCTTTTACTCACTACCAGTCGGAGGATCTATGTGCCTAAGTTCAGGTCCATCAAGCGGCGAATCATTAAGGAAAGTCATGACACACTGTGGGCTGGGAATCCGGGGTAGCGACATACGAGGGCGCTGATTGAAGCAGTTTATTATTGGCCACGCATGCGGGATGACATCGAGTGCTATATGCAGACTTGTCTTGTGTGCCAACAAGACAAGATGGAGCAAAGGCAACCAGGAGGACTACTGGAGCCACTACCCATAGTAGAACGCCCATGGGAAAGTTTGACCATGGACTTCATCACTTCCTTACCTAAGTCCGACGGGTATGAAACAATCATGGTCGTGGTGGATGATTTTCAAAGTATGCTATCTTCATGCCCACCACCGCCCGTTGCATCGCTAAGGAGGCTGCTCGATTATTTTTCAAGAACATAGTGAAGTATTGGGGACTTCCGAGGCATATCATCAGTGATCGAGACCCCCGCTTCACTGGAAACTTTTGGAGGGAACTATTTGAGATACTTAGCACGGAGCTTCACTTCTCCACAAGTTTTCACCCGCAGACCGACGGCCAAACTGAGCGCGTTAACTCCCTATTGGAGTGATATCTTAGGCTCTATGTTAGTGCGCATCAGAAAACTGGGCTAGACTCCTTGACATGGCACAATTCTCTTACAATTTGCAAATGAGTGAGTCCACCGGGCGCACCCCATTCGAGTTGGCGACTGGCCAACAACCCTAAACTCCACATTCTTTACCGGTCGCTTTTCAGGGAAAAAGTTTGGGAGCCTACCATATTGCCAAGGGATGGGAGGAACAACTCAACACCGTCAAGTCCTACTTGGACAAGGCAGCCCGAAAGATGAAGAAATTCGCGGACCGCAAGCGACGTCCCACAGATTACCAAGTTGGGGACATGGTATTGGTGAGCTTCAACCCAAGACAATTTAAAGCACTAAGGGACGTTCATCAGAACCTAGTGCGAAAATACGAGGGCCCATTTAGGATCATTTCCAAGGTGGACAAGATCTCTTATAAGGTGGAGTAGCCTCCACACTTTAATATCCATCTGGTTTTCCATGCAAGCATCCTCAAGCCATACCATGAGGACAAGGACGATCCCAGCCGGAACCAATTGAGACGGGCGCCCATAACTGTCACTGCCTCGCATGATCTAGAAATTGAGTCAATCATAGACTACTAAGCGAAGAAAAACCGAGGCTAACAAGCCAGTGCCATGTTCCTTGTTCATTGGAAGGGACAAACTCTGGAGGAGGCCACATGGGAGAGATATGAAGACTTGTGGCAGTTTAAAGACCAAATCCGGTAACTCTTGCAGCAGTGCACCGCAGTCGTCGCATCAACAGGTGGGGGAGAGTGCCATGTCCCACCACTTTGGTTCTCAAATTTGGCACCATAATAGGGGACAAAAATCTAGAGTTATGGAAAGGCCTATGGAGAACTCTACAATCCCTTAGATATTTCAAGAAGACTTTAGAATTTCCTAGAATTTGTAGAGAATTCTAGAAAGTGGACCAAAGTGTAAATATAGAGGGACTTGTATTGTAAATATTATTTACACAAAGGCCCCTAGGGAGTAGTATAAATAGACCATTTGCAAACTCATCACTCAAGTTGTAAAAGCATTCTCGAAGCAATACAAAGCCTTCTTCCAAAACTTCTCAAGTCTTTCTAAGTCTTTCTTGCATTCCCTTAGTGATCTTAGTTTCAAAAAGGCATACTTGAGCTTACAAGATCTTGAAAGATTAGTGAGTAAGTTGACAAGTGTTGCACGGAGCTGTAGTGAGACTCTAAGTTCGTGACATAAGGGTCTGTCAATGGTACCCTTGTAAAAGAGGACAATTTTTAAATCATCCATAATGCTGCTAATTCTCCCCTTTGGAGAGTATTCTCTGAGTCCTAAAATTTGTGTTGCACATCATAAATTTATTTTAATTCAAATTTTATTCAAACATAATATAAATCATCTCACAAAACTAAATTATGTATACATAGGGATGACCGAACTGAGCATGATGCACAATCCATAATAAAACCCTTGGTTTTTTCTATAAATATCAATCGTTATTTTCTCTTGGGAAAGTGACAATGAAAGAGTATTAGGAGTGGGTTTAATTATGGGGTAAATGGATGGGTATAATATTGGGTTGGGTATATTAATTAAATTAAGAGAAAATTTGAAGTAGAATAAATGTATATATCTATTAGTTATGGACACATGTATTCCTATTAAGTATTTCAAACTTTCTTAAATGACATGAATATTAGTACAACATATATGTGTAAGTGTTTCCAATTTGAAAGTGAAAATGCAATTTTCCATGTGAAAATATTTGTTGCAACAATATAAAATAATTGCAAAAGATGCTATAATGTTACTCTTGAACAATATACTTCAGGTAGAATATTGAATAATCTTGCTGATGTATATTACTAAAATCTAAACAAAATAAAGCTTAATTACTCCATTCTTATAATATTACAACCAAAATATCCAAAAGTAAAATTGTCATCACACCAACCATTTAAGTTTTAACACTGCAGAAAACTACCATCAATTTAGATTGCTCATGTTTAAGAAAATTGTTAGGCTTAGTGTCTCACAAATATAAATGAAACTCTCATTTTTATTTGAAAATGAAGTTGTTAATCTCATTCATACAAATCGTAGAAAAACTAAAAATAAAACAAAAAGGGTGAAAATGAACAATAAATGTATGTGTTCGTAACAATATATTAGATAGACGATAAAGCAATACAATTAAAATCTTTCATTCAAAGTAACAATTTTTTAGCAATCTTTATTTACATTAATTTGAATTTAGACAATTGACATATGGATATCCGAGCATATTGCATAAATTATTCAAGTATTATCAAACTCATCGTACATTAACAGAAATTTTGTCGATTAAGTAACACTTACAAGAACAATAACACAATGAAAAATAAAAATAAATATAAATTTCCACAACAATGCAAAATGATACAAGAATTACATAAAAATGTGGATTGCATACCAAATTTAATTTGGACAACCATACTTTGACTCCAAAATGGAAAAGAAAACTTAAAATTATGAGCTAATAAACAAAAGATATGAAGGAATGTGTCATCTCTTCTATACTACTAAGTTCAACTATTCTATTGTAAGAAAACTTCTCTTTTTCATGATTTCATCTCTTATACTAACTATTCTATTGTAAGAAAGCTAACTTCAGAATGATGTCATCTGTTCTTCTCCTCAGTTAGCTTCTTGAGGATATGTTATATATTTATCTAGAAAGAAGATTAGAGAACCGTAGATGATAAAAAAAAAAGAATATGATGATCTAGGGACAAGCAAATTGTGGCTATAATTTACTGGTATTTATAGTGATATTTAACTGTCTTTTCACCTACCAAAATTCAATAATGAGACACATTGAATCATGACACATAAATTTTGTTTTTAGTTTCAAAATTCAAAGAGTCACTGAATTGGAAGAGTTTCATACATTGTTTTGTCTTCTACTTTAATTAAATTAATTAATCTAATAAAATTGGAAGAGTTTCAATAATGAGACACATTGAATCATGCACATAAATTTTATTTTTGGTATCAAAATTCAAAGAGTCACAGAATTGGAAGAGTTTCAATAATGAGACACATTGAATCATGACACATAAATTTTATTTTGATTTCAAAATTCAAAGAGTCACTGAATTGGAAGAGTTTCATACATTGTTTTGTCTTCTACTTTAATTAATTAATTAATCTAATCAATTATAATTATAATGACATAACATAAGAATTAAAGTATAGTTGTTGGGCTTCATATATATCATTATGTAATTAAAATATTAACATTTAACAAATTAAGTAACCATATGATATATAGATTATTTTAAGTAAATTGAAGGAGAAAAATAAAAATAAATTTTTTTTTTTTTTTGAAAAAATGTAACTAATTTATTTTTTAAAAGGATTAACATAAGAATTAAAGTATAGTTGTTGGGCTCCATATATATCATTATGTAATTAAAATATTAACATTTAACAAATAAAGTAACCATATGATATATGATATATAGATTATTTTAAGTAAATTGAAGGAGAAAAATAAAAATAAATACAATTTTTTTTTTGAAAAAATGTAACTAATTTATTTTTTAAAAGGATTAACATAAGAATTAAAGTATAGTTGTTGGGCTCCATATATAATTTGACTTAACACCTTTCCACTTTTAGAATTTAGTGTAATATAATAATAATAATATATAATTACTATTTAATATTTAATTGATTAACTATTTCATAATATTTTTATTTAGTGTAGGGGTAAAATGATATTTCAACTTTTAACTTTTTTTTTCCCCACCTTTAGTAATATATGATATGATATATGATGATATAGGCGTGCTACGTAGGATGATAAAAGTAGAAACGTAAGACTTAACCATCCAAAGACAAATATGGAGGTATGGTCACTCAACTATGGATTTTTTTTCAAAGAAAGTCACTCAACTTTGTTTTTTTAGGAGAAAAGACATAAAGGCACAACTGAAGTTGTCTCATATTTTCATAAAGACACCTTAACTTTGAAAGTGTCCTATCACCCCACAGAACTTTTTGATATCTTTGTAAATGGGCCATTTTGGCTCATTCCCTCATCTGGGTTGTCGCGCGTGATGATCACTCTTTTCAACCCATTTAGCCCGCCCCGATTATTTACTAAAGTAGAAAAGTCTTTTTTTCTTTGTTATTTCTCAGCTTTCCAAATTCTTCACATTTTCTTGTCTCTCTATCAAGGAACTCGAGAACAAGAGGAAGGAGAGAGCGCAGATAGCATACGAGAGGAGAAAGCAGTTGGCAAAACTTAGAGTTAAGGCTGAGAAAGTTGCTGAGGAGAAGCTTGGACCTCAACTCACCATTATTGCTCTACTCAAGAATTGAATTGGGACATAGTTATTTCGAAGTACAATTTTGTTGAAGATCGATAAATCGTCTTATAATTATCTTTCTCTTTTTGTTTCTCTTTCTTGGTATTGTAATTGGGTTTTGCTTTGATTTTTGCCTTTCTCTGTTTTTGGGTTGAATTTGTTTTAGTATTTTCTCACTTGGGTGTGAACAATTTTTGTTGGGTTTGAGTTTTTCAGTCAAATTAGGATTTCAAAATAGAGGGAATTTGAGAATTGATTGCTCAATTGAGACTTTAAGGAAGTTGTTAATGGAGATATTATAAAGAAGAGCTTGAAAATGGTAATGTTGAGTTTGAAACGTAATGTTTTGGGGAAGAAGATGATTTAAAGCACTTAAATAATTAATAAAGAAAACCAGTGAAATATGGCACTTTTTAATTGGGTTTTATCAGAAAAAATAAACATTCACGCGCGTATTGTGCGTGTTCACAAACCAGTTGAGAAAATGGGTCAAAATGACCCTTTTACAACGATATTCAATACTTTTGTGGGGTAATAGGACACCCGTATAGTTAAAGTGTCTTTTTGAAAATTTGAGACAACTTTAGGTGTCACTTTATGTCTTCACTCTTTTTTTAGCTCAAAAGTCACTCAACTATGAACTTATTTCTCAAAAAGTTACTCAAGTATGAGTTCTTTTCTCAGAAAGTCACTCAACTTTGATTTTTAACTCAAAAATAATTCAACTATGAATTTTTTAGTTGCAAAGTCACTCAACTATGAGTGTTTTACTTACAAAGTCACTCAACTTATTCAATTAATTTTTTAAAATTAAAATTTACTTACATGAATTTTTTTATTTCTAACTAAAATTGTAAAAAGATGATCTACCTACTTAACTCGATCCGCTAAAAATAAATATAATAGTGATCCTTTTATTTACCTTTTCTCCCCAAATTTAATAGTTACGATTTATTATTTTAAGAACCTTTGAATTCTACTATATGTTTTATGATGTTTTTTCTGCACTATGTTTAGTTTGGGTTTATAGGAACATCGTTACAGTTTGAAAAAAATTTAAGCATAGTATACTAGCGATGTTAGATAAAATTTTAAGCATAGTATACTGTCGATCTTAGATAATTATTTAAGCATAGTATAATTGGCAGTTCATTGGATACTTATTTAATTTTAATTTTTTTTTTACTAAGAAATAAATTTTTTATGTAAGTAAATTTTAATTTAAAAAAATTAATTGAATAGATTGAGTGACTTTTTAAGTAAAACACTGTTGATATATAATCTTTGTATGAGAGTATAAGTGCAATAATAACCCTTTTCCATATTATACAAAGTCAAAAACAACTTCAATTAAATTTATGACCAAACTCGACTTCAATTTTAAAATAAAAAAAATCTACATTGAAACATAATGAAACAGCCATAGTTTAAACTGTAATGGTTGGGCAAGAAAACGAGAAAACGTTGTAAAGGTGAAAAGAGTAGGCAAAGAGGGTCCTTTGTCATCATGAGTTCAATTTTGTTAGAATGTTGATTTTACATAGAGAGCAATAAAACTTTATTCAATGGTGAGAAAGTATGTTAGGTAACGTGGGAGAGTCAGATTCACCTCAGAAACGCCAAAACTGTTTGATTATTTGAATGTAGATCCATATTTTCCCGTAGCAGCTCATTTTCTTAGTCTCAAATTCTGACACCCTTTTTTCTCTTGAAAAGATAAGGGGATGATGTCTTCACGTGATGTCCATAACTTGCTGCTAACTAGTTATTCGAGGTATGGCCTCTCTCTCCCCCCCCCCCCCCCCCCTCTCCAAGTGGGTATGGTATACTCATCTCTTTTTCTTTGTTTAAAAAAATGTTATAATTTAAACGATTGACATCAGAATCCTTCTAGTGAGTACTACTATTATTATATTTCCACCCACTCACGAATTATTATATATTATCCCCTACTTTGCTGCTCGTGGGTTTGTTTTTTTTTTTTTTCAAAAAATTAAATCAATTTTATATAGAGGTGGACGACAAATGAAGATTGAAGCTTATGCTAATTTTGGGGTGCATCAACTAACACCAAATAACTATGTTTGGAAAGGAAACAATCGGGCAATTCACTTGTTTCTAGTAAAGTCTCTTTCACTTGCTATTTATAGAGACTCGTAAACGTACTGTATATATGAGCTTTGACAAGTGTGTGTTTAATGGTATCGATAAATCTGCTTTGACAAGTGTGTGTTTAATGGTATCGATAAATCTGCTTTGACAAGTGTGTGTTTAATGGTATCGATAAATCTGCTTTGACAAGTGTGTGTTTAATGGTATCGATAAATCTGCTTTGACAAGTGTGTGTTTAATGGTATCGATAAATCTGCTTTGACAAGTGTGTGTTTAATGGTATCGATAAATCTGCTTTGACAAGTGTGTGTTTAATGGTATCGATAAATCTGCTTTGACAAGTGTGTGTTTAATGGTATCGATAAATCTGCTTTGACAAGTGTGTGTTTAATGGTATCGATAAATCTGCTTTGACAAGTGTGTGTTTAATGGTATCGATAAATCTGCTTTGACAAGTGTGTGTTTAATGGTATCGATAAATCTGCTTTGACAAGTGTGTGTTTAATGGTATCGATAAATCTGCTTTGACAAGTGTGTGTTTAATGGTATCGATAAATCTGCTTTGACAAGTGTGTGTTTAATGGTATCGATAAATCTGCTTTGACAAGTGTGTGTTTAATGGTATCGATAAATCTGCTTTGACAAGTGTGTGTTTAATGGTATCGATAAATCTTTAAGAGAAATCGAAGTTGTGGTCCATTTTTTTGGGGAATTTCAGACGAGGAATAGCTGATGAGCACCAGTTTATTTGCTTCAGATTCAGACCAACTATAACAACAATTCACCTGAAACCTACTACTTTGTTGTTGCCTCTCAAAGCTTCTGAAAGGTAAATTCTTTCATCTTCAACTTTCACTAATTACTTTTCTCTGCAAATTCAACTTTCAAGGCTATATTGTATATACAGTACTATATAGGGTGATTAAAAACTTGAATTATCAATAGGCTGTGATTAGTTTGTTAATCCAGCAAAAACAACTATTAGCTTACTGTGCTATGCCTATTTGTCTGCATCTTCTAGTTTCTTAGTTATATAGTTGAATTATCTAGAGCTAATTTGTGGATCCGGTAACTTACTCGGTTAAACTCTTTTTAGTTTTTTTTATTTAAACATATCATCCTCCCTCCTGTTGAAGTGGGGACGGGATGGGCTCTATTCTTCAGTGGATGGAAAATGTTATGCTGCAAATAGTGATTTGATGTTTCATATTGATGAAAGGTAGAGCCTTTACAATAAATCATACATGTGTTTGTTCTAGTTCTACTATGTTTGTTGATATAAAAAAGTTTAAAACTCTGTTATAATGTCTTTGACAGTGTCGGATGTTTACAGTTGCTATTTGTAGCTTCAATGTATAATGTTAATCATCTGTAGTAATTATTTTGTATGTTCTATTTAGATTTGAGTCAAAATGTCGTCTTCAAGACCTAGCCAATCTTCCACCACTTCATCAAGATCAAAGCACAGTGCTAGGATCATTGCACAGACCTCTATTGATGCAAAGTTGCATGCAGACTTTGAGGAGTCAGGTGATTCCTTTGACTATTCAAGCTCGGTGAGGGTTACAAATGTAGCTGAGGGTGAGCAAAGGCCAAAGTCAGACAAAGTTACCACCGCTTACCTTCATCAGATCCAAAAGGGCAAGTTTATCCAGCCATTTGGTTGTCTGTTAGCCCTGGATGAGAAAACATTAAAGGTCATAGCATTCAGTGAAAATGCCCCTGAAATGCTGACCATGGTTAGCCATGCTGTTCCAAGTGTTGGTGAGCATCCAGTTCTTGGCATCGGGACTGATATCAGAACGATCTTCACTGGTCCTAGTGGCGCAGCATTGCAGAAAGCCTTGGGGTTTGGGGAGGTTTCTCTGTTAAATCCTGTCCTTGTTCACTGCAAAAATTCTGGGAAGCCATTTTATGCAATTGTTCATAGGGTTACAGGTAGCTTAATCATTGATTTTGAGCCTGTGAAGCCCTATGAAGTTCCCATGACTGCTGCAGGGGCCCTGCAGTCATATAAACTTGCAGCCAAAGCCATTACTCGCTTGCAGTCCTTGCCCAGTGGCAGTATGGAAAGACTTTGTGACACAATGGTTCAGGAGGTTTTTGAACTCACAGGTTATGACAGGGTGATGGGATATAAGTTTCACGATGATGATCATGGAGAGGTGGTGTCTGAGATCACAAAGCCTGGCCTCGAGCCTTACCTTGGTTTACATTATCCTGCTACGGATATTCCACAGGCTGCACGGTTTTTGTTTATGAAGAATAAGGTCCGAATGATTTGTGATTGCCGAGCAAAACATGTGAAGGTAGTCCAAGATGAGAAGCTTCCATTTGACTTAACATTGTGCGGCTCTACTCTTAGGGCCCCTCACTACTGCCATTTACAGTATATGGAGAACATGAATTCAATTGCATCACTTGTAATGGCAGTTGTGGTCAATGACGGGGATGAAGAAGGAGAAAGCTCTGATTCTTCACAATCTCAAAAAAGAAAAAGGCTATGGGGCCTGGTTGTTTGCCACAACACGACCCCAAGGTTCGTCCCCTTTCCACTGAGGTATGCATGTGAGTTTCTTGCACAAGTCTTTGCCATACACGTTAACAAGGAACTGGAATTGGAAAATCAATTCCTTGAGAAAAATATTCTGCGTACTCAGACTCTCTTGTGTGATATGCTGATGCGAGATGCTCCCCTAGGTATCGTGTCACAGAGCCCCAACATTATGGATCTCATCAAATGTGATGGTGCTGCTTTGCTCTATAAGAATAAGATACATCGATTAGGAATGAACCCAAGTGACTTTCAGCTGCATGATATAGTATCATGGCTTTGTGAGTATCATACAGATTCCACAGGCTTGAGTACGGATAGCTTGTATGATGCTGGGTTTCCTGGGGCTCTTGCTCTTGGTGATGCAGTCTGTGGTATGGCGGCTGTAAGAATATCTGATAAGGACTGGCTGTTCTGGTACAGGTCACACACTGCTGCTGAAGTTAGATGGGGTGGTGCAAAGCATGAACCTGGTGAGAAGGATGATGGCAGGAAAATGCATCCTAGGTCATCATTCAAAGCATTCCTGGAAGTTGTCAAGACAAGGAGTATACCCTGGAAGGACTATGAGATGGATGCAATCCACTCCTTGCAGCTCATACTAAGAAATGCTTTCAAGGATGCTGATGCTGTGAATTCAAATACAATTTCCATCCATACGAAGCTTAATGATCTAAAGATTGATGGAATGCAGGAACTTGAAGCAGTGACAGCTGAAATGGTCCGCTTAATTGAAACAGCTTCAGTTCCTATATTCGCAGTTGATGTTGATGGGCAGGTTAATGGATGGAACACTAAAGTTGCTGAATTAACTGGTCTTCCTGTTGATGAAGCAATTGGGAAACATCTGCTCACTCTCGTGGAGGATTCATCAGTTGATACCGTGAATAAGATGTTGGAATTAGCATTGCAGGGTACGTATCTTTTTGCATTCCCCCCTCTGTGTTATGTTGATGTTATGACTCTTTTCGTGAAGATTGATTTTCTACACTATATAATTTTTTTGAATATTATTAATGATTTTTGTCTATCCATTCAGTTAAATGAATTATGTACCAAAAAAGATTAATTTTCCACACTAATTAATTATTTTGAATATGATTAGTTCACATGATTTTTGTCCATCCATTCAATTACATGAATTATGTACCGAAGATTTAACTGAATACACCATTCCTTTAACCAGGGAAAGAGGAAAGAAATGTAGAGTTTGAAATAAAAACACATGGGCCGTCGAGGGATTCTAGTCCAATCAGCTTAATCGTGAATGCATGTGCAAGCAAAGATGTTCGGGATAGTGTTGTGGGTGTGTGTTTTATTGCTCAGGATATAACTGGACAAAAAAGTATCATGGACAAGTTCACCCGAATCGAAGGTGACTATAGAGCGATTATCCAAAATCCTCACCCATTGATCCCACCAATATTTGGCACTGATCAATTTGGCTGGTGTTCTGAATGGAACTCTGCGATGACCAAGTTAACTGGATGGCGGCGTGATGATGTTATGGATAAAATGCTGCTAGGGGAGGTTTTTGGGACACAGGCAGCTTGCTGCCGTCTCAAGAATCAAGAAGCTTTTGTGAATTTCGGAGTTATACTAAACAATGCTATCACTGGTCAAGAATCTGAGAAGATTCCTTTTGGTTTCTTTGCACGTTACGGGAAATATGTGGAGTGCTTACTCTGTGTGAGCAAAAGGTTAGATAAAGAGGGTGCAGTCACGGGACTCTTTTGTTTCCTGCAGCTTGCAAGCCATGAGTTGCAACAAGCTCTTCATGTTCAACGATTATCAGAACAAACTGCATTGAAAAGGTTGAAAGTATTAGCTTACATAAGGAGGCAAATTAGGAATCCTCTTTCTGGGATTATATTCTCTCGGAAGATGCTAGAGGGGACTAGCTTGGGCGAAGAGCAGAAAAATATACTGCATACAAGTGCACAGTGTCAGCGTCAGCTCGACAAAATTCTTGATGATACAGATCTTGATAGCATCATAGAGGGGTACGCTACACCATTTTATCATATATTATGTGTTTTAGTTTCAATACCCTGAGTTCCTTTCCGTTCATCCTTTTTTAGTTAAAACTTGATCAAGGTATGATGATTTTGTAGCATCAGGTAAATTCTTGGATTTGATCTATGCAAGAATGGAGTATATTTTTGTGCATTTGATACGATATTAAGTTTTCTTTGCTGGATTATGGCTTTCTTGTCCAATATTTATTGTTTTTAGTTTTATGTTTATCACTTTAAATGATTTTCTATACTGTAATATCTTTGCTCTTCCTCTAATCTCTTGCCAGTTATTTGGATCTGGAGATGCTCGAGTTTAAGCTACATGAGGTATTGGTAGCATCCATAAGTCAAGTCATGATGAAGAGCAATGGAAAGAATATAATGATCTCGAATGACATGGTTGAAGATCTTCTTAATGAAACTTTATATGGAGATAGTCCGAGACTTCAACAAGTCCTAGCTAACTTTTTGTTAGTATCTGTGAACTCTACACCAAGTGGTGGCAAGCTTAGTATTTCAGGCAAGCTAACTAAAGATCGCATAGGAGAATCTGTTCAGCTTGCTCTCTTGGAATTCAGGTAAATACATATGACAGAAAAATCAGAAGTTCCTTTTTTTTTACCTTGACCAGATATCTGCTGTCCAAGTTAGCATCTCCCGTGAAAACATAGAAGGTTGAGGGTTGTCTACACAATCCATTGACATCTAAGCATTTCAAAATCCATCTTTAAGCTTAAAAACTAACCAGTATCTCTCTCAATACCTGTGATTGATATGTTATTTCTGTCCTCAGTAATTTTTGTTTGATAGTGTATTTATTCTCTATCAAATTAGGGACGTAAAAGTTTTACTTGAACTCCAATGTCTCAATGTGTTTGAAGTCCTTATATTGCCATAGCATTTGATCCTTGACAGTTGAAGCTGCTACTTCCTTGTCTTCTCTCCATTTATTTTGTATACATTGATTGCAAAATTGCTAGTTTAATTACAAAATAAATTCTAATTCTATATTTTTCACAATTTTTAATAAAATTGTTCTGTCGGCCTAAACATCCTTCACTCACTATTTTATCAGAGAGCCGAGTATCTGAGTAGGACTTCTCAAATTCAAAGAGAAGTGTAATATGCTCTCCTACTGTTTCAAGCTTATTCCTATTCATTCTTTGGACAAACGAAAAATCAACCTTCAGCGTTGAGGTGTTAGTGTTGAGTTTTCCATCTAGTACTTGAACATAAAATAACCCCAGATAGCAATTAGAGTCTAGAGATTGATGAGACCAACCTTAAAAAAATTATGTTAAACAAATGAAAATCATACGTCTCTCAGAAAGCTTTCAGTTGGCATATGTGGAATGGTCTTGTCCTCTATTTATTCAAGTGGCAGGAGTGTGTTCTTTCTTCATTCAGCCAAGACGTGTTCATGTGGTGATTGAGTTTTAAGGCTAAACAGATGAATTTAAATAATGACAAGAATCAGCACCATCTGTTACTTGTACATGGCTGACCAGGAGAATGACACTTACCATTGCAGGATAAGACATACAGGGGGTGGAGTGCCAGAAGAATTGCTTAGCCAAATGTTTGGTAGTGAAGCCGATGCATCTGAAGAAGGGATCAGCTTACTTGTCAGCAGAAAACTGGTCAAGCTGATGAATGGGGAAGTTCAGTACCTAAGAGAGGCTGGGCGATCAACTTTCATTATATCCGTTGAACTCGCAGTGGCTACCAAATCAAGCTGATGATTTCAGGACCCTCTTAAGGTCCTAAACTAATTCTGCAGGTCTGTATAATGGAGGAGGATTTCAAGTTAAAAGTGTTTTATGATTTCCCCCGTGTTGTGCTCGTTCTTGTCATTTTCCCTCCTCTTTGTTACATTGTTTGCCTTTGGTTTTTGAAAGTCACTTGAACAATTGCATCTTCAGCATTTCAACATTTCAGTTTCATTAGAATCCTGATCTCACATGTCAAAATGCTCAACTTTTTATCACTTTAGTACCAGAATCCAAGATTTGATATTCCTAAGATATTATCTTTCCTTAGAAATTCAATAATGGGTTGCTTGGGCTGATTTAAGATGGGTTGAATAAATAACTGGATCATTGTCTCACCTTGCCAATAGTCTACCTGAGCTAACATGGGTTGGGTCATAATGAGTTAAACGATGAGTCATAGTAGAACCCGTCCAACTCGATCTAAACTTTGTTCTTTCTCTTTCAAGGGGAAAATTACGTGATATAGCGGCTTAAAGACAATTAATTATCCGTTTTAATACTACTTTCAAATTATTACCTAAAATAAAATAATTTCTGAAACATAACAATCCCTTGATATTAAGCTCTAATTTTGGTAAACCTTATTCCTTCCATTATCCTCATTTTTCTATCTTCCTCCATTTCCACACACCTCATGTTACTCTCTAGTCTATGCATTGTGAGAGCAAACTCTCTCCTCTCTTCCATTTTAGCATTAGCTAATAGTGCCATTCATCAAGGTACTTGCAGACATGTATGGTTTACTAGATTTTACATGACCTTCCGCAAGATGAGCCCAATCCATATTTTTCAATTCTTAAATCTTGTTAGAGATTTTTGAATGTTGCTTCACCCTAAATCCTAGGTCACACCAATAAAAGGGGTATGTATTTCATTGAAGAGAAATCTTGAATATCATATGACATTTGGGGTATTCACAAAGAGATTAAGGGTGTGTTTGGTATGAAGGAAAATGTTTACTTAGAAAATGTTTTCTTGGAAAACAAGTAGATTTTTGACTTATTTTCTCATGTTTGGTTGGTGAGTAGAAAATATTTTGTGTTTGATTTATGAATGAAAAATGTTTTGAGAAATATCTTTTATTTTTACTAGAGTAGAAAATATTTTTTGAAATTGAATCTATTTTTTAAAAACAAACTTGAATTTTTTTTGGGGGTGGGGGGCTGAGGGTAGGGGTGAAAAAAAATAAAAAATTGAAGTTGAAAATATTTTTTAAAAACAAACTTAATTATTTTTTTGGGGGGGAAGGGGGATTGGG
>NW_006238937.1:1190358-1192926 GCF_000226075.1 Solanum tuberosum | reverse complement strand
GTAAAAACATTAGAAATATCTTTTAAAAACAACTTTTAATATTTTTTTTGGGGGTGGTGGTGGTAGGGGTGAGGGTGGGGTAAAAAAATTGAAGTTAAAAACATTTTTTAAAAACAAGCTTTAAATTTTATTTTTATTTTTTTTGGGGGAAGGGGGGGTGGTTGGGGGGCTGGTTTGAGGGTAGGGACAAAATAAATTGATTTTTTCAACAAAAAAAATTGTACTTTGAAATTGGAAGACAGTTTTGGAAAATGTTTTCTTTAAGTTTTGAAGGGAAGTCATTTTCCTTAAATTTGAGGAAAATGAGTTGATTTGGAAAACATTTTCCAAAACATTTAACCCAACCAAACATGAGAAAATTGGAAAACATTTCCTTCATACCAAATTCATACCAAACACATCCTAAGATATCAAATATTGTCTTTCTCAAAATCGAAGTAATTAAGAGACAGTTTTCCTCAAGATCAACTCGAGATATAGAAGTGCCATTAAGATGCAAGTCATTCTGCATTCAAGAAACAATAAATACATTATTATCAACTTCTGAATCACAAAGAAAATTTAGGAGTAAAGAATCAAGGGAATACATAAAATAGTACTAATAACCTTAATATATAAAATTATTTTTTTTAAATTTATTTTGTGACATTGGTTTATTTTCTCTATTTGAGAAAATCTATTGCAGATAAATTGGCATATCTAGTGGGACCAAATATGTCCATCATCTCTTTTCTCACATCTTCAAAATCTGAAGTCAATAGTTGTGATGATTGCAAGAAACTTTAATGATATTGTATGCAAAAAAACATTTATGTTATCCCATAAAATGAACGTGATCATTTCAGTCCGACGACAAGGAGCAAACTCAAATTTGGTGGATTTGATAAAGATTTTGACTTTTCTGAGATATCGAAGAAAAAGAAATCTTCAACAATAGGGGCAAGTTCTAGGGGGTAGGGGGGGGGGGAGAGAGAGTTAATATGAAGATGCATCAAATGTCTCTCTTACCATATCGCTATAAATATCGACTTATAATATGACCTCTTTTTGGCAGCTTCTGAGGCGTCGTTGATATCAAAGAGTTTCTTATATAGAAGTAAAAGGGTTGCCCAAATATTTAAGAATCAAATAAGAGAACGACAAGATTTTTTTCTTTCGATCAACTCAAAATTGCATGTGCTACAAGTCAAGATTCTCAAAAATATGTTGGTGACTACAACTTAGTCCCACATGGAAGACCTAATTTACATTGGATGTTATTATTTTGTTTAGGTTATAAAATTCTTGCCATAGCTTTCATTACCTTTTCTGTAATGCCTACCATCCCATGTTCAACTTTATGCCTACTGCATTGATTCTTGTGAGTTACTCTTGGCTTTAGTCTAGGCTTAGACTAATGATTTTCATAGAATTACTATTTGGAGTCGTTTGCCTTAGAAAATTTTCTGACATCGATTTGGATGGTTTTAGCTCATTGTAGATTGATATAACTGACTTGGGTTTGATAGTGTGAATCCTTATCTCGATGACAACTCTTCCCTTATTAAATTTACAATTATAATCTCTCTTTTATATGGCCTCGACGTGATTTAGGAGTGACTTTCGGCCTTGTTGGATTCTTTGAGTTTGGACTTGGATTTTGAGCTGAATTGAGTCCTTTGTGACTTTAAGAGTGGGTGTTGATTCACAGTATATCCCTTATGATGATGATCATTTTCTTATGAGGTTCTTCGGAATGTACTAGCCACGGTTCAAGGTTCGAGCGCATTTCTACTAGCCATGGTTTAAGGTCCATACGCATTCCTACTAGACAAGATTCGAGGTCCAGATACATTTCTATTAGGCACGGTTCGAGTATGGGCCCATTTCTATTACTCAATTTTGAGTCCTGACATCTTGGTTCTATGGGGTTCTATGGGGTGCCTTCGCCGTTGTTCTAGGTCTGGGGTCAGTCGTTTTAGTTCTGGAATACATTTAGTCTTAGCTAGAGATATCATTATCTCTTATGTGTACTCATCGGGCTTCTAGGGTCTGTTTGAGTTATTTTTTTCTTTCAATTGCGCATGAGTGTACCTTCTGGGCTTATGGGCCCAATGAGGTTATAGTTAGCTGTGTTACTTTATCTTTCCTCTCAGTGTTAGATTATGATGTTGTAACACCCCGACTTTGCTAAGCGTCTAAATTAATTCGTACATTCGTGGAAAGACAAAGATGGTGAGTAATAAATTAAAAATGATGTGGTATGTCATATTTTAAGTGTTCAAGGGTTGTATCTCAAGTTTTGAAGTTAAGTAAGTGGCAAAATAAAAGTTGGCGAAAGTTATCGTAAGTTCCTTTTTAAAGATTTCTCTGAAATTTGGGTCAAATGTATTGGATGTTTTCTCCCAATTTATAAAGAGTTAGAAGGCCTATTACCCATTAAATCGAAGGCCTACAAGTCTAGTTTGCAACGCACAAAACCCCGTATCAAACCGACATCAGAGTAAAAAGTTATGAGGATTTTACTAGGGACTGCCGGGGAAGAATCCGGATCGGATCCGGGTCGGGTAAAAAATATGGTATGTCGGC
>NW_006238937.1:1155666-1189459 GCF_000226075.1 Solanum tuberosum | reverse complement strand
TAGGTAGGTGGTATGTTGTTTGTACCTGCCGAGCTTATGGGGGCTTGGTTAAGTTGATGTTTGATCATTTTGTATTCTTAGATTCAGTAGTGGATTAGCATGCTTATCTAAAATTTTGACTTCCTTACGTGATTGCTTTTGGTATATTATGATACTTGCTCATTTAGTCCACAACCTTTCATACTCTATACATTATTTTGTACTGACGTCCCATTGCCTGGGGGCGCTGCATTCATGCATGCAGGTCCTGACAGACGACCGAGTAGACCTCCTCAGTAGCAGGATTGACTTCTATCCGGTTGGCTAGCCCCTTTCCTCCGGAGCTGCCAGAGTTGGGAGGTTTGCTACCTTTTGTTGTATATATCTTTATGGGTAGGCTGGGGCCCTGTCCCGCCAATATGTACTACTCTTTGAGGCTTGCAGACTAGTGTGTGGGGTGTACAACTAGGTTATGGCCATGCTGGCCTAGTTTTGTGAGTTTGCTGAAGCTTGTGAGTTGTTTGATGTATTGTCTTGATATATACCTGCTTCCAGTTTTTGTATAGATATCATGGTGGCCTCAATGGCCCAGTCAGGACTTCTCTGCTAGTTGGCTATTTCTTTATATGAACTCTTATGAGTAGCTGTTTCTTTCATATATATGTTGACAGGGGCCTTACCGGCCGAGGACTTAGTTTTAAGCCTGGATATACTAGTTTGTTTTCTTGATTGCGTGTGTCTGCCATGCGCTAGTAGCAAATGGTTCAACAGGGTCGGCTCGGGCCTGAGTTTTGGCATTAGGAGCCAGTTGTGCCACTTGAGTTTGGGGCGTGACAAATGTCTACTGGGTACTTGTTGTGTTAGTATTCATGCTACACTCTGCATTTATTTTCCTGATGGAGATCCGAGTGCCAGCCGACAATGTTGATTTGTGTTGGAAAACTATATGCACCACGGAAGCATACCAGAATCTGACTGCTTACATGAATAATAGATAACCAAATTGTTTAGGTTAGAACACATAAACTTAATGAAATTTAATTCGATAAATACCTCTTAAAGCGTGAGCAGATACCTTCAAGCGAATCCACAAATTAGACAGACCTTCAAGCGAATCTACAAGATCGACATATCTATGGTCTTCTACAGTGATCCCAAGTTCACATCCGAACTCTCTCAATACTTGGGTGGCTCAGCATGAATAGAAACTTTCGATTTAATTTTTCTAGGTTAGGAGAATCCCTACTTATAGAGATTTCTTCCCAATCTAATAAGGAGAAGAAAAACCCACGCTTTAAAAAAAAAAAAAACTTGCGTTATTCTTGCAAAAGCAAGAATAAACTTACTTCTTTCCTTTTTTTGTTTAGAAAAAAGATTCTGAGTTCTAGTTAAATATGGGCACTGAAGGGACCACAAAATTAATTACTGAGTCTCCCTATTATGGAAATAATTTCAAATAATTAATTTGAATTATTCTTACCGTAATAAATTACAATCATTCCACTAGAAATTTGTAATTGCACTCCTCTATTTATATTTCGAAATTTTCCATTAAAACACTTATGTAATTCCCCATGTTAAGATTACACATACTAATCAATAAATTAAATTACTGACGAATTTAATTTAATGATTAATTTCCTTTAGAACACTACTTAACTTATTTCATGTGTCGGATTCATAAATCCACTTGCAAGGTTTGACACGATAGAAAACTTATAAGTTTCTACGAAAAGGCATATCAATCAATCTCTATAACGAGACATGGATTTCATCAACTAACTTATTATTTCATCAATATATATTATTATCATCCAATCTACCAAGCATATTGACCCATTTCAGAATATCACCTTTTAATAAATCAAAACGATAATTAATATATACAAATCATAATAGTTATATCAGGATTAAGAATATAAGTACATTTAATAGTTTAGAGAATATA
The DNA here is from genome assembly GCF_000226075.1 of Solanum tuberosum. Classification (NCBI taxonomy): domain Eukaryota; kingdom Viridiplantae; phylum Streptophyta; class Magnoliopsida; order Solanales; family Solanaceae; genus Solanum; species Solanum tuberosum. The sequence goes on along the minus strand of NW_006238937.1, from coordinate 1,187,532 downwards.
TTTTTTGTCAGCCAGTCTAAAACAACTATCTCTACTCGGTCTCATTCAATACATACAAAATGCACTAGCACAAGAAGTTGAAACTATACCGTTCCCATAATCAAGATAAATTACATATAATCGTGTACTACAATCGTCCGATGGTATGTCCAATTTCCATCATAGATTGTGAACAAAATTTTTTATACTTATAAGAACCGATGATTTAATCCTCTGTGTATAAGCTAAAACTCTACACACTAAATCATCTACTGTATAAGTAAACAGACACCATATACGAATATATGATCTATTAAAACTGAATAAAATATTTATTCTATAATAAATATTATATCTTAATATATGGTTAATAGTATATATCCCAACAATCTCCTACTTAGACTTTTAACCATCACAATTGTTATAATGTACTATATCTAAATGCATGATTAATAGTATATACACTAACAATCTCCTACTTAGATATTTAATCTTGAAATTGTTAGAATACTATGTCTAAACACATGATTAATAGTATATACCCTAACAATCTCCCACTTAGACTCTTAACTATGCATTTACAACTTTCACAAGCATTCCTTTATTTCTTATCGAAAGAAATTTACCAAGCAATTTTTTAATGCAATTTTTTCTAGTAGTGCTTCATCGTAACAAATCGATTTTGTACTAGATCTTGAGAGAGCTTATCATGAAACCAAGAGTGTATTTCTTTTCAGTAAATCTATCATAAAAGTTCTCTCAAGCATACAAAACAAATCAATCTTCATTATGATTCTCCCACTATGACTAAGCACTACTACATAATCACACTTTCATGATCTTGAGTCTTAATATTTTCTTCAAAATCTTTAGATATTGAAATATTAACAACTTTTCATGTAGTGTTCTTTAATTTGCTCAACATCACTTCCACTACTTGATGTAGTAGTTTTCTTATGTCTAGTAACGTTTCTCCCACTACTTAAATGCAATGGATGTCATTTCTGACATACCGATTAGATGTTTTTGAGCATCTAAATTTACAATTGACTTACTTCCTCCGTTTCAAAAAGACTGACCTCCTTTCCTTTTTAGTCAGTTTCAAAATGAATGACCTCTTTCTTTTTTTGGTAACATTTTAATTTCAACTTTCCACGTAGCATGTTTAAGGCCACAAGATTAAAGGCCAATTTTGTACATTTGACATAACTTTAATTTAGGACCACAAGATTCAAAAGTCTTCTTTATTTTCTTAAACTCCGTGCCAAGTCAAACTAGACCATTCTTTGTGAAACGGAGGGAGTATTTGTCATTTCTTTGTTCAATTCCTATAAAACTAGTTTACTTCTAAGAACATGGTTTACTAAATGATCCTTTTCTAGAAATCAGACAGTTGAGTTAACAATTGCCTTATTTTCTTTAGGACACTATAATAAACTTTCTTTCATTCTTTAGGATATCCGATTAACACACATTCTGTTCTTAATTCCATTTTTCTTTCTCCCACTCAGCACATGTGTTGGACAATCCTATATGCGAACATGTCACAGATTAAACTTACTGTAACACCCCAGAAATATTTTATGAACTAAGACTCGAACTATCCTTCGTTGTGAGTAGGATTTTACCGAGGAATTAAAGATTTGTTAAGTGTTAAGGTCACTAGATGTAGAACATTGAGTTCCAAAAAGAACTAAATTGGAAATAGCAAAATCTAAAATTTTGCAAGTTATGCTTAAGTTATGAGTTTTGGGTCAACTTCAAACGAACAAAAATCTCAGAACAGGATGATTTAGGTGTTCCATGAGATGGAAAATGAAAGGTCTTTGAATTATCTTTCCAACTCCACCTAGTTTTCTAAGTTTCGAGTTCGTATGAGTGAGATATGTCCTTTTGAAGTTAGGTTGTCCAGTTAAGGAAAGTTACCCAAAAATAGTAAGGGGTATTTTGGTCTTTTTCTTACCCAATCTGATTTAATTCATTTTTAGTAATATTTTAGGGGTCTAATCTGATTAGGTTCAGTTTTATAATCCTAATCTACGCCTAGGATTTTAGTGGATAGTTCAAGAAGAGAAAAGAAGAGAAAAGAGGAGAAAAGAGGAGAGGATCAAGCGTTCATCGAGATTCTTGCGGTTTTTCTCCATGGTTTTGATCCCTCGGAGGTATGTAAGCTTCCATAGTGTTGGGTTTGTTCACCCACACGCCAATCATGTTAATTTTAGCGTTAAGTTCGTTCTAGAAAGTTGAAGGTTAGATGTTCTTGAATTGTGTTCTTGAAATTGACTTTCGTTCTTGAGTTAAGATGAGATTGATGAGTTTCTTAAGCAAATCATGTCGATTTTAGAGTTGTATTCGATGATATTCTTGTGTACATAGGTTGAGTATCTTAATCTAAAGAGAAATTGAGAAAAAGAATCGAATCTAGGCGAATTGGGGTTAGAAAACGAAGAAGGAAAAAGTCGGGTGAATCTGGCACCTTGCTCCGCGTTGCGGACCTGCCCTCCCTATGCCCAGAATCTTTCTCTGCATCGTGGAGAGGACACACACCATTCTGCCTCAAAAATTTGCGACCAAATTTTTAAATGCATCTCCGCGATGCGAACTTGCTTCCAGTTAGTGATTTCTTGATCGTTTCTCATGTTTAACCATCTAAAAATACTCCTAAACATCACGAGATATTTCCTATCACAAATCATAACCTTGAATTCATAATTCAAATTCAAGGTATAGTTAAGAGTTAAGTCTTTAGAATTCTTTCAAACATTTTGAGAAGTCCTTTTGAGGAGTCTTCTACAATTTCTAATAACTTGTTTCAAGACTCAAGTAAGTGAGCACGAGAGTGAGGATAATGTATTCATGAGTCTACACTATCACCGAGATCCTTCATATCATGAACCATAACTCTTGAATTCATAATTCACATTCAAGACAGAGTTTAGAGTAGAGTTCAAGAGAGCCTTTAAGTTCAATCGAGAATCCTTTGAGATCAACCATCGATTTTGAGTTGAGTTTTGAGGAAGTAAGTATGATAATGAAAAGAGTCGTATACATGAGTTCCATATTGTTATGTAGACCCTCGAGTCGAGTTGTTTCGTGCTCATAATTCCGCATGAACCCTATGAGTTGAACATTCTTGAGATGAGTTGTATCCTGAAGTCCATGAGTTGAGTTGTTCATGCCCATAATTCCACATGAACCCTCTGAGTTGAGCATTCTTAGAAATAAGTAGTATCATTGAAATTCTTGAGTTCTGAGTTGTTGAGTTTTGCATATTAAGTTCTATGTATGGTTATTGAAAACCTTGAATTGAGTCTTTCACGTCCATAATTTGGCATGAACCTTATTTTAAGAAGTCTTTTTCACAAATTGTTTTAAAACTTGTTTTAAAGACTTGAGCACTGAGTTGAGAAAGAGTAGAGTTGAGTTCATTTTCTTTAAAATGATATATGGAAACTAAGTATTCCCAAGAGTGAATGTTTTTACATTTAAGATGAGAGGAAGCTGAGATTTCCAAAAGAGTTTTGAGCAGTTTGAGTAATATCTCTTTTAAGAAAAAAGATTAGTTTTGAGAAAGAGTTTCTAAAACATGATTAGTATGACAATCGAGCATGTCATCAATGCTTAAGCAGTATTGTATCTATTTATACCATCAATGTTTATGCAGTATGACTTCCCGAGTCATCAATGATCATATTAAAATATGATTTTAAAATGTTTTTTTTTAAAGAGTTTTCAAGAGCAGTTACCTCTTTTAATAGGGTAGTTTGAGCAATTATCTCAAACCAGAGAAAGAGTTATGTTTTTAAACATATGAGCTGAATATATTTTGGGAGTAGTATTGAGCACCGATATGGGGACGCGAGTTCATAATAACTCAAGTCTTCATAAACCATGTAGCCAACGTGGGTAGAAAGGGTCATACTTTTTAGATGATTCCTTAATGTTTTTTTAGCATAGACTAGTGGATCTACTTAGTTAAGGCGTTCTATATGACGACAAAGTATAGCACAGTTCTGGCTACGTGGGCAAGACACTGTATCATCACTTAGGCTCATAGTGGTTGTTGTCGGTTAGAGAAACTCCCACAGAGTTATATTGTATTTTTATATACACATTGTATTATTGTATTTTACAATACATTGAGTTGCTATCCACAGTTTTACAGCTTTCCATATATATTGCATCTTTTACTATTACTTTATCCTTGAGTATCTTGAGTTGAGTACCTTCGAGTTGAGTACCTTCAAGTTGAGTACCTTCAAGTTGAGTAACTTGAGTTGATCTGTGCTTCATTGTATGGAGTACCTTATTGTTGAGTTTCACTGAGTTGAGAACCTTATTACTGAGTTGAGTATCTTATCCTTGAGTACTTATAAGTTGAGTAAGTTTGAGTAGTTTTGAGTATCCTTGAGTATTCCTTGAGTTGAGTAAGTTTGGAAAGAGGTAAGTATGTTTCCTTTTTATCAAGTTCAAACTTATGTTATGCTTTAGAATTTCCCTTACATGCTTGTACATTCCACGTACTGAGCCATTTGGCCTGCATCCTTTCATGATGCAGATACATGTATTTAGGGCATCAACATGAGATTCGTTGATACCACATGGTTCGAGTTAGCTATGGTGAGCCTCCTTGCTTCCGGAGGATTCCATTTACTTTCAGTTTTGTTAGGAGGTCGTGGGTCTTGTCCCGACTTCCATCTTTGTCATTTAGAGGCTTCATAGATAGACAGTAGAGTTTCAGAAGTCTGTTCATTTATTTTGTTAAATGTTTTAAAGACTTAAGTTTCCCATTTTGGGGCGAGTTGAATATATTATATTATTCAGAGTTTTCTTTTGATGTTAAAGCTTTGTATTTAAGTTTCATGAATTTTTATTCAGTTTTAAGTTTTGTATGCTTGAGTTAGTCTTCCGCTTGTAGTCAGTCAGGATGAGGGTTCACTTGGGAACCAGCAATGGTTCTTGAGTGTCTGCCACGTCCAGGGTGTAGGCTTGGATCGTGACACTTACGTCAAATCCAACTAGTTCTATAGTTGTTCAAGGTATTGATTTGAAAGAAATTAAATTCAGAATGTGATATGTAGTTATTAGAACCTATCTTAAAAGGAACGAAATAACTAATAATATGTCAATAATTAATCTTATCATCTTAATAAGAGTCTACTTCTTTTCTCTTCTACTCCAATCTATTATAGAGTGTTTGGTGTAGACAATTGAAATGCAATTATTCTATAAGATAAGTGACTCATGAGCTTTGCAGAGAGGTTTACGTCACTACAATCAAATTGCAGTGACTTTATATATTTTTCATGATGCTATTTTCATGTGTCTTAAATATTTTGAGTTTATCAAGACATTTATACTTACAAAACAACAAAAAAAATATTCATATCATGATTAACCTTCTTGAAAACTCAGAATACTCAAATTCACCTCCAGAGAGGTTTACGTCACTACAATCAAATTGCAGTGACTTTATATATTTTTCATGATGCTATTTTCATGTGTCTTAAATATTTTTGAGTTTATCAAGACATTTATACTTACAAAACAACAAAAAAATATTCATATCATGATTAACCTTCTTGAAAACTCAGAATACTCAAATTCACCTCTTGCCCAAATGCTCATTTATTACACAAATCAAAATAGATTAATTATAACTTATCACTTCCTCTCTTTCCTTTTTAAGAGGAAAGGTCTCTTAGTCATTTTTCCTTCTAAACAAGACTCACATGTTGGTAGTGACTTCACTTTCAATGAACCGTTATGTCCATCCATTAACCAACCTCGAAATTTTATTCAGAATAAATGACTTAGACACTAATGTACAAATAAGTTTTCATTCAATTTAAAAGATATTTTCCCTTATGAGACAAATTAATATAATTCAATTCATGAGAGATAATACTAATGAAAGAATCACGCATCAATATACCACAAGAAATGAAATATTCATCAAACTCAATGATAGGAGAGTTACAAACAAATATATTAAATACTCATCTTTTATCTAGTTAGAAACTGAAAATAATTTCTTCTAACATAAGGTACATGTACAATGCATTCTTTGAATTAATATCTTATCTCTACCAAAAGAAAGACTTAAGTATTACTAAGTGGGTGCATAAAGTCTGTTGAGAATATGAGATATAATACATTAAATAGATCATAATATTTCGAATAATCCTAAATAACAAAATTCAGGGCTCATTTATACATATATATCCATGCATCTCGAATAGCCAATCGATGAGATTGGAGAACTACTCATGCAATACATATGTACAATGACCGATTATTCACTCCATAAACTTATACAGACCTAACTCCGATGGAGAGTCTACTGTTAGTTTAAGTCAAATGAAAATCCTCTAGTTATATTGATCCAATCTTATATTACTCAGTTTAGGAGAGTTAATACAAATTATCAAAACTAGACGATTAAATAACATAGTGACTTGTATCAATTTCATCCGATAAGGGAGGAAGGTCTAAGCCAAGCACATAAAACTAATACTTCACTACTATTTAATCAAATATGACCAAAAACTCATATAACGATCCAAAAAAAATTAATTTCTTACTAGGTCGTTCTTATGAATCTACCAAATTTCAAATCAATCAGAGTTCTTTTTTTTTCGAATTTCAAAACTATCATCAATTTGGTTGAAAACGTTATATGGTCAAAATAGAATTTAAAATTTTTCTGTTCAAAAATTCTTATCGCATGACACATATCGTCATTTGTGAAATAGATTCACAAATCAAGAACAAAGAACAAAATTCTAAAAACTAATTACTTTATCTGAATACTATTTTCCAAAAATCAGCATGTTTATGTATACACTATATACAAAAATTCAAAACACGCCACATAGATATCCATGCATCTTGAACAATAAATTTTAATGAAAAAATAGCTACTCATACAATATACATATATGGTGTTAGATATTCACTCTAATAAATTTAAAATAAAAGCTAACTCAGATGGAGAGTATATGATAAATTAAGTCAAGTGAATATCATTATCCCTAGATCATTTGATCCAATCATATATTACTCAGATAGGGAGAGTCAATATAGATAATCAAAACTAAAGATTAAATTTTAATGACTTGTATTAATTTCATCCGATATGGAGGAAGGTCTAAGCCAACACATGAACTTAATACTTCACTAAAATTTAGCCATGAATGCCATAGAGAACAATCTCTATCACCACTATATCATAGTCGAGTAATTTTCAAGATAAAAAAATATCTAAAAACATTATCTAAACGACCTCAAATTGCCAAATCACTTCATAACAATGAGTATTTTTAATTTGATCGTTTCTGATGAACCTACCGAATTTCAGATCAATCAGAGTTCAAAAATAATATTTTTCTCCAAAGTTATGATTAAATTTAGATTCAATAGATTTCAAGAAAAATAATCAGATCTATATCCTTATCATATATCAATTCATGTTAACTCATCATGTGTAATCATGTACCACATATAACATAAATAAAACAAATATAAAGGATGTCATTCATACTAAATCACATTTTAATTCTAAAGAACAACTTTAAAATCATTTTAACGACCTCAAAAAAATATAACCACATATCAATGAGTACTTTTCTTACTAGGTCATTACCAATGAACTTACCAAATTTCAGGTCAATTGGAGTCTATAAAAAATTTTATTTCCAAAACTATGACCAAATTCAAATTCAAGTAATTTAAGTATCTTTAGAAATTAAAACAATATGACCTACATTCTTATCACATATCAATTCATGTTAAATAACCGTGTGCAATCATGTTCCAAATTTAACATAAACATAATTAACATAAAGAATGATCTTATCATATTCAAATCAAATTTTAATCCGACAAACTACCTAAACCCATCTAAACGATTTTCATTGGAACCATCAGATTTCATAAAATTCATGACCACCTTAACCATGACCAAATTTGCAAAATGATCGTTTTAGGCAAGGTATAAGATTAAAATAACTTGATTCAGATTTCACTCTCCTTTAATAAATATATCATGAGCATAAGGCATACGCTGCGTCCTTCCTTTTACTAAGACACATAACACCTTCTTATATCAAATTGTCTTCTCGATTAATACATCTAAGAATTCAAGATATTGCGTTTTCTCTTTTTGAGTGAAAACCTCAATATCTCTTCTCATGAATTAATTAAGTGTCACTAGTATCTAAAGGTAAGTCTCCATTTGAGTAATCAAACCTTTACTAGTATACATTTATGTTGGACAATTTATACATAATACATTGAGTATATCTTAATGACTCAAATAATAGACTACATTCATAAATCTTATTTGTTAATCATAATTCTCAATTCATATATTATAATCTCACATATATAGAATAGTAAGAATTTATAATAATTCCAAATAAACAAACCACTTAATGGTAATAATTTATTAATTATAAAATTCTTAATATATACAGGTTAATATATTCACGTGAGAAAAAGAAAATACTATGCCCATTAATAAAATCCTTTTCTATTCAAAATCAACCCAACAACACTCTAACTCTTTCTAGTGAATCACTGTTCTAAACGTGACAATGAAGAAACTTAGAAATCAAGTTATCCATGTAATCATGATTTAAAATAAGAAGGAAAAGATTTGGAGAGGAACCTAAGTCACAAGAGGAAATACTGTGAAACACCATAACATCTTTAAAATAAATTTAAAGAAACAAGGTTTAGCCGCCATTAAATTTCAAGAATACATGGCTCCATATTTTGTTTTTCTTATACAAAATTTTAAAGAAAAATATTCAGCCGCCATGAGGGCTTCAGCAACACATGGCTACATATTTTTATTTTTCTTATACAAAATTTTAAAGAAAGTATTCAGCCGCCATTCAGTTGTACATGGATACATAAAAAAAATTTTGTTTTTCTAAAAACCTATTTTGAATCATTAGAGATTGACTCGTGTACCACCGTCACGGATATAAACACCTTGACATTCCACTTCCTCTTGAACATAATCGAACATATATACAAACATATTTCAGATTATCAATGCGAGCATGGCACTTGATGTCAATTGTTGGAAAACATATATGCACAACGAAAGCATATTAGAATATGACTGCTTACATGAATAATAGATAACCAAAGTATTTAGGCTAGAACACATATAATATGCTAGAACACATAAACTTATTGAAATTTAATTCGATAAATACCTCTTAAAGTGTGATCAGATACCTTCAAGCGAATCCACAAATTAGACAGACCTTCGAGCGAATCTACAAGATCGACATCAGCTATGGTCTTCTACAGTGATCCCAAGTTCACATCCGAACTCTCTCAATACTTGGGTGGGCAAGCATGAATAGAAACCTTCAATTTTCTTTTTATAAGTTAGGAGAATCCCACTTATAGAGATTTCTTCCCAATCCAATAAGGAGAAGAAAAACCCACACTTTAAAAAAAAAAAAAAAAAACTTGCGTTATTCTTGAAAAGGCAAGAATAAACTTACTTTTTTAGAAAAAAAATTCTGAGTTCTAGTTAAATATGGGCGGGACCACAAAATTAATTACCGAGTTTTCCTATTATGGAAATAATTTCAAATAATTAATTTGAATTATTCTTACCATAATAAATTACAAATCATTCCACTAGAAATTTGTAATTGCACTCCTCTATTTATATTTCGAAATTCCCCATTAAACACTTATGTAATTCCCCATGTTAAGATTACACATACTAATCAATAAATTAAATTACTGACGAATTTAATTTAATGATTAATTTCCTTTATAGTACTACTTAACTTATTTCATGTGTCGGATTCATAAATCCACTTGCAAGGTTTGACACGATGAAAACTTATAAGTTTCTCAAAAAGGCATATCAATCAATCTCTATAACGAGACATGAATTTCATCAACTAACTTATTATTTCACCAATATATATTATTATCATCCAATCTACCAAGCATATTGACCCATCTCAGAATATCACCTTTTAATAGATCAAAACGATAATTAATATATACAAATCATAATAGCTATATCAGGATTAAGAATATAAGTACATTTAATAGTTTAGAGAATATATTTTTGTCAGCCAGTCTAAAACAACTATCTCTACTCGGTCTCATTCAATACATACAAAATGCACTAGCACAAGAAGTTGAAACTATACCGTTCCCATAATCGAGATAAATTACATATAATCGTGTGCTACAATCGTACCGATGGTATGTCCAATTTCCATCCTAGATTGTGAACAAAAAACTTTATACTTATAAGAACCGATGATTTAATCCTTTGTGTATAAGCTGAAACTCTATACGCTAAATCATCTACTGTATAAGTAAACAGACACCATAAACGAATATATGTTCTATTAAAACTGAATAAAATATTTATTCTTTAATGAATATTATATCTTAACATATGGTTAATAGTATATATCCCAATAATTTGTTCTTTGCAGTAGGGACATCCGGAGATTGAAGGTGACCAAACAACGTCCTTGTTTGACTCATCTCCAATCCATTTGTATATAGTTTTGGCTAGTTTTTTATTCGAGATAAGCATGTACTTATTTTGGAGCTTGTACTCGTTTTAGTAGCTTTGTAGCATTATACATCCATCAGATCGTGGAATTGTATCTTTTATTATTGATTTTATTTATGTGATTTCTTCACTCTCATTGTTTAATTTCTTATGTTATTATTTCATTCTATTTAATTTGATTTTCTACCCACTAGACCCGTTACTTATCGTTCCGGGCTATAGGTTGACTTTTCTACCGGTGGGTGTTGGTAGGCGGGGGGGAGACACCTTGTACGATTCGAACCCCCATCGGCGGAAAATTATACTATTTATACATGGTTAAAATAATTTTATATGTATATATAGCAGATGTCGAACCTCCTTCGGCTACTTCATGTGTCTGTTTCTACAGATTTTGAACCCCCCTTATTGAAAATCCTGGCTCCGCCTCTATTGATAGGTGCTATCATAACTCTAGTTTTCGGTGGCTATATGTAGGAAGAAAAATAATCCTAAAAAACAATTAAAATAATATCTAAACCAATCATGAAAAGGGAGGCTTCTTTATTTTCTTTATCTTGTTTGATTCTGTCTGTGAAAGGAAGATAATTGATATTGGGAGTTGTTGGGAATAAAAATGATTTTCAAGAGCAATTGGAAGATACCCTTCATGTTTCCAAGTAGTTAAAAATTAATTTCTTCCAATAATTATTCGTTAATTATGATCAGTTCCCAGAAATGATAGATAGAAGTTAATTATTTAAATGCCACCTGGCAAAAAGAATAACTAAATGTTGCATGAATGAAGACTATACATTTTCTTTTTATCTTATGTCAAACATGAAAGACAATTAAGGAATGTTAACTATAAGAAATTGTTTATAATTTAATTCTGAATTTGTTTAACTGACTGAGACTCTATAAACAGTTAGTCTTGTAGGCCAAAATGCCCTTGTTGTTCCACCAAAAAAATATCTCTTTTGAAGTGCCCCACAAGTGCTGTCAAATTCATTAATTTTCTCAAAATCCTGCTATAAGACAAAAGCAAGTAGGATTATTGGAGCTCCAATTTCACATTAAATGTAGAAAAAGGGGAAGATTAAAAAAGAATGTAATATGAAAAAATAAATTGGATACATTGACAATGTAAAAAGATACACACATTATCATTGTCATTTTACCTATAATTACAGGTTACTTATAACAATTTGCAGGTTACCAAACTATGGTTGTTATAGAAAGCCATAACTTGCAATTTACATGATAGTGAAAGGAACTCTTTGCACTGTAGGTATATAGAATATAAAATTAACAAATTGAATAAAGCTAAAGAGAGAAGTGTCGAAAACACCCCTGAACTTGGCGTAAATTATTAGTTTCGTCTTCAAACTATTGACAGTCTTTAAAACATCTTTCTACTTGACTAACTAAACCTAGATACACTCTCGATCTGACACATGACATAACAAATGGTTTCAAGCTCTTGTATGAGCATGAGGCTCTTAATAAAAAAAACCTAGAGAATTATTGAAAACACATTTAAATTTGACAAAAATTTAGAGGTGTATTTCACTCATGTTGCAAGATGGAAGGTGTAATTAAGTTCAGTTAGTAAAGTAAATGACTATTTTTAAGACTGTCAATAGTTCAAGATGAAACTAATAATTTGCACGAAATTTAGGGGTGTTTTCAGTACTTAGTTCTAAAACTAAAAATCAAATCATGATGTTGTGAAAATGACCTTGAGATTAGTACTAGTAATATTAAGGCTCCTCCTTTCTATTTATTTGATTCCTACTCTAATTATCATCATTAACATCTCCCTCTAATTAAAATCCATTTGCACATTTGGTGAAAAAACTTTGCTTTCTTTTTTGACCTTTTGTTTTGCCAGCATTGCAGTTGCACATGGGGAGACCTTGCTGTTACAAGCAGAAGCTGAGGAAAGGCCTTTGGTCCCCTGAGGAAGATGAGAAACTTATAAATCATATAACCAAATATGGTCATGGTTGTTGGAGTTCAGTCCCTAAACTAGCAGGTACACTACTACTTTCTCTGTTTTCATCAATAATGCATCACATAAATAACACTAGTTTTCGTTTTCTTTTTCATATACAGCTCTTCAGAGGTGTGGAAAGAGCTGCAGGCTTAGGTGGATTAACTACTTGAGACCTGACCTCAAAAGAGGAACATTCTCACAACAGGAAGAGAATTTGATCATTCAACTTCATTCACTTTTAGGGAACAAGTAAATAAATATTCTTCATTCTTTTACCCTTTTAGACTATTCATGAATGTAACGAGTCTTTTTTCGCGTTGCTTAGGTGGTCTCAGATTGCTTCTAGATTACCTGGAAGAACCGACAATGAAATCAAGAATTTATGGAACTCTTCTATTAAGAAGAAACTAAGGCAAAAAGGGATTGATCCAGACACTCATAATAAGCTTCTATCTGTAGTTGAGAATGAAGAGAAGGTGTCAGCAATCAGTATGAATATTGAGAAAGCCTCTGAAGGCTCAAGTGAACTGAATTTTGTTGAATCACATGAGAATTCCAACTACGGAATTCAAACAGATAAACCAAAGTCATCTTTAGTGACAATGACTATGGACGGCTATCCCAGTAATACCACTACTTCTGCAGCGCCACTAACACACGAATTCTTTCTTGAAAGGTTTGTTACCACACACGAAACCTCCACCGCTAGCTGCAATAAGCCTCTTGAGCTGGCAAGTTACCTCTCCTTTCGGCAGTTGAATTATGGCTCAAACATTGGTTTGTCCATGAATTCAAACACCAATAATCTCCTTTTCAACTCCAAGAATTCAGAAATGTTTACTCATCAGTTCAATTCCACCATCACAAATGATAATATTCTGACATCTCCAATAGCAGCAGTAGCAAGCAATGATTCAATGCGCAATGGAAACAGTACTAGTATTGAATTGCAAAGGAACTCTTCTTTCTTCGATAGCAATGCCTTCTCCTGGGGAACTGCAGATTATGATAAATCAGAAAAAGAAGCCAATATTCATCCCTCAGTAACTGATCCTGAAGACATCAAATGGTTCGAATATCTCCATACACAGCTTTTACCAGGCAATGCAATCACCAATAATCAAATAACTCAAGATTTATACAGTGAAAAATCAAGTATACAATTCACAACACAAGGTTCATTGAGTACATGGCTACAGAACCACCAGCAACAACCTTCTTTACAAACTGCAAACATATATAATAAGCACTCTCAGAGAATTCCAGATGCCTTTGGACAGTTTTCATAGCCTATTTTTCATCAGCAGAGATGCTAATACCAAACCGGTGTGTGCTGTATAGTTTTATTCTTAATCTGTTCGGAAACTTTCTTCTTTGTAAAACAATGAGAATATTAAAAACTTGTCTTCTTTTTGTGTATGCTTTGAATAGAATGGATAATACATTATTTCTCTTTTAATAGTATTTTTTTTTGTCAATTTGTATATATTTGGTTTACAGGTTGTAATTCTGTCCATTATGTGTTAATTCGAAATGCTTTACTATTCAATCTTAAAGAATCAGTTAGAAGATTGTGACTATCTGTAAAATAGTCTAAATCCTTTTAAGTTTTCACAAACTCTTTCATTGATTTTAACCTTTGTACAGGACACATCTCTATCATAATTGGCCTTTTTCCTAATTGTTCAATTGATGAAAAGCACATAATTCCTTAAATGGTTGTCTATCCTTGTCTCCTGCTGATGGAGATAGTTTTAACTTTAGACAGTCTTTAAGTCATTTCCACTCCCTATAGGGACTAAACTATATATGTTATAGCTGTTTCTTTTAGACTATGTTATGTACATCTTTCACATACCTCAAGCGGATCTTTCAAAGTATTTGGCATACCATACTTGCGCGAACCTGTATCTGATACGTATCCATAACAAAATCCGTATATAACATAAGTTCATAATTAGGTTCATTAACAATAAGTACTTGGAAGCATGGACTACATGCAAATATAGCACTTTCCATCACAATAAAAGGGATGAACAACCCCACACTAAAAAGGACACCTACTAGTCAAGATTGAAGGAAGATAATTTCCAATTAAAGCCACCAAATTGATGCAGTCTGTGGATACAAATGCTATTTTCTCTATCAAAATTGGGCCAAAATCGTGTGAAAGTTAGCTATATCAGTCTATCATATTCAAGATCATTATCACTATAAAAGGTCCACAACTATGTTTTCTGAGGAGGACTGGCCAGGAACCCCCTAAACACTTTTACTTTCTGTTTCCAGGTAAAAATTAATTCTACCTTTTAAAATGAAATTTGCGCCTTGTAACTAATAAGGTAGGAAGAATAACTTGAATAACTTGTCTTATTACTCAACGAATACAATGGTATAAATACATAAGGAGACTAAGTTAACTATGGTAACTAGATAGCCAAATCCCTATAAATCAGCTATGCTAATATATACACAATCATATACAAATCTGTAGTGATTCTGTAACAGTACTCCCCCTCAAGCTGATATTGACCATGCCCAGCCTGTTACAAAGATAATCAACTCGAGTTCCAATCAATGCTTTTGTGAACAAATCAACTAGTTGCTCTCCTGTCTTCACGTAGCTAGTGGAAATCAGATTTTCCAGAATCTTCTCACGAATAAAATGACAATCAACTTCAATATGTTTAGTTCTTTCATGATACACTGGATTTGAGGCAATATGAAGAGCAACTTGATTATCACACCAGATTTTTGTTGGTTTATGTTGCTTTAGACCAATTTCCGTTAAAACATGATGTATCCACATAATCTCACACGTAGACTGTGACATAGCTCTATACTCAGATTCGGCACTAGATCGAGATACAACACTTTGCTTCTTACTCCTCATGAAACTGGGTTCCCTCCAACAAAAATACAATAACTTGTTGTCAATCTTCTATCAATCTTGGATCCGACATAGTCAGCATCTGCAAAGCACTCAATACGAGTATGACTCTGATTGCTATACAATATACCAAATCCAGGAGCACCTTTTAAGTAACATAGAATTTGTTCCAAAGCTTCCCAATGTTTGGTCGTAGGCACTGGCTAAAAACACTTACGGCAAAAGCAATATCTGGACGAGTCACAATAAGATAGTTTAACTTCCCAACTAACCTTCTGTATTTTTTTAGATCATTAAAAGGATCACCATCATCTTCCAAAAGATTCACATTGGGAACCATTGGAGTACTACAAGGTTTTGCTGCCAATTTTCCTGTGTCTCTAAGTAGGTCAAGAATATACTTTCTCTGAGACAAAAAATTCCCTTCTTGCTTCTATTTACTTCTACTCCCAAAAAGTACTTCAACTGCCTAAATCCTTTGTATGAAACCTAGTATGTAGGAAAGACTTGAGGGAAGAGATCTCCACATAATCACTTCCTGTAATGACAATGTCATCAACATATACAACAAGGAGAATAATGTCAGTTGTTGATTGTCGGTAGAAGACAGAGTGATCACATTTGCTCATTTTTAACCTAAAATCCTGAACTACCTCATTGAACTTACCAAACCAAGCCCGAGGACTTTGCTTCAAGCCGTACAAAGACTTCTTCAAATGACAGACTTTCTCATACTCCCCTTGAGCAACAAAACCTGGTGGTTGCTCCATATACACTTCCTCTTGAAGATCACCATGTAGAAACGCATTCTTGATATCCAACTGATGCAAAGGTCAATTCTCAGAAGCAGCTAGAGAAATGAACAAGCGAACAGAAGTGACTTTGGCAACCGGGGAGAATGTGTCAGAATAATCTACTCCATATGTCTTAGCATACCCTTTAGCCACAAGTCCAGCCTTGAGTCTTGCTATGGAACCATCTGGATTAACTTTAATTGTGAAGACCCACTTACATCCCACTGGTTTCTTTACCTTAGGTATATCCACCAAATCCTGTGTGTGGTTCTCCTCTAAGGCATGTATTTCATCAAGCATTGCATTAGACCATTCGGGATGATTCAAAGTCTCCTTCACTGTTTTGGGTACATAGACGGAGTCTATAGAAGCAATCAAAGATCTAGAAGTAGAGGATAAGCGATCATAGAAAACAAAATTAGCAATGGAATATGTAGATTTGTAGGCACGTGTACCTTTGCGAAGGGCAATAGGGAGATCAAGGTTTTCTGGAGGAGAAGACAGAGGAGGGTTAGATGATGACGAAATTGTTGCATGGCAAGAATCATTGGTCTCTCGCCTCCTAGAGTAAATGTGAACAATTGGTGGTCTTGCTAGGGCAAATGGGGAAGGCACGGAAGGTACAATGGGTGAGTGATGATCCATAGAAGAATTGGGAGTTGGAGAAACAAAATCTGATTGTTCTGTCCAAACATGGGTGAGTGATGATCCATAAAAGAATGGTGTAGTCTCTGAAAATACCACATCACTTGACACAAGATATTTCCCAAGTTGAGTAGAATAACATCGGTTCCCTTTTTGAAGGCGAGAATAGCCTAGAAAAACACACTTCAATGCCTTGGGATATAACTTGGTAATAAATGGTCGAACATCTTGAACATAGCATGCGCTTCCAAATATCTTGGGTTTAACATGAAATAGTGACTTGTTTGGAAAAAGAACAGTGTAAGGCATGTTACCAGCAAGCACAGTAGATGTCATGCGATTAATAAAAAAAAAGTCGTGGAGACCGCATCTGCCCAAAACTGTTAAGGAACCTTCATTTGGAACAAAAGTGTCCGAGCTGTCTCAAGTAGATGCCTATTCTTCCTCTCAGCAACTCCATTTTGAGGGGGTGTATCAACACATGAAGACTGGTGGAGAATACCACGTTTTCTCATGTATGTCTGAAACAGTTCTGACTTATATTCTTTGGCATTGTCACTTCTTAAAATATGTACCGAAGCATTGAACTGAGTCTTAACTTAAGCATAGAAGGCACAAAAGTGAGTAAACACTTCAGAACGACTCTTCATAAAATAAATCCAAGTCATCCATGAGAAATCATCCACAAAAGTGACAAAATACTTATGCCCAGTTTTGGAAACAACAGGACACGGTCCCCAAACATCAGAATGAACTAACTCAAAAGCTGACTCAACCCACTTGTTAACACTTGGACTTAATGAGCTGCGATGATGTTTTGCAATCGATAGGATTCACATTCCAATAAAGGAATATTATGGAACTGAGGACAAAAATTCTTTAACAGAGGTAGAGAAGGATGTCCCAATCGACAATGTGCTTCAAATGGAGACACAACACTAGAGCATGCAACAAACCGAGGCTCCCATTCATCAAGGATGTACTACATGTCCTTTACCAATAACCTAATTTGTCTTAAGATCACGAAACAAAAAATGATCGAGAAAGAACGAAATATAACAATTAAGATCTCTAGTAACTTTGCTTACAAAAATCAAATTAAAAGCCAACTTTGGTATACTAAGTACAAACGACAGGGTAATAGAGGAGGTTGGTTTAATAGTCCCATATCCAATACTATTACAAGTTGATCCATCAGCTACAGTAACTGGAGATGGTGCTTTGTGTGATTGAAAGCTAGAAAAAAATATTAGAATTACCTGTCATGTGATTTGTGGCACCTGAATCAATGACCCATTTATTTGAAGAGGTCATAAGACATGTTTTAGTTGACTCAGTAAAAACATTAACTGAAGTGGATTCCTTTAATGATTTCTGATATTGAGAGAATTCAGAAAATTCTTCAGCGGAAACCAAAATCATTTTATTAGATATTGAACTAGCAGCAGTCATTTCCGTAACTCACAATATCAAAATAAATTGATAGAAAATTGTCCAAAGCTGGAATTATCCAAACCAAGTCTCTGTTGGACAAAAATAAAACTCCAATCCAGTAAATCACTCGAAACAAATCAAAGAATCAAGCAAATATGAATCCAGTCAAACAAACTCAGAGAACTAACAAAAACCCAACAAATCTCAAATTGTAACGAAGGAAGAACACCCAAATAAGTCACAATTTGATCTGAACAGGGAGTCCACCAAGGATAGTTTCTAACACAGGCAGCCTCCTAAATATTACTTCAGAAACATAGAAACAGAACAACATATAAGAAACTCAAACCTGACCAACAAAGTAGCAGCAAAATCTGGTCTCAAAATAAATTTTCCCTTCGTCAAACGTGGTTATATGAAATGAAACCACCACAAAGCAACCAAAACATATCAAGGCGACCCAATACGGGCAAATCATAAGCTTTTCTCTGATACCATGTAACTAATAAGGTAGGAAGAATAACTTGAATAACTTGTCTTATTACTCAACGAATACAATGGTATAAATACATAAGGAGACTAAGTTAACTATGGTAACTAGATATCCAAATCCCTATAAATCAGTTATGCTAATATATACACAATCATATACAAATCTGTAGTGATTCTGTAACACGCCTAACTTAACTTGAACAGTTAGCTCATAAGGTGAAGATTGAGACAAGCCTACAACAATAATAGTTATTACTACTAGTATGCCTCAGGAGAAAATCACTTTGTATATGATGACTTAGTAGTGATTCTGATACATTGCTCACCCTCGCTGTTTAATCTACTATCTACTCTTCCGGCGAATACATCGCTCGCCCCTCGTTGTTTCTCTCTCTAATAAAGTCTATATTGTACGGGTAAAACTTTGTTTCAATAGGTAAAAACATTAGTCTAGTTGGAGTTGTGTTTCTTGGTCCTAGATGAAAAATGAAAGATTTTTGATTGAACCTAATCCACTCGCCTTTAACCCCTATTTCACAAATATAACTTCATTTGCACTCATATGTTTTTTTTCTTCTGAAATGTAGTTTGGAGTCGTGTATGGAAATATACATTGGTGATATTATTTCCATCTATTGCTTCTAATATTTTCTAGGTCACCAGTTCTTGTTGTGGAGTAGTCAGTACTCCTACATCTTTAACCAGATGTCTCGAGTTCGAGTTCACTTGGGTATTGTAGGAGTGTAACAATGACTAAGAAAGAAAAGAAAGGATAACAGGGTTAAGTTGCTGTTTTTTATTGAAATAATGACTGTCATATAAATACATGAATTCATAACTTAAAAAGCTAAAGAAAAAAAGTAAAATAAGCTAACATTATCTCCAATAACTAAATCCTAAAACATTGCAACTGACTAATCAGATTCTGCCTAATACTGCAGCCTAATATATCTGAACGTAATCCTACTTTTAAGATGTATATTGATACAATAGAAAGTGGAACTAATCTCCAGGTTTTGAGGCACTGATTTTACGTTTCAATCACACCTCATCTAATTCTAGGTGTTCAACAATCATAAATCAATATAAAACCCAACTAAATGAGTTGGGGTCGAATCCCACAGGGAGCGGTACGTGTTTCAGATTCAATTAGAAAGTATGAATGTAGTCTAACCACCCATAGGAATAGAAATTATCGATTAAAGACATAATCAAGTAAAGGGGTGACACGAATGTCAGATGGGGGTTTTGGTTTTAGTTATCAACTAAAATCAGTCACAAACACTAGGAATTAACAATAATGAGACGGATTCTTGGGATGTGATTGATTATAGGAAAATATTGACATATGGGTAATTGCAACTATTAGAAAATAGCTAGATATTAGTGAGTAGGTTAGGCTATAAGGGAGGTAATTTTCTCTCGAACAATTACCCCGAATCAAGTGATTTCTCTAGAACATCAACAAGCATGCAAATTAAGAGCAGCCCATACCTTAATCCATTCACTCTTTCGAGCTAAATGTGTGGGATTGGGTTTAGGATTTACTCTCTCGAGCTAAGCCCAGATCAAACCAATACCCACAAACCATCAATCAAAAACTTTAGTTCTAAAACCTCTCTCTCTCGAGCAAGCCAAGAACACAAAAGTAGAACTGCATTTGCAACTACAATTCTTAAATTAAACCACAATTAATGATTAAACTCACTTTTAAATAACATTTAAACTAACAATTAGCAATACCCATAAACTAAATCAGCCCATAATCACATGATCACACCCAAGAATTGGGATTTTAGCTAGACATTATAAAAAGATAAAAATAGTTACCAAATTGATTATCCATCAACTGGGTAAGAGTGATTTTGTCTTTACAATTCTCTAATTTGATGAATCTCAAAGACCCACTTCCAATTTCTCAAAAGTGAATTTCTTCGATCCTTCAAAGCTAAAGAAAACTCCAGAGAAAACTGTCTAAAAATGTCTTAAGATTACTTGATACTATCAAAAGATACTAAACTAAATGTTCAAAAACGTATTTATAGTCACTGAAAATAAGCTACGAAAACCCATTTGGCGAAGTAAGTCAGGCTCGCCAAACCACTCGGTGAGCCGCCCTTTGGTCTCTTCCATCGCCCTTTTGCCTTGGCATTCAGTATCCTCAAGGTCTGTAACTTTGGGTGATCTATCTTGGCTTCGTGGAATTACTCGACGATCCGCCGACTGCTCCTTTTGTCAATGACTTGGTTATTTCCTTCAGAGCTTGGCACACTGGAACTTTATGCGGTATGATGAGCCACTTGGTGACACGCCGAGTGCTCTTGGCGATCCTCCGGATCGCCTATCTTCATTTCTTCAGCCTAATTTGTTCATTTTTGCCTGTTAGTGTCATTGCTTTGTTCCGCAATCCATATTCCTGAAAATCAAGGATTTAACATCAGTTATTGGCACAAATTAAGCATTTGATGACACTAAATCTATCTAAACAAAGCCCTAAATGAGTCTAAATCTCGGACTCATCAACACCCCTAACTTAAACTTTTGCTTGTCCGCAAGTAAAATTTAAGTTCAACAATTCAAAAAGGATGTCTCAAACAGTGCTACAAAAGACTCAATCATGAATGCACACAACAAGACTCAACTTACTCATGCAAAGATCAATTGTGCACTCAAAGATTCAAGTTGTGACTTACCATTATCAAAGATGCTCAAGTTCACAATACTTGCTTCAAATGCAAGTTCAAGCTTAACAAAAGCATTCAAATAGCAACGGATTATTGACTGTTGCTATTACGCTCGTTAGTAAGCTCTTAGTGACGAAAAAATGAGTTCCGTCACAAGTGTAGCAACGTCATAGAGACGAAACATTTCCGTCGCCATATGTTAGCGACGGACTTGTCGTCATTATATTTATATAATTTTGTTGCTAATTTCATAGTTCTAAGACGAAAACATGAGTTCCGTCACAAGTTTAGCGACGTGATAGTGACGAAAGATTTTCGTTGCCACTTGTTAGCGACGGACTGATTCGTCATTATATTTATATAGTTTTGTTGCTAATTTCATAATTCATTTCGTCATTTTGGATAAATTTGCAACGAAATTTCCGTCGCAACATATTCTGTTACAACATATTAGGCCTTTAATAATTATTTAATAATCCGTCGCCAACACTCTTTTCATAGCAACGACCGAATAGTCTCTAAATTTGTTGCAAAAAATTATTCTTCTAAAATTATTTGATTTGGTTATTTTAAATATGTACTGCTGAAATAAATTAAATTAAAATTACTAAATACTCTAAAAGTAACAAACATTCGTATAATATAATACTCATAGACGATTCATAATATATAAATAGAAAACTCCAAAACCACATATTTTTGGTTAAAAATATCCAAAGAAAACTATCAAGTACTCTTAAATAAACCTACGTTCATCAAAATGTTACTACTTAATTTGTAGTTTCCAAAAAGTATGACATTACCAAGAACTAAAGTTGTGGGAGACTAAGGGATACAATTGTCACTTGAAATTGAGGGATCAACCTCATCCACATTAGTAGCAGGGGGGCACTATGGGTGTCACAATCGATGGATTCCCGGATGGAGTAATCGATGCTTGCACCTGCTGAACAATAATAGGAGGATGGAGTAATCGATGCTTGCACCTGCTGAACAATAATAAGAACAAGATGACTAGTTAGTGCAGGCATCATTTGCTTTACAAAATCGTCCATATTTGTTATCGATGTTGATTGAGAAAATGGAGGTGGTAATGATCATGAGCCACAAAGATTCTGCCCATAGTAATCTTTTGCTTCAGATTCAAGACCGTATATTCTTCTTTTCTTTTCTCCCCCTGCAGCTTGGTAATATGCTTCACGTTGATCAATATCAATTTGAGACACTGTGTTTTCCCGTAATATTTCTTCATATTTTCCTATAATAAGTAGAGAAAAATGAGAAAGCATTACAGAATGGGAACAAAACAAATTTTGAAGGAAAATGCAGAAAGATACATAAGCTTTTAAGCTTAAAGGACATGTGTTTTGTTTTTCCAGGAAAGAACTGTGTTGTTGTAGAAAGATAACTGACAATGCATTTTCCTTGCATAATATGAAACATAAAACAAAAGGCATCACTCCAAACTCACACAGAACTTCAAACATCATCAGAAACACTCGAAAACAAACTAATTTCTATTACCCAAACAGCATCAGAAACACTCGAAAATTACCCAACCAACATCAGAACTGCACTAGATTCACACTAAAATGACATTAGAATAGCACCAAAACAACACTAAAATTGCACCAGAATAGCCTCAAACAGCACATGAATTACACTGAAACAGCAACAACGGATTCTCACTAAAACAGGACTAGAGTTGCACCAAAAACAACTGCACTAGAGTCATAGTAAAACAACATTAAAATTGCACCGAAAAAGCCTCAAAACAGCAATCAAATTACACCAAAACAGTAGTAGTAGATTCTCTCTAAAATAGAACTATAATTGCACCAAAAACAACTGCACTAGAGTCACACAAAAACGACACTAGAATCGCATCAAAACAGCACATGAATTACACTGAAACAGCAACAACAGATTCTCACTAAAACAGGACTAGAGTTTCACCAAAAACAACTGAACTAGAGTCATAGTAAAACAACACTTGAATCACACCAAAACAACACTAAAATTGCACCGGAAAAGCCTCAAAACAGCAATCAAATTACACCAAAACAGTAGTAGTAGATTCTCTCTAAAATAGAACTATAATTGCACCAAAAACAACTGCACTAGAGTCACACAAAAACGACACTAGAATCACATCAAAACAACACTAAAATTGCATCGAAAAGTCTCAAAACATCACCAGAATTATACTTTACAGCAGCAACAGATACAATTTAAAATAGGACTAAAATTGCACCAGAAACTACAGTAGGAAAGAACTGAAACAACTCCAAGTTTTAGACTTACATGGACAATTCGAGAACGCTCACCAACAAATGATTTTCCATCATAACCATGTGTATGAACATGCAAATGTAATTCAATTGGTGTTGGATCTCAACCTTTTTCAATAGCCTATACAAAAAAAATCATGTTATATATATCATACAATAAAAGATGTTAGTTATAGAGTTTGTAAAATATATATACTCCGAAACAGCTCCAAGTTTTAGACTTATGCTCATGATGCCATCTCATGTCAGCAGCTGTAGCATGGGATGCATACAATCTTTGCAATCTAGGAATCAAAGGAAAATAATACATTTTCT
This sequence comes from Solanum tuberosum, assembly GCF_000226075.1. Classification (NCBI taxonomy): domain Eukaryota; kingdom Viridiplantae; phylum Streptophyta; class Magnoliopsida; order Solanales; family Solanaceae; genus Solanum; species Solanum tuberosum. Next base: position 1,163,457 of record NW_006238937.1, on the reverse strand, counting down.
TGTAAGGGATCAATTTCCTCTTACGAGAGCCAATACGACGCTCGTATTTATAATGGCCACAAAATGTACAAGATGTAAGGTGTTCATCATCACCCCAATACAACATTAACTCCTCCTTTTTTTTATTTTAGAAATGAAATTCCTGTATTTCAGTGCTGCCTTAACCATCCAGTGTCTTTTCACTTCGTTTTCACTAATGGAAACATCCCAGTAAATTTTAATCATTTGGTTATAACCTCTCTGTGACATATTGTTCTCCATTTAATATTTAACATTCGAGAGATAACAGCAAGTTGAGAGAGGGAAGAACCGGGATACAATTTTGTCATCAGCTACTTGTAGCAAATCATATAATTTTTGGGACTCGGGATTAGGATCTTCCTCCATTGAAGGTTCACAAGGATGAGACAACTCAAGTTCAATATTGCTAAAAGATTGCCAACTTGAACCTTGGGGAAAGTTAGGACCAGCTGCATCAAAAATCATTTGACGGTATGGATTATCATATCCTAATTCAGGTGTAGCACCACCATTCAAATCCTGATCAGAAGAAATTTCACTTAGATTAAATATTATTCTTAAAGGACCAGAAGTTGGTAATGTGATAGTGAAATCCTATCCAAATATCTTCAATTTGTTCAATGTAGTAAGTAGAAACAAATTTAGGAATAAAATCAAAAGAATGGACTAACCCTGCAGAAGTTAGAAAGACAAGGGTCCTTGTATGGCTACTGTTGGATTCAGATTCAGCAACTGTATTGGTACGACCTGTTGAGTTGCTCTGAGTAGAAAAACCCTGACCTATTAGGTTACTCTGATTTGATGTAGCTGGAGGTGTCTCAGAGATGGTTGGGCTGATACTTTGAGTTGCCGTTTCAATATTGGTTGGGGTACCACCTTGCTGAGGAGAAACTATAGTGGGCTTGGGAATAGTTGGCATGCTTACACGAATAGCAGGATTACTCCTACCTGAGGATTTTCCACGACCTCTGCCTCGAGCCATTCCTATTAACAAATATAACATTGTTGTTAGATCATGAAATTACGTGGAACAGTGCTGAAATATTAAAACTGTCTCTGTAAGAGCTTGTTGATCAAGTGAAAAAATTGGTACCTGGAAATATAAGAGTAACATAGTTATCTATAACAAGAGTAACAAGAGTAAAGGGATCATGAACTTCTATCAGAAGCTTTACACAAAGAATGAGCATTAGAAATCTATAACATATTTTGAAAATTTGGACACAATCACAGATGATGACATTAGGGAAAGGGAGAAGCCTTTTAAGAGGCTTGGATTTTCAATACCATCATATCATGTGCTTCTGATAAGGCTCCAGAACCTGATTGTTACACAATCACAGTCAAGTAATGTCATTCATTTAAAACAAATGATCTATTGAGCTCAAGAATTTACATAACAATAAGTCTCCCAAAGAGCTTACTTGTTTGAAACCACATTGAAATTAGAAATAGAACACACATAGTTCAAAACCAAGAGCTATTTCTTTTAAAAATCCTAAATTGAAAAGCAGAAACTACAGCAGATTATCCTCGATTGAAAATTAGAAACAAACAAAAATGTAGTGAAAATACAATAGCAGATGATCAAGCACTAGTCACTGTCTTCTTCAAACTCTTCCTCTTCCTCATCCTCATTCTCCTCAGTTTCCTCAGTTTCCTCAGTTTCATACTCTTCTTCTGTGGATTCTATATGGATTTTCATGATTCTCTTGCAATAATCCATCATCAATGGGTTCATCCATTTCAATTACATCTCCATTTGGATCATTTAAAAGTATGTTTTCATCAATGGAAATAGTCATATCTATCTCGTGGACTTCAACTTCTTCAACTTGAAATGGAACATTTACTTCTGAAACTGTTGCCACTTCCTCATTAGGCAATTCAATAACATTTCGAGGTTTGACCTTCAGTACAGCTGCTCAATCATCCTTGTCCTTTTTCTTGCTAGGATAAGGTACATAACACACTTGTGTTGGTTGAATTGCAAGAATAAAAGGTTCATATGTTTTATATCGACGACGATGGTTAATATCAACCAATTTGTACTGATTGTGCCTTTTAACACCAACATTCATAGTTGGGTCAAACCATTCACATTTGAATAATAATCACCAAAATTTGGATCCGAGATACAAACTCCACTATTCATTGTTGATCTTGTGCTACCATGACATTCTGTGTGAAATTTGTATCCATTAACAAAATACGCAGAATAACATGTAGCGTCTATTAATGGTCCACGAGCAAGACTACACAAGAATTCATTCTCAATGGGATTGCATTGGACCTATTTTTTAAAATGTAAGACTTAGTAAAATTTAAAACTAAATTTAAGCATGTCATTGTATAAAAGATAATTTCACAATACTCACAAATTCCTTGAACCATATAGAGAAATTTGCTTCAAGACTCTCGTCTATTTGACCCTGAGATAGATTCGGAAATTCTTCTTGCAAACGTTGCATAAACATACTTCATTACAACAAAATAAGTTGAATTGAAAAGTCGTGATATAAGGATATGTTTATATTATTAAGAAAATAAAATTAACTTTTGTTACCTCACAAACGGCTCAACCTCCTCACAATTTAGTAAGATATAAGTTTGGGCAGCCTTGATTTCTTCAAGGGATAAATCCCTTTTTTTTGCTTCTCCCCATAGTCGACCTGGATGGGAGAATATTGATAAATTTCCTTCAATATCTTCCTTATCCCCACCATCATCATTACGGTCCACGTTATGATTACGTGTCATGACATGAGGTTCAAAATAATGAGAAAACAGTTGTGTTGACTCTGTCATCAAGTACGCTTCACAAATGGAACCCTCAACACTAGCTTTATTTCCAATCATCCTTTTAAGAGTTCCTAGATACCTAAATATATAACATGTATGGACCATTACATTATAAGATAAAAATATATAGCATACTAGTCACGAATTTTATATAAAGTTTTACATTTACCTTTCAAAAGGGTACATCCATCGATATTGTACAGGTCCAGCTATCCTTGCTTCATATGGAAGGTGTACAGGAAGATGTTCCATCGAGTCATAGAATCCAGGAGGAAATATACGTTCTAACTTGCACAAGATTTGTGGGATGTCTCTCTCTAATCTCTCCATGTCATCAACTCGTAGAGGTGTAGAAGTAAGATCTTTGAAAAATAAGCTCAATTCTGTAAGTGCTTGCCACACATTACTAGGAAGTAGTTCGCGAAAGGCAATAGGCAATAGTCGTTGCATGAACACATGACAATCATGACTTTTCATGCCAAATATCATTTTCGCATTTGTGTCTGGACATCTACCCAAATTGGAAACATACCCATCTGGAAACTTTAAGCCTTTCACCCAATTGAACAAGATAACTCTTGCTTCCTTGTCTATCGTATATACAGCTTTGGGATATTTTCTATTACTATCCTTTGCCAATTGAGGTCGATCACAATACTCTACCATATCTTGACGTGATTGTGGATTGTCTTTGGTTTTATCATCAAAATTAAGAACTGTGTTAAACACATTATCAAAGACATTTTTCTCAATATGCATGACATCAAGATTATGTCGAATCATGTTAGATCTCCAATAAGGCAAATCCCAAAAGATGCTTCTCTTTTTCCATCCGCAAGACTTACATATTCTTCGATTGACTTGTTCTGCATCTAACTCTGTTACTTTTCTTATGTCCAAATCACAAATTTGATTCAATATTTCCTCTCCTGTTCTATAGGGCGGTGGTGATCTTTGGACAGTTTTGCCTTTAAGAAAGTTCTTACGATCTCTCCTAAATGGGTGATTTTAGTTGAGAAACATCCTATGACAATCAAACCAGGATGTTTTCCTACCATGTTTCAAACTGAATGATTGTGTTTCCTCCATACAATAGGGACATGCTAACTTACCTGCAGTACTCCATCCTGATAACATAGAATATGCGGGAAAGTCACTGATTGTCCACATCAAAGCTGCCCTTAGTTGAAAGTTTTGCTTTTTTGAGATGTCAAATGCTTCCACACCTGTCTCCCACAACAAAGTCAGTTCTTTTATCAGAGGCTGCAGATAAACATCAATTTTATGTTTGGGATTGTTTGGCCCCGGAACAATGACTGTTAAGAACATATAAGCCTCTTTCATACACCTTCCTGGAGGTAAATTATAATGTGTGACAATCACTGGTCATGAAGAGTATTTGCTCCCAGACTGACTAAATGGTTGGAAACCATCAGTACATAACCCTAACCTTACATTTCTTGGTTCATCAGCAAAAAAAGGATGAGTGTCATTGAAGTGCTTCCAAGCCTCAGAGTCTGATGGATGATTAATTATACATCCTCTTTTGTATGCTCGTGATGCCATCTCATGTCGGCAGCTATAGCATGGGATGCATACAATCTTTGCAATCTAGGAATCAAAGGAAAATAATACATTTTCTTGTAAAGGATCAATTTCCTCTTACGAGAGCCAACACGATGCTTGTATCTATCATGGCCACAAAATGTACAAGATGTAAGGTGTTCATCATCACCCCAATACAACATACATCCTAATTCACAACAATCAATCTTTTCAACTGGCAAACCCAAGCTACGCACTAGCTTCTTGGTTTGATAGTAGCTATCAAGCACTATGTTATCTTCAGGTAAAGCCTCTTTCAACAATTGCATCATTTGGTTATAACCTCTCTGTGACATATTGTTCTCCATTTTAATATTTAACATTCGAGAGACATTAGCAAATTTAGAGAGGGATGAAATGGGATATAATTTTGCATCAGCTGCTTGTAGCAAATCATATAATTTTTGGGACTCGGGATTAAGATCTTCCTCCTTTGAAGGTTCACAAGGATGAGACGACTCAGGTTCAATATTGCTAAAAGATTGCCAACTTGAACCTTGGGGAAAGTTAGGACCAGCTGCATCAAAAATCATTTGACGGTATGGATTATCATATCCTAATTCAGGTGTAGCACCACCATTCAAATCCTGATCAGAAGAAATCTCACCAATCACATCTTTTTCTCCTTGATGCTTCCAGATAAAATAGTTATCAACAAATCCAGACTTATAAAGGTGATGCTTAATCGTTTCAACATCCATGAACTTAAAGTTGTGACATTTTTTACATGGACATCTAACTTTATTACCGCTCATGCGATTCTGTTGCGAACATGCAAATTGGATAAATTTATCCACTCCAATTACGAAACTAGAATTTATAGCCCCTCGATCATCCAACCTATCATACATCCAACCACGCTCTAGATTATTCATGTTCCTAATAATGTTTAAATTTACAAAAAAGAATTAATAACAAGCACAAACCGTGGACCAGAAGGTACTCTCATTTATATTCATCAAATTCGAACAAAACATGCATATTAGCAAAACAAGAACAATTTCTAAAGTTCTTCACTATGCAGACTTTAAAAATACTTATGAACTATTAAAGCAATTATTAATTATAATCAACTTACAAACAGTTGTTGGAGCATTCTAATTTTAGTCAACTTATAGAACAATTAAAGCATTCTAATTCAAATCAACTTACTGAAGCATTCTAGTTACAGTGAACTTATTGAAACTATCTAATTACTCTATTAATCATACAAAATTGATGACAAACAAAAGGGATTGAAGCATTACAGTTAATTTACAGTACAAACAACACTTTCCAGTGTGTGAAAAACTACAACAAGAAAAGAATTTGGAGCCAATACTACATTTCATCAGCAACAAACAAAAGCACATTACATGAAAAACTTTCTACTGAACAAGAAGTTAGCTAATAAATTTAATCTTAGAGGTTCTTGATGACTATGTAGTTGTTTTGATTTGATTTGGTTAATAATTTAATCTACTGAACGCTAGTTGGCAAGAATCTTTATTTCAAAAAGACAATTTTTAAGAAAATCACATGACTTTCCTCTATACGTACATCAATTCCTCTAGCAAATAAAACCAAAGAAAAAGTTAAAGTCTAGAATGCATTTTTCTAGAAAATAAAATCAACAAACAAGTTAAAATTTAGAATGTAATCCTGCAACAAGAACTAATCACAGAAACACCCACAACAACAGAATAAGAATTCTCCAAACTTTTCACTAATCTCTTAAAAAAAAAGCTCTAACTTGAATAGTCTCAAGATAATGGCAACATACTTTATCATAGTTAGATTGAGTAAACAAAATACCTCGGAACTTAAATCTTGAGCTAAATCAAAGATAGAAATGAAAAGTGAGGCTTAGTTCAAGCGAATATCAACCAGACCCTAATGATGATGTTATAACAGCAGGGGCCTGCAACATTTTAAGCACCCACTATTAGATTCAGTAAAGTAAATACCTCGGGACTTAATTCTTAAGGTAAAACAGAGATAGAAATGAAGAGCAAGACTTACTTCTAGTGAATATCAACCAGATCTTGATGCTGAGGTTATGGCAGCAAATACCTACAACATTTAAACATTAATTTGTCTTGGTAATTACAGCAGCAAATACCTGCAACATTTAAACAGTATATAATTTTATTTCTCAAGTTAAATTGGCGAATTAAGAACATGTAAAGGCCTCTTACTAGATGCTATTACAAACTTCACCCTGTTCACTTAACCAGGCAACAGATTGATGAAATACAAAGAGTTTTACTTCATTTAGCCTCTTCCATCATGAGGACTAGAGGTTCATTTAGTCGAGTTAACTTGCACGTGTTAGAATATATTATTAACTGCGTATTTAGTAAATCAGATAGCTCCCAAGCTTGTAAGCTTGTGGCACCATGAGAAAACAAAATAGCTTAAATATAAATATGTCTTTGAAAGTGCTACGCAACTCTACAAACAGTTCAGTACCTGAGGCTTTAGATGATATGTAGACAAGATTAAGTCGTAGATATTACTTGCTCAATATAAAACAGAAGGAATTATTAAAAATTAAAAGCAAATAGCAGAAACTGATCTCAGCAAAGACTACTTCAAAAATATCTTTACTTCGTCCTGCCAAAAACCATTTCTGCACATTTCCCATGAAACCATTACCCATCCAAGTCAAACATAGAAGGTACACACTAAGTAGTTTCCAGGAAAATATACAACTCTCATGTTGTCTCCATGCAGAATCCTCAGCTAAGCATAATAGTAGTAAATGTTTGCATTTATCAAAAGTTACTTCCAATCAAATAAAGCTGAATCTTTCATGGACAATATTAATGATGATCAAGTTAAAAATGTCCATGCCTTTAATAGAACCAACTCAGAGATAACTGAAATTCATTGTCTAGTTACTATCAGCAACACAAATTGCTCAGAATTGACCAATGACTAGCATATTGCAAGCCGAGAAAGCTACTGTTTCATTACCTGTGTTGCATAGGTTGAGCTTTGTGCAAGAAACTTCAAATACTCTTGCTTCTTTATATCATCAACTTCTAAACACTTGGCAGAGAAGCAAGACACTGATGAACTTAAACTGAAAAAGCAATGATGTACTGATTTTCTGGCAGGTAACCAGAATTGATTTCAAACAATTCTACAACTGATAATGTCGGCTTCTAGGAGTCGTCAGCTTTAATTGAGGCTTATTTCAACATGAAACATTAGATTATCCAATGTCGTTTATAAATGCACTCTAAGAAGTTCCTTATTTCAACAGAATATTGAGGCTTATTTTAGCACTTTGAGAAATCCTTTATTTCATTATATTACATGTTATTGAAGCTTCACATCACTTATTTCAGCAACAACTCATTTTACCACATCTAGCCT
>NW_006238937.1:1152533-1155583 GCF_000226075.1 Solanum tuberosum | reverse complement strand
TCCTTCAATTTACAACAAGAAAAAGCACCAGAAAGTCCACTCTTTCAAACAAATGCTTATTTAGCGGCACAGATCATCAATATAAACCATAAAATAAGTCAAGTTTAATTGTAATGTATGACATTACGCTTAACCCAATCTTTAGCTCTATCACTGATCATTAGGAAGAACAACCATAACTTCTAGATCACTACCAGCAAGAGCACTCATAGTACATTTCAAGCGAGAAAAACCTAAAGAACCACTTTAGAAAATCAATCGAAAAACAAAAAGATGTTGTATACCACACAAGTTCAAATGATCTTAAATCAGAATACCAAAATCAACAAGAAGCAGCTTTTTAACACTAGATTCAATATTACACTAACATTATTTATCACCAAAAAATGAACCCAAACAAAAGTATAAACAGAAAATTTATATCAACACATTTTTCTGAAAAAAAAGAAGATATTGTGTAGGTGAGAAAAAGCGAGATACCTTTTACAGAGAGAATGAGTCGGTAGTGAGTAGCCACAATAATAAAAGTTACCTGCAGTAGAAAACTAAAACAAATCAGTGAGAAATCAATGTAAAATGCTTGTACCTAACCCTAGATGCTTGCTTGAACTTTAACACCTATTTTCAAAAAAACTTTACTTCTAAAAAAACCTCTATTTGCAGAAATTTCAAATTTCTATAGAAATTACCAATCTTACTTCAAGCTAAACGAAATGGAAAGAGTTCATAGTTAAAATACCATATTTTCATAATACCCAAACGACTAAAATCTCTATTTTTAGTGGTCGAGTGAAACGATTCCTAGTTAGGGTTCATATTTTGCAACTAGAAAACAATGGTATGTCGAGTTAATCTGATATCCTAATGCAGGAATCTAACCGAAATTCCTAATGGGGGTTCCTATTTTTCAGAGAGAAAGAGTTGAAAGTTGTCAAAATCAAAGTTGGCCTAGATGTTGAAATACTGCAAATTGGAGCTAGGGTTTTGATTTTATAACTAGTTCTTGATAAACCCATCTTGGGAAATTGATTCCCCATGATATCTAACCAACAAATCCATTTGGGGAAACTGAAGCTTTGAAATCAAAATGGAGTTTGAGCTCTTACCTTTCTAGATGGAGACTTGCTTTAGAGCTTCGAGATGGAGACTTGCTTCAGAGCTTCGAGTGTTACCAGCTTCGAGATGGAGTTTGAAATCGAAATGGAGTTTCAGAGATGGAGGCTTGGAGTTTTAGAGCTTCATCTCTGAAATGTTACGGGAGTGTGAGTGTGAGTGTGAATATTTTGTGCCCTAACAATATATCACTTTAAAAGAATTGCAACGGAATTAGTGACGGATTATAACATCCGTCACTTTCAAATAAATATATATATTTACAAAATATTATATTGACGGATATTTTCGTCACTATATAATATAAATTTTATAAAAATATATATATAAGTTTAGCGACCTTTTTCCGTCGCTAATTCCGTCGCCAAATATTAATTGAATTTGTTACAACCTTTTTTCCGTCACTAATTCCGTCGCCCAATATTAATTAAATTTGTCACCACTACTTTCTTATTAAATCCGTAGGGAAAATTAGGCGCCAAAATTTCGCGCTAATAATCAGCGACGAATTAAAAATTCCGTTGCAAATCCGTCGCTATATTATAAATCAAAAAATCAATTGTTAATTTTGCAACAAAATGGTAATTCCGTCGCAAATCCGTCATTATGTAGTGACGGAATATTGTTCGTCGCTAATATCCGTCGCTAAACGCTGATTTTTTAGTAGTGCTAATCTCCATGATCTATACTAATTTATCTACCATTGAATCCTATTCTTTATTAATGGGGTAACTAGAGTACTTTTGTACATGTAAGAACTAGAGATGTCATTAAATAATAAAGTTCCTTTTGATTTATGCACAAAGATGAGACTTTTTCTGTTTGAATCACAAAAAAAGGAAGTCGGCAGGCGTTATGGTCCTTTCTTTGTGGTAATACTCCTTTGGTCAACGTTTATTTATTCATATTTAACTAAATATGAATTAAAAAGCAATAAATAAAATATGTCAAACTTAATAATAAAGTTAAAATAAGTATACAATAGTAAATCATTTCTTGTTTTTTATTAACTTGGACTAGTAAAAATTGATATATATTTTAAGGGGAAAGTTACACTGTTAAGTAAACTTATATTATTTAATTACTCATCATAGTTATAGTGTGCTATAATTACTACTCGCGATTAACATTAACCATTAATTACATGGGCTAACTTTGAGTTTATATAATTAGCCACGTTTGTATGTGTATAATTCATTACATTTGTATAATTCGCAACTAACAATTCTTTGTTTGATTTGTATTTGTATACGATTGTTTATATTTGTATATGACGATGATTTCCTTTGGTTCAGTTTTGTCATCATATACATTCAATCTTTTTAAAGTTTGTATAAACGTGTAGTTTTCGGATTTTATATAATATAATGTATATAATATATTTTGTATAATTGTTTAAAGTTCATATGTTTATGTTTGTATCAATTCGTTATAATTGAGTTTTATTACTCAATTATACAAAAACACGCGAATTATACAAACGAGATGCGAATTATACAAATTATTGTCCTCTCTCGCTCACCTCTCTCCTCCCTCTCCCAATCTCTTTCGCCAGAATATACAAATTCATATGTATAATATACAATTATCTTACCGATATACATATACAATTCACCTCTCTCCCACTCTCTGCCCTTTCTTGCTCACCTCTCTCCTCCCTCTCCCAGTCTCACTCGCCATTCTCCTCCCTATAACATGTAGCTACGAATCATAATTAACAAACTATAGTTATGGAGAGTAATTAAGCTATTTTCGAGTGGCTATATACGAACATTTCTATTTTTTTAATATAGTGAACAAATAAAAGTGGACGTAGTAATACGCTCAAATTACACCTCCCTAAAGAAGTATAAGCGATCGTTATTCAATTAGCCAAAGTACTTCCAGAAACAAGAAATAAAAAGGGGGGGATTTGTGAAACAAATTGTAAGAATTCA
>NW_006238937.1:1138662-1151740 GCF_000226075.1 Solanum tuberosum | reverse complement strand
TAGATCGATCTACGGTCCGTCAATCCCCTCCGTAGCTCCACACTTAGAATCTTCAAAAATCAGGTACTGGAACCCTCGCAGTATCATTCTACGGATCAACAGTATGGTCCGTAGATCAATTTACGGACTGTTAAGAGACGCCGTGGTTCCACACTTGGTCAGATTTCCCTGATTTGTCCTCCATGCCTTGCCTGCTGATCTACGGTTATCACCTACGGACCGTGAATGGACCTACGGTCCGTAGATCTCCTCCGTCAATGCCTTTCTTCTGCATTTCTTTCAGATGTCTCTACACTTCCGCGCCTGAACGTCTTTCCTGCAAAACATGATAAAAACACATCAAAACCAATATAAAAGGGCCTTAGACACACACAACTTGTAAGTGAAACGTATTAGAAATATCGTAAACTCACGGTATATCACGTAGGCAGTATAATTCGGTAAACACAGTACGTTTAACTCTTCCGATCCAAGTGTTTATGATCTGCATGGACAAAAGGTCTTAACATGCAGTGAGAGGTGTTTAGTCCTATGGCCTCTTAATTATTTTTTCAAGAGGGACTAAAAGCTTCACAGCTCAAGCTTAAACACCATAGGAAGAAGAGAGAGTTGTATTGATTGTATAATGTGACTTGATACAATGTATCTGTACATAGGGTATATTTATACTACAAGTAAATGCAATAACTAACTGATGCCAACAGGGCATCTTTCTAACTAACTTTTAACTCATTGGTTAACTAACTCAACCATACAGCTTACTTAACTATTTACACTAGTTAACACACCTCCTCAAGCTTTTGGTTGAAATACATTTGTCATTCCAAGTCTACTCATTAACAAGTTGTGTTGGTCCTTTCCCAGCCCTTTAGTCAGTAAATCAGCTAGTTGATGTTTGGTGTTGATGTGTTCTGTTTTAAGCATTCCTTGACAAATTCTTTCCCTCACAAAGTGACAATCAATATCTATGTATTTGGTTCTTTCATGGAATATTGGATTGGCAGTTATTTGAATAGCTGCTTTACTGTCACATATCATATGTACAGGTAGATTCATACACACTCCCAACTTTTTGTATAGGCCCAACAACCAAGTGATTTCTACTGCACAAGTGGCCATACTTCTGAATTCTGCCTCAGCTGAACTTCTTGACACTGTTTCTTGCTTCTTGGATTTCCAAGAAACTAAAGCATCTCCAAATTTTACCAAACATCTTGTGACTGACCTCCTGGTCTCCACACATGCTCCCCAATCAGAATCACAGTAAGCAGTTAGTTGTGTAGTCTGTTTGGCTGGCATTAATAGTTCTGAACCAAGAGCCTCTTTGATGTATCTCACCACTCTTAGAGCAGCCTCCATATGGGACTGTTTAGGTTGGTGCATGAACTGGCTTAACACTTGTAGAGTGAAGGCAAGATCTGGTCTTGTCATAGTGAGGTAGAGCAGTCTTCCTACTAGTCTTTGATACTCTGCTGGATTTTTAAGTAGATCATCACCTTTAGCCCCTGTGTTATCTACATGCTCATCAAACTTAACAGAGGTGAGTTTCTGATTCATTTCTAGTGGTGTGTAGGTAGGTTTGGCTCCTCCTAGACCAGATTCAGAAATGAGCTCCAAAGCATACTTCCTTTGTGTCATCAGAATACCCCTGCTGGATCGAGAGAACTCAATACCTAGGAAGAATTTGAGTTCTCTGAGATCCTTCATCTTGAATGTACTTTGGATGTCCTTCCTCGTGCTGCATAACAGCTGAAGACTGTTACCAGTGATTAGAAGATCATCCACATATACGAGTACTATAACAATGTCACCATCAGCCTATATAGTAAAGAGTGAGTAGTCAAAATGACTTTGTGTGAACCCCATCTGCACCAATGCCTCAGTAAGCTTTAAGTTCCATTGTCTAGGTGCTTGTTTCAGACCATACAAAGACTTGTGTAGTTTACATACTTTCCTGCTCTCCAGTTTGTGGGCAAAACCACTAGGAATTTCCATATAGACCTCTTCATTTAGATCACCATTAAGAAAAACATTGTGTACATCCATCTGATAAATGTACCAACCTTTAGAAGCAGCCAAAGCAACCACAGACCTCACAGTAACCATCTTGGCTACTGGATTGAAGGTCTCACCATAATCAAGACCCTCCCTCTGACTGAACCCCTTAGCAACAAGTCGTGCTTTGAATCTTTCTACTTCTCCTGAAGCTAAGAACTTGATCTTATAAATCCACCTGCACCCAATTGGTATTTTACCAGGAGGGAGGTCAACTATGCTCAAAGTATTATTAGTTTCTAGAGCTGCAATCTCCAAATCCATAACTTTTACCCAAGCAGGATTTGCAGCAGCCTCTTGGAAAGATGCAGGCTCAGAAGGAAGCCTATTTAGGATATACACAGCAGTGGAGACACAGTGACCCCAAAACTTGAGTGGTATTGAAGCTTGAAACCTAAGTGATCTGGCCATGGCAAGGATTGTTCTATGCTTTCTTTCAGCTACACCATTTTGCTGTGGTGTATAAACACAAGTACTCTGATGGGCAATGCCAAGGTCACTTAGTAATGTCTGAACCTCACCACTGAAGAATTCACAGCCATTAACAGTCCTCAGAGTTTTCATAGTGGTGGAGAATACATTCTGAACCTGCCTCAGAAAGTGTTTGAGTACTACTACAGTGTCAGCTTTAGATGCAATTAAAAACACCTAATTATATCTGCTAAAATCATCCACAATTGTCACAAAAAACCTCTTGCCATTATATGTAGGAACTCTATAAGGTCCCCAAAGATCACAATGCAACAAGTCAAATACATGTTTTGTCATATGAGTGCTTGAAGGAAAATGAAGTTTAGTATGTCTAGCTAGAGGACAAATAGTACAGGGAATTTGATCAGTACTCTTTAAAGTCTTGAGACACGCATGCCTCTTTATTACATCAATAGGTGCATGACCAAGTCTTTTGTGCCATATACTACTAGACTGAGTAACAGAATTAACAGACTTAGGTAACTGAATATGTTTACTACTATTGACCAGTTTATCTGGAGCTTGACTTGGGCCCTCTTGTAGTATGTATAAGCCATGTTCCTCCTTACCAATCCCCTTCACCAGAATAGTGGAGAGGTCCTGGAAAAGACAAAAGTCAGGGAAAAAACAAACCATACACTGTAACTCTCTTGTGATCTTTGATACTGACAACAAGTTAAACTTGAAGTCAGGGAGAAATAATACATTAGAGATAGACTGATTAGCTAACACACAAGTGCTCCCAATGCGAGAAATTGCTGCAACTTTACCATTAGGTAAATGTACCTTACTGTCTCTTTGAGCATGAACTTCCCTAGCTATATCTAGAAGGCCAAGGTCAGATGTGATATGATGAGAGACTCCAGTATCAATTATCCAATGTTTATTGGCATAATTACATGATAAAGTAATAGAAGCCAAACTTGCATCATCAGTAGTGGCAATGTTTGCAGAAGGCTGAACTGATGTGTTCTCATCACCAGGTCTGGAAAGGAGTTGGAGAATCTGTTGATATTGAGCAGAAGTAAAAAAAGCTCCAGTGTGTGGACCTGCTTCTGAAGTATTTTTTCCTTTGTTGTTGCATCCTATGGTCTCTTGTCCAAGATTAGGAGGAATATCCACCTGATTAGCATACATTCTAGTGTTCAGAAGTTTCCACTTAGACTTGAAATCTGCAGGATATCCAACTGTTTTGTAGCACTGCTCCCTAGAATGTCCCTTGCACCCACAATATTCACATTGTAGAAAATTATTTCTATTCTTGTAGCTTCCTCCTGAAGAACTAGTACTGTGGCTGTATCCTCCACCATGATCACCAGCTCCTGAGAATGAACTGGTGGAGTGTACTTTTGATGATCCTGCTCCATTGTTGTAAGTGTGATTTCTCTGAGTGTACATTGATGTGCCTTCTATAATTCTTAACCCACTCGAACTATTGCTTGCCAGACTTCTCTGACTCTCTTGATCAATCAGCATTGCATAGGCTTTGTTTAGGGAAGGAATTGGACTCATCATTAAGATCTGACTTCTAGGAGGGGAATATGACTCATTTAGCCCCATTAGAAACTGCAGAAGCCTTTGATAGTCACAATGTTCACCAAATTTTTTTGGACTCTGGACATGGACAACTTGGACATGGCATGATAGCATCATACTCATCCCATAGGTCTCTTAGTTTTGAATGATAGTCAGCAATTGACATTGTACCCTGAGTGAGAGAGTGAATCTCCCTATGTAACTGAAATATTCTGGATCCATTCACAGTGTCAAACCTTTCTCTTAGATCTAGCCACACCTTTCTAGCATCAGAAGCATACACTACAGAACTAAGAAGACCAGGTCTTACTGCATTCATAATCCAGCTTAAAACTACTGCATTACACTTTTCCCACTGATCATGTAGCTCAGGCTCAAACATAGACTTAGGGAATCTTCCATCTACAAATCCTAGTTTACTTCGACCTACTAGACCAATTCGAAATGACCTACTCCACAAGGCATAGTTCTCTGATCCTGTTAATTGCAGAGAGATTAGAGAACTACCTGGAGTTTCTGTATGTTGAAGGAACAGAGGAGGATTGTGATCAATGACAGGAAACGTGGTTGTGCTGGTTGTGCGAGAACCACTTCCAGTTCTGGTGGCTTGAATCTCAGCTCCTTCCATTGTACCTCCAGTCATGAGATCCTAAAGTTTTCTTCTGATTCACCTGTTTTTTGGGAAGGTGATATTGAAGTACCTAGGTATTCTCTATGATTGTGGGCTCTGATACCATGAAAGCTTCATAGCTCAAGCTTAAACACCATAGCTAGAAGAGAGGAAGAAGAGAGAGTTGTATTGATTGTATAATGTGACTTGATACAATGTATCTGTACATAGGGTATATTTATACTACAAGTAAATGCAGTAACTAACTGATGCCAACAGGGCATCTTTCTAACTAACTTTTAACTCATTGGTTAACTAACTCAACCATATAGCTTGCTTAACTATTTACACTAGTTAACAGGGATGAGCACAAATGATACACAATTTTAATTTTGTAATATAGCATTGCTAAAACTATGCTCATCTTGTCTCAATTTATTTATTCTATTTTTTTTTAGTCAGTTTCAAAAATATTATCTCTTTTCTTTTCTGATAACTTTTTAATTCGAGCTTTCTACCTGATATGTTTAAGGTCACAAATATGCATATCTTTAATTAAAGTTCACGATTCAAAATCTTCTTTACTTTCTTAAACTTTGTATCAAGTCAAAAAAGGAGTAAAATTAATTAATTTCTTGATATAGTACATAATACGTGTACAATATTGATCCGTTGCAAAATACAACTTTCAATCTCTAATATTCAAGCTGTAGAGAACGGATCGAAGTACGTTAATCGGATATATTAATTATAACACTAATTAAATAGTGGAATAATTACAAATGAGTAAAATGAGTAGGTAGGGAGGAGAAAATAAATAAGTTTAATCTAACTAGACATTTGGACCAATTATTTCACTCTGAGAAGAATGTCCAATACCCGGGCTGTGTCCTGCTTTGACATCGTCTATGGATACTTCAACATTAGAGTGTTTTGTTTGATAATTTGTTTTTGGCACTGAAGATGAATGTCCAATACCTGGGCTATTTCCAGTTTCGTTAGGTGTATAGCTGACTGCTTTTCGCACTGACGATGAATGTCCAATACCTGGGCTATTCCCTGTTTGTTTTGGTGCATAGTTGATTTTTTCATTTACTTTTGAAGCGTCTCCAATAATAAAACGTTGCCTATCAAGAATTTCTTTTGCGCTCATATTATCAGCAAAATCGGGTTTCAGTTGTCTTCCCTCAGCAAATTGAACTTGATGGCAAGCAATTACCACAAGAATTAAACAAAATAGATATTTTTGTTGTTTACAGGCCATGGTTAAATTCCTCTAGAGGTTGTTAAATTGAAGTACTTGGAGGTTTAAGTGTTGTATTGAGATGCTATCAAAGTTTGGGATTTGAGTGAGGAATATTTCCCATCATTCTGGTATTTATAGGAACGAGAAGCTCCCTCCCTACACATGTATTGTCATGATTAATATAAAGTATTATATTAGTACAGAGTACTTTTTTTTTCTTTTTTCTTTTTGAATTGAAAATTGTCCTCTTGTAGTAACAATTTTAGATGGTTTGTGGTCCTTCAATAAGTTTGGAATTCTTTTTAATTCTTACGTACTGAATTTCTTTATTAGTTACTCTTCATTTCTAATTCCTTTTTTCCCTTCAGTGCTTCTTTCATTTCTTGGTCCTCTTTATAGCTTGTTTTGCTGCGATCCATATATAATTTTTATTTTTTTTAAATGAGTGAAAATAACTTTTACACTATAGAGTAATTTAATCGGTTGTAATAGATTATTTCTTTACTTTTGATCAGGTTATGATATCAAAAGTGCTATAAATAAGAGGGAGAAGGGGCTTAGTTTATTGGTTTTAAATTGTGAACGGGCCAATTATATTTCAAAAGTGCAATATGTTCAATAGTAAAAGCCGAATGATTGAACCCGTCAATTTAAATATTGAATATATACCTTTGACTATAAGTCAACAAGGCTGAGCTAGATCATTGGTTGCAGGTTAAAAATTCATTTTATATGTATAAATTATTAATTTAGAACCTAATAATTTTAAAGATCTAAATTTCTAATTCATAAGCTTTAAATTCTGACTTCGCTTTTGCTAAACCTATGATAGTGTAAAAAATCTACATGTAACGTTAGTGTACACAACTTGCACTAAAAAAAGAGTTATAATTATGCTTTGACCTACTTTAGTCGTGCAGTCGTTTGGCTGGCAATTGTTTTGTATTAATTATAATTAAGGTGTTTATACTTGTACTAAGGCTAATAGTTGACTGTGCAGTAGCCTCTCTTTTTGTTCATGCAGCTTTTTTTTTTTTTTGTATCTAATAAATAACAAAAGATCTTTCGACTTTAGGTTTATAATACCAGAATTGCCTATAGCCAGCCGTCCCACTACCGAAAATTCCTAATTGAAAGATTAGATTCTTTAGTATTTCCCACTTTGGTTGTGCTCAATTTTTTAACTCTGTGGTTTATATGCAACTTCTGACTTTGCTAAGTAGAGGCGGAGCTAGGATTTCAATATTGCTGAATTTATTAACACAAATACATTATTTAAGTTAAATTCACTGCTTCGGCAGAACTCGCATGCATGCTAGTAGTTCCGCCCTATACATAAAATTCAAGCAAAATGCATCTTATTCTACTCTCTCTTTTTTCTTTTTCTTTTTTGGTTTATTGTACAACTTAATAGCTTTTGAATGAGTTCATAATTAGTTAAGATTCCTAACTATGATTGCTATTTGTATTATTCGTATATTATTCTTTTCAACTGTAAGAAAAGTCTGTGGAGGCTAAGAAGGTCGCTTTCTTATAATCTCGTAAAAGTTATTTTTTAATGAAAAAGCCAATTCTGCTCCTTTTCTTCCTCTGTCTTGATCTCATTCCTATATTAGTCCTTTGTGTTGTGATAAGAGATCTTCTCCTGCTCATAAATTTCGATTGAGTGATTTTATTTTAAATATGTATTTCAAATGTTTTATCCATATATATTGTTCGAGCGGAAAGTAATAAGTTCAATGAAACTCATTTTAGATTAAATTGGAGCTCTAATTTTTGTGTGATCAAATAATATTTGGTTAAAAAATAAAAGCACGAAGATGGGCTGCACGGGTGCCTTAGAAATATTATTGAAAGGAGCACCTACCACTAACGAAAAAAAGTTGAATATTGGTAATGGAGGGCTTAGATAAGCTGTTAATGATAGTTGACCAAACCGCTCATCAGCTAAATAATCATTACTCTCTATTTTAATTTGTTGTGGTCCTTTTCATTTACTATATCTGCTATGCTTTGACTCTTCCTTTTTACTAATAAATTCAACTGTTATGCCCACTTTAATCTTTTTTAGGATTTTTCAAATTGATGTGACACCTTTAATATTTTACTACTACACCACTTTTTTAGCATAATCTTTTTTAAGCTTTCTGTTGTTTGTGGCAGTTTAATTTGCTTTCTCTAATGAAGAGTTACATCATGAATTTGATTTTTTTTTCGAGGGAAAACTAAGTATATATTTAAATTCTGGCTAATGGTGAGGGGACCTAGCACTCTTCTTTGTCTCAAATAATAAGTCAAAATAAAGCAAAGAAGTGGGATATTCAATTCCATTCTCTCCAATAAATTCTTAAATAAAACTGTATAATTACTTTCAATTATGTACACACAAATCGAATTCCAAAACATACTCTTAACAAGTCTCTCAATGAATCAAAATTGGAAAATGATTTTATTTATATAAGGACATTTTAAAGTTGGCTCCTCGAGTCCTGGAAGTATCTCTTTAGCACTTGGCCCACCAAATTGCAGAAGACATATAATATATAAGACTATTATAATATTACTTAGAAAACAGAGAGAGTTTCATTTCAGATTTTGCTAGGCTGTGATACATGAGTGCTGTTGGCAGCTCAAATGGTTACTATTGTATAAATCATTACAAAAAAAATGGTGTAAAGAATCTTTTGCATGTTTATTGATAATCTTTTAGTTACACCAGCAGTGCTATACATTAATTACCATTATGATTTTTCTTCCTCATTTTGCCTATTCTCATGTTATATGGTCGATATTAGTTACTCTAGCAGTTCTGTTGAATATCCAGAGAAGCACCAACTATTCGAAGCAATGGCATATTTATAGCCTGAAAATGGGGCGTGCATCTCTTCGTAAAATTAGGTTTTTTATGTATACATATTTTCTAGAATTGGTATAATAGTATCCGTTGATACCTATGTTACGTTACAAGAATGATAAATGATGCACTTGGTTGAGTGTTGAGTTATTTACCTAAAGAATTAGATAGTTATTTTTAGTAAGCACGACAACTAAACTGGACTGGAGAGAGTACATATTAGGTAGGCCGCAAAGTACACAAAATATTATGAGATTCTCCAGTTGGAAAGTGAGCATGCTTCACTGATATATATTAGTATAAAGAACTGAAAAGGAGGGTAGCTAGTGGAGCACATACAAACAATCTAATATACTATATAGTATTAAGGATTAAGGACAAGAATATTTTGATTCCATGGCCGGTGGGCTCTCAGAAGTTTAATTTCCCTACCAAATTATGTCCTTAAAATACATAAAAATTAAAATAAAGATGATATATAATCT
Source organism: Solanum tuberosum (assembly GCF_000226075.1). NCBI lineage: Eukaryota > Viridiplantae > Streptophyta > Magnoliopsida > Solanales > Solanaceae > Solanum > Solanum tuberosum. The sequence continues at coordinate 1,142,483 of NW_006238937.1, read as the reverse complement.
TTTTTTTTTTTGGTAAAACAGGATACTTATATTAACAATTTAATATGCATCATTACATGGGATGGACAGAGCAGTACGCTCGCTTAGTAACGTAAGGGAGTATTCAGCAGAATTGTAGCTATTACATACATTAGGAGATAATATTGGCTTTTGTAATCTAATCTTGCATGGCTCATAAATACATTATTATTGCAACATTTTCCATACATTCAATATATACGTTCTATACCATAATGAGGAGGTGTAATGGGATATGGTTGGGATCCCCCACCCTTATTAGTGAACGGTCTAAAATTCGAGCCTTGTAAAAAAAAACTTGTCGGCAAGGATCCTTGCTCAGAAGCCGAATCTGAATTAGTTATTACATTAAATGAGCTTTGAAGTAATACAAAAATGTTAATTAACAAAAAACATGTAAAGATATACGTTTTGTGAACAAAAAGAAAAAGGTTGTACATCTCCAATATATTTTCTTGTGTAATGCATGCATGTGAGAATATAATCTCAATGTTGCTAGCTTTCTTCTATAAATAGCAACAAGGAAAATAGAGTTTAAGCACAGCTATAACAACAATTGCATTAGTCTCGATCTCTATTATCATCGCTCGATCTCTTCTTCATGGCTCAATTAATCAAATTGATCCTTGTTAATCTTTTCCTTGCAATGATCTTCTCCCACATTATTCAATCTATTGAGGGAAGACATTTGAAGTTGGAGAAGACAAATAATCCCTCTAGACCCTATGTTCACACCGTAAAATATGCAACATTTGGAAAGGTACTAATAATAAGTCACAATTATGTGGCCACAATCGCAACCCCAACACCGCCAATTAGTCCGGTTCAGACGGTGCCTCAGCCGCCACCCCCTGGTCACCCCGATGGCTTCGGGACTTCAGGACCTGGTCATAGCCCTGGGATTGGTCACTCTCTTAAAGGGAACTAAGAAGAGAAATACTAAGTAACTTGTATTTATGTATCAATGTAATTCATGTGTTTATCATAATGTACGTGAAATCTTGACATTCAAATTAAATTGATCAGCCTATTCAGGATCTGGTGAAAAACTTTGTATTAGTTTATAATTTTCTACATAAGGTACACAAATAGACGTTCTAGTTTTCTTCACTGTTCTAGTACACAAACAGTCGGTCATCCTTGACATCAAAATTACTGACCAACACTTCACAAAGTCCTTGAAGGAACTAATTAAAACAAGCATTGCGTTTTGAGAAGAATTTATTTATATTGGAGTAGTATACAACATATATGTTCTTATATATTATAAGTGCATATGAAAGTATCATTAGTTGAATAAAGTTGCACGCTCCACAAAATTATAAGAAAGTGTGCACAATATGTTTCAATGACTTAAACAATCGACATACATGCTACTAAACCCTCCCTAAGCAACAAAATTAGGTGGTTGCTCCGTATTGACTTCTTCACAATGCAACAGTTGCCGGAAAATACTCAAAATCTAGTATAATGTATATGAATCATCTTAGAATCAATAGATGAGTTGATATTAAACAAGAAAGTCACCGAAAAACTAGTTGGAACATGCTCATATGCTAGAGTATTAGATTTGATCGCTAAAAGTGGTCACAATCAAAAAAATTAAATTATATGTCTAAGATTTTTAGAGTATAGGTGCACCAGTAAAAGAAAAAAAAGGGGAAAATATATTATGTGTAAATTAAGTTATTTTAGAAAAATCTAGATAAAACTAATTAGTACATGTGAGTGGCGGAGGGACGATTTTCATTAAGGGGGTTCAAAAAAAATTAATCACATAAATAATATCCACAAATAAACGGGTCGAATCGGATATAAGCGGGTCGGATTAAACGGTCGAATCAAGAAGAAAAGGGTTTTTTAATATTTAACTTTATAATTAGGGATTATACTAATAAATCCTAAATTCCCAATCAGCATTTTAATTTTTTGGAACTAAACATCGTTTTCTGATTGCATTATTTAAAAAAAAATAAAAACTAAAACGCCTAAAATATAAGCTGATAGAAAAATGCCTCTGCCCGGATTCGAACACGCGACCTCGCGTGCAGTAGAGCAAATTCCTGAACCCCCAACGCCACTGAGCTACGCCTTTGGTGTATGTTCAGGGTGTTCAATAGTATATATATACACGTATATTAAAAAATTAATCTTATATATATAGTGTAATATTTTGACGAAGGGGGTTCGGAACCCCCTTCGTTCAACGTAAATCCGCCCCTGCATGTATTAATTTTCACCTTTTTCTTACTCAATAAATGTGGTGGGGAGAAATGAATGTGATGTATATGAAGTATAGATAAATTGAAATTAAAGAATAAATAAAATATTAGTAAAATATTTTTTTATGGAACGTGAAAAAAAAACGCAACAATTTAAGATGAAAATGTAGGGGATCGACTCCCCTTATTCCAATTACAAATCTTTATTGGGCCAGACAAGTTGGGGTAAGTACGATCTCAGCCCAAAATCAAACCCAATGTGGGTAGGCAATTGGGCCAAGTACAATCTCCGCCCATAATCAAACCGAGTGTGGGTAATAAGTTGGGCTAAGTATATTCTCGGCCCAGAATCGAACTTAAAATTGCAGGAAATTTATTGGAAAAATCACCTACATACACATTTAAGAGTAAATATTACGGGTTTTAAACCTACTTTTAAAAATATCTTGTTTATAACAGATTATTTACGGGCTATGACATATAAGTTAAATTAAATTTTATTTTAAAATTAAATTATATTTATTTAATAAATTATTAATCTATTTATAGTTTTTTATTATTAATTAATAATAGATAATTAATTTGCTCCTTTTTTTAAAAACTAAAATTTTCAGTTACCCAATTTTAGGGATTCCCTTTCCTTGTTTACCGTTACCATCCCCAATCATCGATCACACCACCATCCCACACGTTTCTTCACTCCCACACGACTCTACCCACAACCCACTATCAAACTTTCTCCATTCTTTCTCATCTAGTCCAACATCAAACCAATTACCCATCTTACCCACAATTATTCATCATCATGTCTAAGAAACAAATTGAAACTCCACGAAATTGCCCCAGATTTGACGGAATTTCAACTGATGATGCTGGCGCGTTCAGCGAAAGTGAAGTTATTGGTACGGTTGATAGCAAATTTGGTGGACCTCGGATAGCTAAAGAACATGTTTCGGATACCACCAATTATCCTACACCAATACCACTGACTAGAAAGTTGAAATAGTTGATTGCACCTTCTACTTTTTAAGAATTACATATTATTATTTTTAACTTTTGGATAAAAAATTTCTGTTTAACTTTTGGATAATTCTTTTTTGTTTAAGTATTTGATGATATATAGTTGATTGCACCTTTTGATTCTCTTTTGAATGTTCTAAAAATCGTAACACTGTGTTTTTAATTATACACATGATGACATGGCATGCACTAACCTATAATGTTTGGATATTATAAGTTCAGGACAAAAACATTATACAGACTTCATAAAGTTCTGATGATACTGGCGCGCTCAACGAAAGTGAAGTTACTGGTACGGTTGCTAGCAAATTTGGTGGACCTCGGATAGCAAAAGAACATGTTCCGGATACCACCAATTATCCTACACCAATACCACCGACTAGAAAGTTGAAATAGTTGATTGCACCTTCTACTTTTTAAGAATTACATATTATTATTTTTAACTTTTTAATAAAAAATTTCTGTTTAACTTTTGGATAATTCTTTTTTGTTTAAGTATTTGATGATATATAGTTGATTGCACCTTTTGATTCTCTTTTGAATGTTCTAAAAATTGTAACA
>NW_006238937.1:1099650-1138388 GCF_000226075.1 Solanum tuberosum | reverse complement strand
TACACATGGTGACTGGCATGCACTAACCTATTATGTTTGGATATTATAAGTTCAGGACAAAAACATTATACAGACTTCATACAGTTCTGATACACTATTTTTTAAAGTAGCACTGTGTTTTTAATTTGTATAACGAATGGATGAAACGTGTATGAAATACATTTTATATGCATATGTCTATGACTTCAATATTAAATGTTGGATATTTGTATTTAGTCATGGTATAATTTTTATAGTTGTATTTTGTCTTATTTTCGTTTGAATTAAATATGATTTATATATGTCCGACAACAACTTAAATTAGTCACTAATATATACAATATCTTTAATATGGAACAAATTTTATCATTAACGATATGCAAGTTGTGTCATTAATGAATGAATAGTGTATAAATAATGAATACTACATCTAACAATAAATTTGTATCATTATGCATCCTATATGATTATTGAATGAACAGTGTATGAGTGTGTTTCTATATGATTACTCATTAGTTGACACATGTATGAAATCTATTACTATGACTTTAATATTAAATGTTTGGACACTATATTTAATCGTGGTATGATTTTTATATACAAATGTTATGAATTGTGTTTTCACATTTGTCTTATTTTCTCATGAATTAAATATGATTAATATATATATGACCAACTCTTAAACTAGTGTTGGAATGAATTACATAATTAACTTTTTATAATTATTACTAATATATACAATATACTTAATCTGGAACAATTTTTAGTAACAACTGTATGAATTTTGTGTACTTAATGAATGAATCGTGTATAAATTGAAACACAATATCAAGCACTAAATTTATAACAGTATGCATTCTGTATGATAACTGAATGAATTTATATACAAATGTTATGAATTGTGTTTTCACATTTGTCTTATTTTCTCATGAATTAAATATGATTAATATATGTATGACCAACCCTTAAACTAGTGTTGGAATGAATTACATAATTAACTTTTTATAATTATTACTAATATATACAATATACTTAATCTGGAACAATTTTTAGTAACAAATGTATGAATTTTGTGGACTTAATGAATGAATCGTGTATAAATTGAAACACTAAACTAAGCACTAAATTTATAACAGTGTGCATTCTGTATGATAACTGAATGAACAATGTATAAATAATAACCAGTACACTAAACATAAAATTATTATGTTTTATATCAAACCAAAACATTAATATAACCAAACAAAAAAAATTATATATAGTCTTAACAAATGAACATTCATTATTTTTGCACAGGATAATTTGAACATGTCTTCCTATTATGTCCAACTTGACAACATCTACTACAGGTAACTTTTGATCTTTTGAATTTCACATCAGCAAACCCCTTCCATCATTCAAGTTGTGGTCTTCCTACCAGTCTCTTTGGACTGGGTGGCATCAATTTAGGCTCTGAAATATAACTTGGTATATCCCATGTACTTTCGCAAGGAATAGGTTCAACAGGGATGGCATATGCATTTTGAAAATTCTTCAGGCTATAAAAAAGAGAGCAGAATTTTGTTTCATGCAGTCTTCTGTATCTAAGAACCGTCATTCCATGCCCACATGGTATCTCATCATTTTGAAATCTTCCGCAACTACACATCTTGGTGTTTAAGTTTACTATGTTCTTCTTTGGTCCATCAACAACAACATGCATATCAACAGTTGATGATTATTTTAATACAAATTTCATACAACAAATATGTACTTCTTTTTTTTACGAAAATACTTCATTAATGTCACACAAATTTATACAAAAATGTCAACAATAAAATTTCAAAATTAATACAACTTTAAAACACTTATCATACAATTCATCAAAATTTCAAAAAACTTTTTTTTTTCCAGATTACTAGACACGCTTTCATACAAATTTCATACTTTCTTAATATACATATATCATTAAGACAGCTTATTTCATAACAACTTTCAAACTCACTTAATACACATTTCATACAACAAATAATCATACATTACAAATATCTATATCTTATCGTACCAAATAATTCATTTCTAACTCACTAATTACTTCATAAATGACAACATCTAATATAACACACTAAAATTTATAATTTAATACCAACTTAAAACACTTGTTATACAATTCGACAAAAATTCAAATTACTTTTTTTACATCTTACGAAACACATTTTCTTACAAATTTCTTTCCAATAATTCTATTAAATTCATTCATAAATATACAATTACTTTATACTTTAAGGAAAAAATACACAAAACAATCACAAAAACAGAAAATCACTAATATTATACATTTCACAACAGTTAACAAGTAATGATATCATCTTAAACATAGAGACAATTTACAGTTTAATAAAGTTTTTTTTCATTTCAATGTAATTTAAAAGCAAACACTAAACAATAATAAATACTAACCCGAAGGATCTCATCTTCCACCATGTTTAATTAGAATTGATACGTAATTGTCCATCTCAATAAAATCATTTTTTAACCTTCAATTACTCGATTCTGCTAATTTTTTAGGCTGAAGAATTAAGAGAGAGAAACTTTGAAGAAAAAAGGATATGATCTGATTTTTTATTTATTTTAACTGATTTTGAGTGAATTAAGGATAAAAAATATTGTTAATTTGTTTGGATCCCTTATTTAATGCTAATCATTAATTATCTACAATAATTTCAAATTAAAATACATGCCACAATTTTAGTTTTTTACTTTATTATTTCTAATTCCGTTTAAATTTTTTTAAATTCGTTTATCTTTTTATTTATTTTTTAAGTTTTTTCCAATTAATAAAAACATTTTTTTTTTTGTGAATCTGTTATAACCTGAAATTTTTAATACTATAGCTTGAAAGTCTAAATCTACTGCTATAGCTTGAAAATAATACTATAATATATGTCATATATGAAATTTATACAATTACATTCATGAGCTTGAAAATGGTTGGTTTTGAAATGGTTATTAAGTAGAACTAGATTTTTGGGAATCAAACTCACACCTATTCAGCAAGAGTAAAAATTCCTTTGATACATTTTCGAAAACTATCTTTTAATTAAGTCCCCCAAAATGTGTGGTAAATTTGATGGAAAATGAGACCTTTGCAAATTGCAACAAAATAATTTTTATTTTGCGAAAGGAAAACAAGATTCTTAAAGGGCTAAGTTGAATCTAAGCTCTCTTCAACTGTAAATATCGACTACTAGTATAAATTCAGGTCAGGCCAGACAAGGGGACAACCTTTGCGATTCTTCTGTTCAGCTGTGCAATAGGAACTTGAAAGAATTGAACATTTATCAAACACAAAAAGAGTTGAAATTTTTTTGTTGGACCCTTAAATAGTGCCATCAAAATCATTTAGTACAATTTTAAGTAGAAAATAACCTCTCACTGACTACTTTATTAAATTACAAAAAGGAAAAGAACGAAAGAGAGAAATATTGCCTACAAATCTATGACTACTCCCAACTTTAGCTACTTCACTATATATACACACTTCAATGTGGAATAAAATAGGAAGAAGAAAAAATACTAGAGATACATGAGAGTGAAACTTGGTACTATGCTGAATTTCGACTGATCTTCAGAGGCAAATGCAGCAGGAAGCTTTTCCAAGTTGAGAGTATACCAGTCAGCTTTTACAAGAAAACACAGTTGATATCTACACCTCCTTCATCGATCAATGAAAGTGAGAAGTCAGAATTAATAATCAGCTCGGAGGAACTTCTCGTAAGCTGTTCCACTTAAGGTCTTGTTCACATCATCCCAGTTCTTGATATGCTTCCACAATGGCCCGTTATGTATCTTGACTTGCCGGCTACTTAGATCCATGTTAGGCAATCTTAGAAACTCAAGAACATCTACCAATTTCTGCATTAAAAGCAAGAAACATGAGCAAAACTGATGAAACAAGATTGCAAAAAATTACTACATTGGTCTCTTCAGCATAGCAAGCTATGGAAGTTGGTCATACAAAAAGCTACTGAAAAGCCTCTTACTTTTTTCAGAAAATGGAAAGTTACAGAAGCTCGACTAAATTTACGGTTTGAATAAGTAATTAGGGGAACTCCCTGGATTTCTAGTGGATTTAGAAATGCAGGACAAAAGTAATTACTCCCTCCGTTTCAATTTGTTTGTCTAGTTTTGACTTGGCATGGAGTTTAAGAAACTAAATAGGACTTTTGAATTTTGTGATCTTAAACTAAAGATATGTAGAATGTGCCAAATTGAAATTAAAGAGTTGCCTAAGAGGAATGAGACATTCCTTTTGAAACGCACTATAAAGGGAAGTAAGAAAAACAAATTGCAACGGAGAGGAGTACAAATTGAGATTCTTACAGCTTGATTTCTGACAATATCTTCGTAATACAGAATCATATGCCGAGTGCTATTGAAGTAGTCCAGTGCCTCCGTGGCAGAAACCTCCATTCTTTTCAAATCTGTGATCAACAATGTTGTATTGATTTCTGGTTTATACTTAGCAAGAGTACCAGCCTAGGCAAAGCAGCACAATGATTAGATTGTATAATTGTGTGTCCATCTGTACATGCATGTAATGATAAAGAGGGAAGGATGCAAGAAGATACCTCTTCATGTGAGTGCACATGAGACTTATGTGTTCCATTCAAGAGTTTGGCATATCGATCATGGGAATTTGAAAGAATGGAAACCATACGTCGCAGTAGATTCTTTCTAAAGAGAAATATCACAGAAACACCCTTCCTATTGAAGTACTCAACAATTTCCTTATGGTGTTCTATTAACCCCTGCAATGGCAATTATCAACCAAGTCAATTAGGTGTAGTGCTTCCCATTAACAAGGAAAATAAAAAGAGTGGCCAACACTTCCGTGTGTGCATGGGTGTTCAGCTATCATCATATCCAGAACAATGTACGAACAATTTTATGTGATAAAAGCATCAAGTAATTACAATAAATTGAAAGGTATAGAAGTTTTTGCCCTTTTTATCTGTCATATCAATATTAACAAAAATCTGTCATCTCACTAACTAGTCTTAACAGTTCGGTGAAACTTTCCAGTTTCACTAGAGAAGCCATACACTCTTGCTGTTTGCATTTGAGTACTCTGAAATTGTCAAAGTTACTTCTAGAAGCACAAATATGAATGCATTTCTTTGTCTCAAGCAGTAAATTGTCAGAGAATTACTTTGGTGATGTGGAGTTATAGCTAATTATCTTCAAACACTCTGAATCTTGAGGAGTTCGAGAGAGGCCTACCCTTAGCTACACAATATTCATCTGTACCTACAAGTTTTCCAAAATATAGAATCTGAAGGATGACAAGGGACAGTTTTAAGGTAACAAAGGTTATTACCTGATTAAGCATCCACTTGAAGCCCACTGCAGCTGAGCAGTGATTTTTGGAAGCACTCGTAAAGAAGTCCAAATTGTAAACTGTGTCCAATGTCCTCAGGATTGAAGAAGCATTTTCTCTCCTATATTTGACAGAGAATATTTCACCATTGGAGCTTACGTTCATATGACTATTCAATAGTGTCTCAAACCATCCACTCCCAGACCTTTGCATTGAGAGAATGGCAAAGCGCCGTACAGCATTACAGCTACATTCAGCCCTAAATCAATTAACAATGCAGATGAAATTAGTTTAGGCAAATTCGTGTAAGACAGAAACTTAAAAACCAAACCGAAATTTCTTGAGTACATACCGGCTAAAGGTTTTTGGCTTCGGATAATGCACATACGGAATTTGGGATTGATCCATGTCATAGTTATGGCAAGGCTTTTCTATGACTTCAATGTTCAAGTATTTACTTGTATTCTCCAAGCTAGTTTGTTTAAGACAAATTGAACAGATATAAATACCAAAGATCAGCGTAAACGCTACAACCACCATCCTTAACAATGCTGGAGATTTCTTGGGAGGTTTTATGATGATACTATCCTGTCGTTCAAATACAAGACAATAGTCAATGTGAAAGTGGAAAGCACACAACAAATGTGAAGTTACGAATCATTTTAACCTTATATCACATACTAAGAAGGATAAAAGTTTCCTTCAGGTAAATAAGCTCAAGTAAAAATGCTACATAAGGAACACTAACACCGTAAAAAGAGGAATCTTAGTAGCTCAGTTGATTGACTACCTAAAGTTGGTGAGGGTTCGATCCCCTCCCCATTTCCCTTTGCCCTACCCCCATTATAAAGAAAGGTGAGTTCTTTATTTAAGAGAGAAACAATCCGTATTACTAACTTTAATGGGAAAAGCAAAGCAAGTATTTCGAGGGAAAGCAATACCACCGGCACAAATTAGGTTACAAGATAAGATAGATCAAACACATGTCAACCGAATACATATTAATCTGCAATTATCATTCCACAGGCCAGAAATAGACTAGGCTAGATGTCTTTGCAAGCATTTGAAAAAGTAAAATTCATACTTATTTGCAGATTGAAAACTCGAAATTTCTTTTATCAGAAATCGGAAGAACAAATACAAGAGAATGCACAAATTTTTCCTCTGTTTTCACACGAAGAACTGCACAAGTAATATTTTTTGTGTAGAAGAATATACTCCAAGATAACTTTAAGTTCGAACCCACCAGAACAGACATAGTAGAACCGCCAAGTAACCCAACAAGAAGAGGGGGGGAGTTGGATTTCCAGCACAAACAAGAAATGTAAATGTACCCAAAGAACAAATTTTTAGCTGGATCTCAGCTTAACAAACACAAAAAGAGCTACAGAGAAGAAAATGAAACCATAAACAAACCTTGGCAAAGAAACAAATATCCTCAGCCATCTTAGCTCCTAGTTGCAAAGAAGCAAACAAAAACCAAAAAGGGTATACAAAAAACTCAAAATCTTGAAGTATTCTTCATCCCCTTATACTAAGCAGGCAGTGATCTATGTGTTATCAACAGTGAGTTTAGCAAAGGGCATTAATTTAATGCTGGAAGCTCTAGCTTCGAGAAACACCTCGCTAGTTATGCTCGTCTCTTTCAATTCAGATTTTCTAAAAGGGAATATTGCGCTAACAAAATAGGAAAGAGAAATAAGCATAAGAATTTAACTATGTTCAATAATCCTAAATTATCTTCCGTCTATTTGCACACTTCTTAAAAAATTATAAATAACATGATAATTTTATTATATTATTTTTTAAATATAATAAATATAATATCTTAAAAAATATAATAGGAAAATGACTTTAATTAATAATAAGGATAAATTAGAAAGTAAGTATAAAATTAACTATTAATTTCATAGAGTAAACAAGTATTGATAGATATTCTAAAATAATACAGTGGTAACTCTTATCGGAGTGAGGAAGTAAGAAAAAAATTGTCTTTATTTTACTAAGACAATAAAAAAAAATCACTTCTCATATTTGTTTCGATAATAAATTACCTAAATCAATAAAAATTAGCTAGGAGTATGATTTTTTGTACATATATAGGAAGAAAAAATCGATGTCATACTTCAGGTTTCCAAAATATTGGTGGGGTGCTTGTTGGTGCAGTCGCACTAATTACTACTTGTCATCGTACCTTTAATTGTGTGATGTTAATATTATAATATAAGGTATGTTCAATTTATGTTTTAGGTTTTGGTTTCACCTTTTTTGTCATTTATCTATATCCAACTCATAAAGGCAATAACCGTAATAAAAACGCCAAAATTCTGGCATGCTTCAGGGTAGACCCTCTGACTTGACTTTTTGTCTTTTTTCAACTTTTTTACGCACGAAATTTTTATGCGTATGATATATTAAAGTAAAACTTCTATTATCTAAATTTAAATTTATTTGTCTTGTTTTTTTAAAAATAAAACATAGTGTATTATTTTTTAATAATTTTTAATTTTAATTTTTCATGTGATATGTCTCAAACTATGAGATTAAATGATATTTTTGATATATTTGATATATTCTTAATTTATAAACGACAAATAAAAACAAAAATTTATATATATTTACAATATCAAACAAATAAAAATAAGCATGTATAATGAGCCATATATGCACCTATACTGCAATACATTGCCATGGTATTTATTGTCTACATGCATAAAATATTGTCTTTTTCTTTTGGCATGCATTACTAATTCTTGCTCAATTAATTATTGCATTGTTAGTCTTTGTATAACTAGTAATCCATTAATTTTGGTAGTCGTAATTTTTGCATAATTAATCTCTGAATTACAAGGCCGCGTCATGTTAGAACAAGAATGATAAAAGTACAAGGAATCCAAAACAACACTTGTTTGGCTTAGAGGCACGTTAAAACGTTTCTTGAAGATAGTTGGAGTCTCTCCCACGAGCAATCAAAAGAATAAATAATTAACAACTCTATGTTCGGGATTCAACTAAGCCACAAACAAGTAGCATTCAAGAATGTTGTTCTTCTATTCTTGAATTAGTGATATCACCTTTTGATTAATGTCTCACAAATGTTTTTCAAGGGAAAGTAGTTTTTGTTGGGTTTTAAAAAGTGTGAATGGAAAATGAAGAGTTGCGACTTTTATGAAGAGTTACGACTTTTATGAAAGGTTGTGACTTTTCCAAAAAATTGCGACTAAAGGGTTGTGACCTTTCCGGTAAGGCACAATAAAAACTTTTTCACACTACCCTTTGTTTTCTATAAATTGAGAGATTTCCTCTCATTTTAAGGGAACTAATTTTTCTGGACTTCTTCTACTACTACTAAATCTAGTATTCTAAGTGTACTTTGCTGTCGTTGAGTGGTTCGCTGACACCGTGGTTTTAGGTACCGACACACCGGTGAGTAAGATCGTTCTATCCTGGGACTTGGGAGGATATGTTTCATTAACCTCAGGTACTTGAGGAGAATAATTTTCTTAAGGGGACACTGTGTATTCAGTGGGCTCGATTTTCTTTCTTTGAGAAAAATATTTTTATGTTGTTTCTAATCTGTTTGTGATTCTATTTTCTCTACTAGTTTTAATTTTCTAGTTTTAAAAATACTCTTTAAACTTTGTTGTTTCTTACCAAATTCTTCAAAGTTTTGTTCTAAGTATCTTAAGAATACAGGATGAACAACAGTTTTTTGAGTGCTTGTTCTTTTCAATCAAAAGAAACTCAATTTATAGAACAAATGTTTTGCAAGAAAAGACTTTAATTAAATTGCATTTATCATAGATTCATGAATTGAAAAGAAAACCTATCTTTCAAAAAACTTCTAATGTAGAATTAAAACAAAAGTATCTTTCAAAAAATCAATAATGTAGAATTAAAACAAAAATGAATGTTACAAATTCACATTCATGTATTTTGTTATTTCAAAACTTTAACGGATGAATTTGTTTCAAAATTAATTGAAACACCAACTCTTACATGTCATAGATAACTTATTTTGAAACCAAACAACCCTTGGTTTTTTTTATCTCAAAGCGAATACTATCACAATATTTTTTTTCCAAATATTTGTGGTCAAACGACAACAAAATGATCAAAATGGTCCTTAATGTATAAGAGTTAAATTATTTTGATCCTCTATATATATAGACAAAATGGTGACCATTTTAGTCCGTAGAACTAAAACTAACCAAAAAGATAAAAAAAAAAATCTGTTAACTTTATCAGTGGGTCCCTTGGAATTGAGACCCTTCTTCCTCAACCTGCTCTTTTCACCATCACCACAAGCACACCCTGTTCCTTTTAACTTTTTTCTTTCACCATTTGAGGTCAGGCTCCATATACACTACACTCATTTCTCATCTCCTTCTAAAAATTCTACTTTCATACATAATAATAAGTAGAAAATCAAGATTACCAAAACAAATGTGAAGTAAGTAAACGGGATAAAAGTCTCTATTTTCCCTCTGATGAGATCGCCATAAATAAACTTTTTTAAAATTGTAACTAGTTATTCTCTCTTATTAAAGTTATCTATGGGGGATATTGCTATCTTTTTGTTTTAACCTTTTCAAAATTAGTAAGTTTTCCAAGCATTGTTTTTCATTCTATTTTTAAAATAAAAGGGTAAAAATTGAACAAACAAAGATAGAAAATAAAAATCTTACAAATGTTCTTTTGAAATTTAAAGAAATTTTTGTGAGTATGAGAAGATTTTGACCGTGGAAATTGTAAAAGAAATGGCAACCAAAACAAGAAGAAGGAGAAAAAATGGTGGAAAAAGATGATGGATGAAGAAGGGTCCACCAAGTGTGGGACCCACAGTTAAGTTTCACAATTTTTTTATTTTATCGGTTAGTTTTTTGGGCTAAAGATCAAAATGATGGTCTTTTAGTATACATGAAGGACCATTTGGATAAGATAAAATATATAAAGGATTAAGATAATTTAATCCCTATAGATAAATGACTATTTTGATCATTTTCTCGTCAAACGACACCTTAAAAGAATATCTTTGAATCTATTTTTCTCAATAACAACCTGATAAAAATAGTAAATCAACCATAACGTGTTTAACCTATAGTAGTAATAATAATAATAATAATACAGGAAGAATCTCTATATTATTGCGTAAACAACTTAAATTCATTTTGCAATACTGTTATTTCTCCCCCATCTTAGTAATAGGCTTTTCTTAAATTTGCATGTTTTGAGAAGTAAGAAATTTGTTTCCTCTCATAAGACATTTGTCAACCCAATACGACCAAAAAACCAACAAAGTGAAGTGGAAGGAAGGTGGAAATCTGTTGTCATTTAATTTATATCTTTTTGAATTGAACTTTTCTATACCTTAAATAATTATAACATGGGTAGTTTTGTAATAAAGAAATGTCATAATTATCTGATGGAAGTTGGAAATGAAAGAAAAAAAAAAGATCTCTTTGCGCAATCTCCTATTCCCTCCGTCTCAAATTACTGTTGTGATTTTTAAATATAATTATCTCTTTCATTTTAGAAATTCGGAAAAAAAATAATTATTTTTTCATGTTATTTTTGTAATAATTAATGCAAAATGACCAGAAAATTAGAAAGTCTATAATATCTTTTTTATTTTAAAATAAATTGATCTTTTTCCCATTTTTTAGTTAAAAGGTATTAAAGTTAAAAGAGTAAAAATGTTCAAAAAGGTAAAATAACAAAGATAAAATACCATTCTGGCCAAAAGGATTTTTCCAATATTTTGTCCAATATAGTTGTTCATTATTAATTTGACACTGAGATTAAGAAACAGTGAATGATAGGAGTAATTAATCAAATCACCCTTATTAAATACTCCATATGTCCCAAATTACTTGTCCACTTTTCCTTTTTAGTTGTCCCTAATTACTTGTCCATTTTGACAAATTAAGAAATGACAAATTTTTTTGCCTAGTATACCCTCAATTAATTACTTTGAAAAAGGTAAAACTTTTTGAAAAGTTTAAATTTTTAATTCACTCACGTCATAATTAATAGGGATAAATGGTAAAATCACTATGTCAATTATTATTTTCTTAATATGTGTGACAATTCAAAAGTGGACAAGTAATTAGGGATAGAGGGAGTATAAGTTATTTAAACATTGAAAAATGAATAGTATTCCCTCCGTTCCTTTTATATGTCATTTTTACTATTAATAGGTGGTCCATAATACTTGTCATTTCATAAAATTAATGCATAAATTACAATATTCTTCCTATTATACCCTTGATAGTTAATTAGCCTTGAAAATAGATATTTAACCAACCTACGAAAACTAAGTAAATAATTCATGGTCATTGGTCAAATTAATTAATTATAATAAATTGATTTATATTCATTGATTGAAAACGACTAACAAAAAATTTAAATAAGGGTAGAATAATAAGTTTACATAGTTTCTTAATGCACGTGAAATCTAAAATGGTGACATATAAATAAAAACGGAGGGAAAATTTAATAACGAAGGTAAAATAAACATAAAATGATAAATTATTCATTGATTTTATAAACTGAACAAGTATTATTAACCATTCCAAAATAGTACAGTGGACGAATAAAGATGGACGGAGGGAATACATGACTCACTTTCCTTTTTCAGTCTAAAAAGATCGAATGACAAATTTATCGTAATAATTTAACTTTAAAATGTTCATTTTATCTTTAATGAAATGATTCATCGTACATAAATATTTATGATTTATGGTCTTATGTTATAAAACAAGTTTCAAAATATTTTTTTAATCTCCATAAAAGAGGCATCCTAGAAATGATGGGTAATGCTAAGTGACCAGAAATTTAAAAAGTGTATAATTTTTTTTTAATTTTAAAATAAACTAATCTTTTTTCCATTTTTTAATTAAAAGATATTAAAGTTAAAAAGTTAAAAATGTTTGAAAAGGTAAAATAACATAGGTAAAATACCATTCTGGCCAAAAGAATTTTTCCAGAAATGATTATTATGAATCAACGTAGTTGCAATGCAATAAGTTTGATGATTGTTAAATACTCCCTCTGTCGCTAATTACTTGTTCACTTTTGAATTGACACACCTATTAAGAAAGTAATTATTGACATAGTGAGTTTACCATTTTAATCCTATTAATTATAAAGTGGATGAATTAAAAATTTAAGATTTTCAAGAAATTCTACCTTTTTCAAAGTAATTAATTGAGGGTATAATATGTAAAATTATGTTATCCTTTCTTGATTTGTCAAAATGGGTAAGTAATTAGGGACAACTATAAAAGAAAAAATGGACAAGTAATTAAGTACAGAAGGAATATTAATTAGTACTAGTATGCTTTTTCTTTCTTTCTTTCTTTTCGATGATTACTTGACCAGCCTCGGTGTTGTTTTCTGTGAAGTGGTCCATGGTCCATCAATCCCATTATTTTTGGGCTCATTCATGACCTTCCATTAATGGTCATCATGATATGAAAATTAAATGCTGATATTTAATGGAGTAGCAATTAGCAAGTAATAATAACAACTCTCTTAGGTTCACTTTTATTTGTTTTATTATTAACTCCGTCCATTTTTAATTATCATAATTTTTTTATAGTCAAATTATAAAAAATTTGATTAACATTTTAAGATGTATTTTTTCATCATATTGATATGCAAAATATTGTAATTTATAGTGTGCTTCGTATAGTTTTTGAATATCTAAATTTTTTGTTTAAAATATTGAATTAATGTAATCTAATTTAACTTTGAAAATTAGTCAAATTGACTTTCGAAAAATGCAACATGACAAATAAAAGTGGACGGAGGAAATATATACTAAAATTAATAGATAATTTATCATTTTATATCTATTTTATTTTTGTTAATAAGTATTTCTTTCATTGTGTGAGATGACTTATAATAATTAAGGGAGATAAAGTAAAATTATTATTTTATTATTGCTTCTCCAACGGTGTCTCAAGTCAAACATGGAGGGGGAGAGTACTACTACTTTCATCCTAAATTATTTATCAATTTATTTTACCCTCATTTATGTCTTTAGATATAATACTTCGTTTCATTAAATATTTACTCTATTATGGTGTTTATAATATCCAAAAAAAATATTATTAGGAAAAATGGGAAAAGAAAATTAAATTGAGATAATTATATTTTGAAAATAATGATAAATAATTTGAAATCGGGAAGTACTGGAAATACAGTGTCTCTTGTCCATACTATTAATTGCATAAATAACAAATTGAATTTGTTCTAAAATATTTAACGTTTTAGAAAGTCAAGAAGTTATTGATGGATTGTGTTATTTTGAAATCCATTCTTATTATTCCAATTAGTATAGTGTTTATTAATTAAGGGAAATATTTAAACCATGATGAAAAAAAATTATTTAGAGAAATATCTCATGATTAAGAATAATGTAAGAGAATTTAAAGCCATGAATCTAGATTAATCAAAGGGTAGAGTACTGCAGTGGCAATTATAGCAAGTCAGCATATAGATTAGAGCGTTGAAATTTTCTAAATAGGTTTGCTTAAGTTATCCACTTTTTACTATATAAGAAGAGGGAATAAGTTTTCACCACAAGGCAACATGTGTTCCAATAAGAATCACTACTAATATCCAATATATTTATATGTGGGCCCCACTACCTTCCACTTAAATACTACATATTATATATTAATTACTATACTCTAAATGACTTAAATACTCCATATTATATATTACAATAATTAACAATTATTTGACACTTTAAATTCTATCAATGCCATATAAATTAAGATAAAAAAGGTAACATATAATATTTATATTTATATTTATAATAATAATAAATATATATAACTTAAATACTCCATATTATATATTACAATAATTAACAATTATTTGACACTTTAAATTCTATCAATGCCATATAAATTAAGATAAAAAAGGTAACATATAATATTTATATTTATATTTATAATAATAATAAATATATATAACTTAAATACTCCATATTATATATTACAATAATTAACAATTATTTGACACTTTAAATTCTATCAATGCCATATAAATTAAGATAAAAAAGGTAACATATAATATTTAAATATATTTAAAAATAATATAAGTAATACTATACATTACAATAATTAACACCTTAAATATTTAAAAGTTATATAAAAAATTTAATTGACTCTCTAAATTCTATTGGTACCACATAAAATGGATTATATGATAAACATATATTGTTTGAAATTCACGAAAAAGAAACAATAAATTACAATAATTAATAAAAAAAATAGTCGACTCCAAAAAATCTATCAATTAACAACATATATTGTTTGAAATTGACGAAAAAGAAACAATAAATTACAATAATTAATAAAAAAAATAGTCGACGAAATTGACGAAAAACAAATTATAAATTACAATAATTAACAAAATAAATCTCTCAGCTCCAACAAATCTATCAATTAATGCCACATAAATTGGGACATGGCAAATAACATATATTATTAAAAAAGTAGGTTCAAAATGTAGTATAAAATACAATAATTAACAACTTAATATATTAAAGAGACATATAAAAAAGGGTTAATATTTGAACAAACAAAAGTAATAAATATTATTTTCAAAATTATGTTTAAAAAAAGTACTACAAATCACAATAGCTAACAATTTAAAATATTTTAAAAATCATATAAAATTTTCAATAACTTCTCAAATTCCATAATTTGACATAAATTTAAAAAAATAAAAAATAAAATAAAATATTATATATATATATCTATATATTGGGCCCCGTGCTGGCACGGGGTCCTATATCTAGTATATATATATATGTTGATTCTAAATTCTAACATCGTGCGTGTTTTATGACAATTTAGTTATTGTTCAACCACGGTGTTGACTTTTGTTTTCCTTTTTTATTAACACTCTCTCAATGTTGTTCTTTAATTTGTCCCTTTGCTCGACCAAGGGCCTCTCCCTAAATACAAGTGAATTACTATTAATTCTAGTTAAGCATGGAAATATAAAAATTATTACTTCCTCCGTAATTTTCAAAATGAATGTAATTTGAACTTATAATTTTACGTTTATTAAGAAAAAAATAGGATGAGAATTTCTCATTCTAAACTGATGGTTTTTAAATAAGTTGAGTGTTCAATAGAACAACAGGGGCGGCTCAACGTAATTCGGGGCCTAAAGCGAAATTTCAATTCGAGGCCTAAAATATAAACAAACTTTGTATACATATTTATGCAAATTTTATTTCTATAAGTAATAAGTTGACAAATATTGATTAACGATAAGAGTTAGAACCATAGAATCTCAAGAAGTTGATGACTTGGTATACCCCATTTTAATATGTTTGACGTAATACTTGAAACTAAAATTTAAAAACAAATAAAAAAGAATTTGTAATGCACTTTGTTCAACAATTTTCACTATTAATTCTTATTTTTAACATAGTACAAAGGATGTTCAAGTGGGTGAAATAATATATTTTTAAAATATTATACTTTTAATCATAAATAATCAATTTTTTCTGTAAAAATTTTAACACCCCAAAATTTTGGGGCCTAAGGCGTAAGCCTTTTTTTATAAAGCATAGAGCCGCCCCTGGATTTAGACGTGTAATTAAAAAGTTGTATCAATTTTAAATGTCTCTCGATAGGTTCAGTTTTATAGTTGAAACCATTTACCTTATGTTTTATTTAAAGAATTTGTGTAATTAATAAATTCTCATGATAATATGAATATTTTTTTATACGATATGGATATTCAACAAAATTTATTTGTCAGACTATCAAACACATGTTATAGTTAATTAAAGCACACACCACTTCTCTTTTAAGTATCGATTAGCGTTTGTTTAAAATTGAAGATAATTTTTCAACTAGACTGGCTAGACCAGCTAGTTGTTTGGAATTTATATAGATCTACAATCTATATACTAGTGATACCGATCAACTAGTATTAATCTATAGTTAAATAGTTTGTAATTATTAATAAAATTTTCTAATAATCAGCTATTGATCCGTCTGTGATGATGAACGGATGTCAAGAGTCGAGACATCATTTTATTTTTTTGTATAAAAGCCGAAAGTGGAAAATAACTCTTTTTTTTTTTTTTTTTGCAATGAAATGATGGTTAATCTTTAGTAGGTATAAAGAGTACGTAGTGCAAGTTTCTTTTTTTATTTTTATATGTAGTGTAATGTAAACTTTAAGCATATGAAGAAAATAAAATTGATTTTAGCATGTAGATTGTGGACCCACGACAGGTCTTAACGAACCATGGTTTGATGCAAAAAAAAAAAGGAGGAAGAATGGCCTAGGAGAAAACTGAGGCGAGAAACAAGATCCAATCCCTGCAGGAAAATTAGGTTTTCTAGGACAACCTTAATTACTACAACTTTGTTATAAGTAAATTAACTAAACAATGTTTTACGCTACAAGGCTCATGATTCCCAAGTCGGCACCTAATTTTTAGCAATTTCGAAATGAGGGAACGTGTTGTTAGGGTCTAAAATCTGCTTTGCAATTGTCCGAGATAAAATTTGCATATTTGAGTTAATCGAAACCTAAATATATCTATTTGACAAATATATTAAGTATCTATAGAAAATAATTTTTTTATCCCACAAAAAATAGGGGTAAATAGCCTGGGTAAATACTCTATCCGGTAAGCCCAGATTCGATTTCGATTTTTGTTTGTTAGCAATTTTAGTATTGGGCCTTTTAAAGATTTGGCAGAATTGGAACAGTTTCTTTAAGATAACCCAATCTTCCTGAATGATCCAAGAAAGGTCCACTTTCTTAGGTGTATTTGAACGAAGAAAATATTTTTTTTAAAAAACAGTTTTCAGTGAGATATGTTGTTTAGGAACTTTAGCAAATAACCACTATAATAAACTTAATTATGCTCCATAGCTATAATTTGCATATTTACGGGCTGTAGTTACAGTTTAAGCTGTCTCGTTTGTATAATTCGTCGATTTGTATAATTTGCAGGTTTATATAATTCGCGGGTACATTTGTATAATTCAGTTGTTTTTGTATAAACTCGAAATAACGAATTTATACAATTACAAACATCAGAAGTGTGAACAATTATACAAATTCCGAATTATACAAACGTGCGAATTATACAAAACTAAAAAGTTGAGCCGCGTAATTATAGCTAAAAGTAGGTCGTTAATTGTAATTAAGGTAAATTATAGCTATGTTAAGTAATTAACTAGTATATGTTTGCTTATACGCGTAATTTTCCCTATGTTTTAACGGTGAATTATCTCATAATCATATACTCCTTTCGTCTCAATTTATGTGAGACTTTTCGAATTTCGAGATTCAAACAAATTTATCTTTGACCGTAAATTTTATTTTATATTTTTTCATTATTTTGAATTGCTAATTATTGTGACTTATAATACTTCTTACGTAGTTTACACATATATAAATTTCATTTCAAAAAAATTGAAGATTCCACGAGCAAATTTCCCGTCAAACCTAAATTGTTTGACTCTCAAAAAAGAAAAAATGTCACATAAATTGAGACAAAGGAAGTATAATTAGTAATTTATTTGTTTCATTGTTTATTTCTTCTTGTTTAGTTGTAATATTAACATACAATGTATATCTCTCCTCCTTCTTTTCGAGTCAAATTTGTCAAAGCCTTGGCTTGAACTCATATCTTCTTAAAATTTCTTTTTTAAAATACAATAATCATTCACTTAATTGTATTTTTTTCGAAATAAAATAGTTTGGCAGAAATCCATTCTATATATTTTTTACGGATCAAATATGCAAAAACTTCATTAAAATTCCATTATGTTTAACCTAAAACAAAGTTCAAGCCTAAATTTTGAGGTATTTTGTCTATTATTTATAATGACATATTTAAGGTGGCTCCATAAATTTTAAGCATTAAGGATCTTCTAGTCTAAGATATGTGAAGTTATATATATGCCAGCTGTTCAATTAAGTCTAATTAAGCTATTTGTAACTAATTAGCTAGTTGGTTAAAAAAGTTAGTTATATTTCTGTCAGAGTTAGTTAAGTTGTAGACTGTAACTTTAAATACTGATGTATGAGTATTATTCAGATTAGATGCGTTGATTGATAATGAGAAGGTTCCTATTTGCTTCTCCCATGTATCTTCATACATCTCCTCTCTAATTCATCATCTTCTTCTTCCATTGTTGTGTACTCTGCATCTTATCATGGTATCAAAGCTTGAGTTCTCAATTTAGTAGTAATTCCGCTTCGTTTTCATTCTGCTTGAATTGTGACTCGCCAGCTTGATCTTCAAAGTGTGTATTCATGGCGATTGAGGATCAAACTGGGAACGCACCATCAATTACTCATATAGTAGAGATTGACCATCATCATCCATTGTTTCTTCACCCAAGTGATACACCAGGAAGCTCTCTGGTTTCGATCTAGCTTACTGGTCCGGAGAATTATGCGATTTGGAGTTGATCGATGCGCCTAGGTTTACTAGGGAAGAGCAAATTAGGATTTGTAGATGGTAAGCATCCTAGAGAAGCCTTTCCTTCTTCTTTGCATGATCTATGGGAGAAGTGCAACGCCATAATACTCTCCTGGATTATCAATTCCATCAGGAAGGATTTGTTAAGTAGTGTCATCTATGCTTCGAATGCTTCTAAAGTGTGGATAGATCTGAAGGAACGCTGCGATAAGGTTGATGGATCTCAGGGAACTTCTACTGTGTTCAACTACTACTCTAGATTGCGTGAATGTTGGGATGAGTTTGATGCGATTATGCTATGTCTAGGATATAATTGTCCAGAATCCAGAACATATGTTCATCACTTTGAATATCAGAGGTTACTTCAATTTTTGACTGGTTTAAATGACTCATATGCTCAGAGTCGTAGTCAGATTCTCTTGATGACTCCTACACTCTCCATCAATCAAGCCTATTCCATGTTGATTTTAGATGAGAGTCAAAGATCGCTAGGCAAATCAGTTCAATCTGTTGAGGTGGGTGAAGGTGTTGCACTCTACAACAACAAAAGCAATTTTAAACAAGTATCGAGTTCTAACTCTACACACTATAGACCTGGATATCATTGAGGTGGTTTCTCCAGCTCTGGTGATAATTCCAGCTTTGGTGTAGGTATGCTCAATGGATCTCCTTCTAACTCTAAGGCTACAAAAGGTAATCAAAATTTATACTGTGATTACTGTCATCATACTGGGTATACTAGTGGCATATGTTATAGGCTACATGGTTACCCTGCTAATTTCAAGCACAAAAAGAAGTTTAGTAATAGTTTTTTTACACTTGGAAAATGAAGTACTGCTCACTATGCTGCTGCAGCTGGAGAATCTAACTTTCAATGGAACAAGAATCATGCCCTTGATCCTAGAAGCTATGCAAGTAGCTCTATCAATGCATCTGGGTTCCCCAATTCCTCTAATGTTGGCTCTACAGGTCAGTTTGGAGATAACTCAACACAAATGTCTCCCTATTCTTCACAAGGATCATATGCAAGTGCTCCTTTCTTCACACCTGAGAAATATCACCAGCTTCTTCATCTACTTGATCAAGGAAATGATAGTAATGGTATACTTCTTTCAACAGCAGGTATGTCCAATTATACTACCTCTCCTCCTGGTGTTGTTAACTAGATAGTGGATACAGGTGCTACCCATCACATGGTAAATAATCCTAAGATTCTAATTGATGCTAAGTCATGTTCTAATCCTAGATCTGGCAATGTGTTTCTACCAATTGGGGGTATTGCAAAAGTCAGTCACTTAGGTTCTACTGAAGTCCTGGATAATCAGAAAGTCCATAATGTGATGTGCTTACCTGAGTTTCAACATAATCTACAGTCAGTTTCCAAGCTTACAAGGGACTTAAAATGCTCAGTCAGCGTCTATCCTGACTTTTGTATTTTTCAGGATCTCTTCAGTGGAAGGGTGAGAGGGATTGGTAGACATAATCAAGGGTTGTATGTGATGAACTCTTCCTGCAATTTTCTGAAGCAAGAGGCTGAGAATAAATGTCTGCATAAAGCTAGTTGTTGTTCTTTTCTAGTTAGAAAACAGAAAAATAGCATATGTCTAGCTCTATGGCATAAGAGACTAGGTCATGCTCCTATAGCCTAATTAAAGAAGTTGCATTACTTTGATAATGTTTGTATTGCTGATTCTGATAATAAGCATTGTGTTGTATGCCCTTTGGCTAAACAATCCAGACTTCTATTTCCTATCAGTTCCACATTATCTGATGCTTGTTTTACCCTTATTCATGGTGATGCATGGGGTCTCTACAGGGTACCAACTCATGATGGTAAATAATACTTTTTCACATTAGTTGATGACCACTCCAGATACACATGGTTATTTCTTCTAAATTCTAAGGCTAAAGTCATAGTAGCCTTAACAAATTTTTTGCTGATGGTAAAGAATGTCTATTCTGCAGTTGTTAAGTTTTTAAGAACTGATAATGGCTATGAGTTCTTTAATTCTCAAGTCTCCAAACTGTTACACACTCTAAGTATTGTCCATCAAAGTTCTTGTGTCTACATTCCTCAACAAAATGGGGTGGTTAAACGGAAACACAGACATATCCTAGACACTGCTAGAGCTATAAGGTTTTAATCTAATGTTCCTCTCAAATTCTGGGGTTATTGTGTCAAAACAATTGTTTATCTTATCAACATGTTGCCCTCTTCTACTCTAAAAAAGAATGGTTCCTTTTGAAATCCTGCATAAACAATCTCCTGATCTTAGTCATCTTAGGGTATTTGGCTGTCTGGGGTATGTTACTTGCCTTAGAAAGTCAGATAAATTTTCTCCTAGGGCCCTTCCTGCTATTCTTCTTGGTTACTCTCCTACTCAAAAAAGTTATATCATGCTCACTCTTCTTGAGGAAGAGATCCTTGTTAGCAGAGTTGTCATATTAAAAAGGGATGTTTTCCCTTTACATCATCCTGTTAATAAAGGTTCTCCTATGTTTCCTGTTCTTTTACTTTCATCTGACAACAATTTACACAGACAAATGCAGTTTCCTATATCTTATCCCATTTCTCCTAATTCTGACACTACAAGGTCAGCTTCTAGTGTTTCTTCTGTGCTTGTTTTTCTGATTCTTCTCCTTCTGAGTCTGTTACTTCTTCTTCCTCAATGCCTCTTGCTGTAGCCTCTAGAAAGTCCCACAGGACTACCAAACCCCCTTTATGGATGCAGAACTATGTTTCTCCTTCTAAGGGTCCAAGTTCTTGTCCATTTCCTATTTCCAATTATGTTAACTATGATTATCTATCCCAATCCTATAGTACTGCTCTTGCTGCATATTCAGTTGTTTTGGAACCTACCTGTTATTCTGAGGCAGTTAAATATCCTCAATGGATTGATGCTATGAGGCTAGAAATTGCTGCTTTGGAAGACAATCATACATGGACACTGGTTGATCTTCATTCTGGTAAATCTCCAATTGGGTGTAAATAGGTTTTCAAAGTCAAATACAAGGCCAATGGTGAGGTTGACAAGTACAAGACCAGGCTTGTAGCTAAGGGGTTCAGTCAAAAAGAGGGGCTTGACTACACAAAAACTTTTTCTCCTGTTGCTAAGATGGTCACTGTGAGGTCTGTGGTGGCAGTGGCTGCAGCTAAACACTGGCCTATATTTCATATGGATGTTCATAATGCTTTCCTTCAAGGTGATCTGTATGAAGAGGTTTATATGCATGTTCCTCAGGGGTTTGGTAGTTAGAGGGGGATTGGTAAAGTATGCATGCTCAACAAGTTCCTATATGGTTTGAAACAAGCACCTAGACAATAGAACAAGAAGCTTATTGAAGCTCAAGTAGAGCTTGGTTTCTGTCAAAGTCATTTTGACTACTCCTTGTCCACCAAAAGGACAAGTTCTCATATTGTTGTGGTGTTAGTTTATGTTGATGATTTACTTGTCACTGGCAGCAATTCAGAGATAAGTCTACAAACCAGGAATGATCTGAAGCTTAAATTCAAGATGAAAGACTTAGGCCAATTGAAGTTCTTCCTAGCCATGGAATTTGCCAGATCACAGCAGGGTATCCACATGAGTCAGAGAAAGTATGCTCTAGAATTTATTGCTGAGATGGGATTAGGTGGAGCTAAGCCAGCTAACAGACCTATGGAGGCTAATATCAAACTGACCTCTGTGGAATTTGATGCTCAGGTAAAAGGCTAAAAAACAACAGACACTGACAGAGTTCTGGATGATGCAAGGTCATATCAAAGACTAGTTGGAAGACTGCTTTACTTAACAATGACAAGAGTTGGCAGGTGCTAAGTCAATTTATGCACAAACCCAAACAATCACATATGGAGGCAGCTTTAAGAGTGGTAAGGTATGTCAAAGCTGAGCCAGGGCTTGGTTTGCTTATGCCCTCAGAAGATACAGACAAGTTAAAGGCATACTGTGACTCTGATTGGGGAGGTTGTCTTGAGTCAAGGAGGTCTGTCACTGGATACATTGTAATGTTTGGAAAGGCCTTAGTGTCTTGGAAATCAAAGAAACAAGACACAATGGCTAGGAGGTCTGCAAAAGCTGAGTTCAGGTCCATGGCTTCTGTTGTGGCTGAAGTAACGTGGCTAGAAGGATTATATAAAGAGTTAGGAGTTAACATCACTCGACCAATACAACTGTTTTGTGACAGTAAAACTGCTATTCAAATTGCAGCTAATCCAATATTTCATGAGAGAACCAAACACATTGACATAGATTGACATTTTGTAAGGGAGAAGATAATGCAAAATCTGGTTCAAACACATCATGTGTTTACAAAGGAGCAGTTGGCTGATTTGCTTACCAAGAGCCTAGGCAGACTACCACACGACTACTTAATGTCCAAGTTTGGTTTGAAGAACCTCTTCCAACCATCAGCTTGAGGAGGGGTGTGAAGTTATACATATATGTCAGTTGTTCAATTAAGTCTAATTAAGCTATTTGTAACTAATTAGATAGTTGGTTAAAAAAGTTAGTTATATTTCTGTCAAAGTTAGTTAAGTTGTAGACTGTAGCTTTAAATACTGATGTATGAGTACTATTCATATTAAATGCGTTGATTGATAATGAGAAGGTTCCTATTTGCTTCTCCCATGTATCTTCATACATCTCCTCTCTAATTCATCTTCTTCTTCTTCCATTGTTGTATACTCTGCATCTTATCAAGATACATAATATTATTGGGTTTATAATTAAAGACGTAGCCTATCATTGATACTTCTGGTCTAAATTTTCTTAGACATTTAGCTAGAAAAACAAGAATTACACAGTTGAAATCAGCATTCCATCTAAGTATTAATATACAGTTGGCAAGTCCGTTGAAAAAATAGCACTTATACATATCTGTCACGTATATTAATTTAATTAATTAATACACAGGTGAAGCTCTTATCATCAATTGTGCTGGTCAACTATGTATATAAAACATACATAACAATTACCTGTTGAAAAATATCCTACTTGGCTGGAGAAGCTAATTTTTCAACTTTTTCCTCTTTCACCTGCCTTAAAAGAGAGTGTGACAACACTCTTTTATCGATTAATCATTTTAGTTCGAGAATGCACTGAATAAAAAATGTCAAGTCTAGGTTCTGAGTTTTTAGGCCTTCAAGATTAATTTTGTGAGCTTGAGGAATTGACCTTTTCTTTTAAGTCGGGTTATAACAAATCAATTGGTTCGAGATTGATTAGTTGCTTCTAGTTGATTTTCCAGTTCCTTAATTAATTTGTTTTAACCCATAAATGCCGTGTATAATTTTTCTTATTTATAATTCAAAGTACTCTGAAGCATGATATAGAAATATAATAGTGGGAAATATAATAATAAAGGTCAAGCAACATCAGAAATATTTCAAAGGCAAACAGGCAATAGCGTACAAAGTATATCTTGAAGAAACTTAAGAACTAGGTACAATACGTTTGCACATTAAAATATGAAGCATCATGTACATCACATCGTATGATTAGTATTCTAAGAAAACCAGAAAAATAAATAGTTGACATCATATCCTTATAACGAGATAAAAAAAGAATCTCTTGATCATTTTTTATAAGTCACAAGCCATAACTATGAATTTGAGTTACGCTAAAAATAAATAAAAATACTATTGATTTTGGTGATGAAAGGGAGTGCAAAAAAAGCCATGAATTCAATTGTCCTTGATGTTGTTAGACTGTCTTTTCTGAAAAATACTTATCCACATTGGTCGACTGTTAATTAAATTACACCAATCAACTAATTTAACTATAAAACTTATTTATTTAAGTAAAGATACATATTCTGTCTATTTATGTAATTGTATTTTTTTCAAATTTATTTTGAAAAGAATAATGGCAAGTTTTTGTAGCACACAAATATTATAACATGCTCAGAGACCATAATTGTGGATCTCCCTCCAAAGGTTCCTTTTTGATCTATCTACAAGGATGGGGCAATATGGAAAGAAAAACCTAAAAATGATTTGGTTTGATTGATAGGATTGGGATAAAATGTAGAACCTAAAGAAAGTATTACCACTAGTTGGATTAAAAAACAGATTTTCTTCAAGAGATCTCAAAAAATATATATATGATATGATATGATTTTCACATCATAAACGGGATTAAGCATACTGTCGTCGTGCCAAAAACAAAACCCAAGAACAAAAGTTTCAAAAATCTTATACTCATATCATACATTACGACATGCCTAAAACTATTTTAAAATCTTATTACTATATTTTCTTTCTTAAACACTGTATTTTCCAGTTTAATATGATCAGATTTAGAGTCCGGAGCCAGTAAGAATTTTTTTCGAAAATTCCAAAAGACAACAATTTTTTTTTCTTTTTTTTAAAAAAAGAGCAAGGCTCTGAAACCCATAAGCCTAAACGCGGCCGCGCCTTTCAAGTCGCGCGGGGTTCGCCTTGCAGCAGATACCCTAATTTAAACGAATTTAAACCCAAACGAATTTAAACGGCGTCAAAGAAAGTTGCCCTTTTGGTTTGATAATTAATTTTGTTGCCCTTTTGACTCCGAACTCGAAACTCATCAGATTTAATGGCATAGATAAAGTATCACTTAAGTATAATTAATGATAAAAGTGTAATATACAAGATATATTTTCGCTGTTTTCTTGCAAGTCATTATGTATTGACTTTTTCTTCCTTGTTAGACTTTTCTCCTTCATTTTTTAGGAGTATTAATTTTTAAGCTTCATTATATTCTACTTGGCTCTTGCACTACAAGCAAATCAAATTTTGAACAAAACATTAATACTGCAACACCACTAAAAGAAAGGAATAATAAAAAAACAGATCCCAGGTAGAATTGATACAACTTGGACAGGACAGTAAAAAAAACTTAAAACAATACTACTAATACACTTAACTGTCACTTCACTAATTAATTAACTTGAACGCAATATATTCTTCAACAATCTTTCAAGTTAAAATTAACTCTCGACTTTGTCCATGAACTCGTCAAAGATCAGTTTATATCCTATCAATGACAAAGACACTTTAATATTTTTTTCCTTTTTTCTTTTATTAATTCATCTTTGAAACGAACGTTAGCACAATGTTTCTATTTAATGGCATTATGATTAGCATATGAAATGAAGTAATTACATCGCTCTAATTATAATTATCTATTGGATTAATATATAGTACTATTCGGATGGAAAAGGAAGTTGAAGGTGAATCATCTCGAGTAGCAATGCCACCTCCCAACACAGGGAAGCTGATAACCATTCTCGCTATCGATGGAGGAGGAATTAGAGGAATTATTCCGGGGGTTATTCTTGCATATCTTGAATCACAACTTCAGGTAATTAATTACCTACAATCATCACGACTTGTTGGCTATATATATGTATATTAATTCAATTTTGTTTGAAGGAATTGGATGGTGAGAATGCAAGAATTGCGGATTATTTTGACGTGATAGCAGGAACAAGCACGGGTGGCCTTGTAACAGCCATGTTAGCTGCACCAAACAAAGATAAACGCCCTCTTTATGCTGCCAAAGATATTACTCCTTTTTATATTGAGCACTCCCCCAAAATATTTCCTCAGATCAGGTTAAACCATGCTACCTAGCTATATATACATATCATTCTTAGCTTGATTTTTCTTTTTGGGGTAAGGGTGATTTAAGTGCAACTTGCGGGCAACTCGATTAGCTATTTCAGATACCTTCTACTTTCTATTAGTATAAGTATCAGACATAATTATGCAAACCAAGACTTGAACATATGGGAAAAAGTCAACTACGTACTAGCTAATCGTTTGTTTGAACGATATGCCCTTATAATTTTCATTCACTTAATTGACCATCAAATCACACCCTTAGATGCATATATATATCTTAATTTTTCTACCATAAAAAAAATTTAATTTTTCTTTTTTCGAATAATGGTGTAATATAGGCAATAATTTACCTTAACTATTCTATTGGATACCTGCTAAGGTAACCATGTGTCCGTGCCTACCAAGACTTTAGGCATATTGGTTTTGTCACGACAAGAGTTGTTACTAAAAGTCCTTTTTCACTAGCGACGTGGAAGTTGTGATTTCACTTTTTGTGATGAGTACATCACCACTAAATCCTTCACTTTAGTGGCGACTTGGCCAAAATTTGTGTTATAAAAAATACTTTTTTGTAGCGGAATTGTGGTGATAAGTGTTGCTGTATATGAGCATATCTTGTGGCGACTTTTAGTTGTCTTCACAAATAACCTTTAGTTATGAAGTACTAGCTACAACCCAATTATCGCTGTTTAGTAGCGACTTTTGGGGCATTATCAGCGACTTCTGTCTCCATAATAAGTCACAGTTGTTGTAGTAGTCCCAGCAGTTTTTTTTTGTCTTTGCTCACTTTTATAATTTTCACCTACCTCATTAACAGTTAATTAATTAGAGTATTAGACCACACTTAATTTACAATGAACGTATATCTTTTAATTTTGTGGGATTAGTTGTTGCAGTGGACTATTTGCTGGAGTCATAAATCTAACAAAAATGATGAACGGACCTAAATATGATGGGAAATATCTTCATGCACTTACAAAGAGACTTCTAGGAGGTACCAGGTTGCATGATACCTTAACTGCTGTCGTAATTCCAACTTTTGACATCAA
Organism: Solanum tuberosum; assembly: GCF_000226075.1. Lineage (NCBI taxonomy): Eukaryota > Viridiplantae > Streptophyta > Magnoliopsida > Solanales > Solanaceae > Solanum > Solanum tuberosum. The sequence goes on along the minus strand of NW_006238937.1, from coordinate 1,110,912 downwards.
AACACTTCAGCCAGTTATCTTCAGTTCATATGAGGTGTGACTTCTTTTGTGTAGAGATCAGATATACGTGAAATTAACAATTTGAAGAAAAAGACGAATAAATACTCAACTATTTTGTAGGCAAATTCGAAACCTGATTTGGATGCGGAACTGGCGGACATTTGCATTAGTACCTCTGCAGCGCCAACATTTCTACCTGCCTATTGTTTCAAGACCCAGGATGCTCAAAATAAAGACCGTGAATTCAACCTAATTGATGGTGGCGTGGCTGCTAATAACCCGGTAAATAGACAAAATACCACTACTTGATAATGATTGATCACTTTTTTTTATGTATGTGATCATGAATATATATTTTAGACATTGATCGCAATTGGTGAGGTGACGAAGCAAACATTGATGAAGCATGGAGACTTATTCCCTATCAAGCCTATGGATTATGGTCGTTTTCTAGTGATCTCACTGGGTACAGGCAATGCAAAAAATGAGGAAAAATACAATGCTAAAATGGCTGCGAAATGGGGATTACTTAGCTGGTTAACTCATGACAACTCCACACCAATCATAGAAGCTTTTAATCAAGCAAGCGCTGATATGGTTGACTATCACAACTTTGTGGTTTTCAAAGCTCTTCACTCAGACGATAAATACCTCCGAATCCAGGTGTACCTCGACCTTCAATTATATCTACATGCAGTATATGTATAACTTTATTTATTTAACCTATCAATGATCAATCGTACATTTATTTGATATGACCAGGATGACACTTTGACGGGGAACTTGGCCTCAGTTGACATATCGACTAAGGAAAACTTAGAAGGCCTCATCAAGGTAGGAGAAGAGTTACTGGACAAACCAACTTCCAAGATTAATTTAGACAAAGGAGTTTATGAAGCAGTTGAAAATGGAGGAACCAACAAGGAAGCTCTACGGAGGTACATGATTTGTCTATCGAATTTTCATTATTATATTAACGAGTACTGATCATTCTCTCGTTTTAAAATGTTGCAGGTTTGCAAAGAAACTTTCGGATGAGAGAAAATTCCGCCAGGCTAATGCCGGCCAGTAACCGGTTGGTCTAAATGATCGATAGTCATCCACTTTGTTGCTACAGCGTGAATGTATTAATTGTGTGCTTCAGTTTAATAACGTTCCTTCTTTCCCTTTATTTTTATGTCTTTATAATGTTGGTGGAATTAAAGCTGCATACCTTTTGTAGCATACCAGCAACATCTCCCTAAAATTTCCCACTTTTATGATTTATTTGGTCCTGTTTAATTTATAAGTATATAGTTAGTTCATCAATTAGTTTTATATGACACCCTATGTTTACATTCAAAAAACAAAAAAAAAAAAGAATAGTGGGGCAAGTTCTGATTTACGCGCGGTTTAAAATACAATTTTTGTTACGTGGGATGGGGCAGATTGAAATCTTCGCGGATTTAAGTCCCCCTCCCTTGCTCCGTTACTATCTGTATAGAAGTGAAGAGACAAAAAAGAAGTCAGACAACATGATTATGAGAAGGAATTTAACAATGTTATTTTTTTCTTTCTCATATAAGCGCTCAAGTAAATACCTTATGACAATGGGTAGAGCACACCCCCTTTGGGAAACCTTAACGCAGGAACGGATAAGTCCGTAAAGACTTTAATCCGCCCTACCCCACCTGGCCACGGGCCACCCCACAATTTTTTTAAATAATATTTTTTACGCGGTGCCATTCTCTAAAAATATGTAATCATAACTTACCTCAAAATTTAATACCTCCATGAATTTTTTCAGACCATCTGTGAAGCTGTTATCAAGTAGTATAAAATATTATTGCTAATAAAAAAATATTCCTGATCTAGATGGCTGATGATGCAGACCTGTATTTCAAGTTGATCTTGACGAAGAATGCCTCTAGGATTAGAATCTAGATCACTTTGACTTTAATAAAGACAATATCAGATATTTTTGCTCTTTTTATCAATACCTAAGAGTATGGAATATTAGCTTGAGATGCATTTTCAATAGGTGTGAGCTAGGATTTAACATTAAGTAATTACCATAAAAAACTCTAACGAATCTTAAAGGTCAAAGAACATGCATGAATTAAGCTCATCTTATAAAAATTACCTTAAATGAAGTTTTTTTTTTTTATGCCTCACATGGTTCTATGCTTCAAAGAAGGTAAGCGGGATAAACGTGTGAAATCGTGCATTTGTTAACTGAAACCAACACATGTCCAACAATTAATCTTGCAGGACTTGTAATTAAATAAATTTGAATTATTAGATGCTGGTACAATTACTTGGACAAGACGCTGAAGAAACTATAAAAAATATTATTACTAGTTCTTAACTATTACTCCATCTTATCTAATCTTTAATTCCGTTTCTTTGTCTTAATTATCATTTAGAGAATATTTTTCTTACAATAATTTTTTCAAATACCTTCTAAATATTGTGACTTGTTAACTATTTTAACTTACAATACTTTTTATATGTTTTTAAATATGTAAATTATATTCAAAAAGTTAAATATTTCTATTCATATTCACACCAAACTTTAGTTATTTTGATCCTCGTACTTCAAATTAAGTCGAACAAATTGAACAAAGAGAGAGTATTGCTTACCCCATTTATTAATTAACTTAAACTCAAGACATAATTCAGCCATCTTATTTGATTGGATGGTGGAACTGTCGTCGAAGAAGACTCAGTTGAAATTTGTCCATGAACTCTTCAAAGATTAGTTTATATATCCTAGTTGTAATAATCATAGACAAAAACACGTAACTTTTAATATTTATCTCTTCTTCTTTTTTATGATAATTATCACCATTTAAGACCTTGTGTCTATTTATTCGAATCATGATTAGCATATGAAATGAACTAATTGTTGAGTCGCTCTCTATATCTATCCTATTTTACATCTTTTGGATATTACGATGGAAAACAAAGCTGCAGGTCGAGTAGCAATGCCGCCTCCCACCACAGGGAAGCTAATAACCATTCTTTCCATCGATGGAGGAGGAATTAGAGGAATCATTCCCGGGGTTATCCTTGCATACCTTGAATCACAACTTCAGGTAATTGAGTATATATATATATGTTCAAGAGTACATTAATTATATGTTAAAAGTTGAATTCATGATCAACTTTGAATCTTAGATCTATCACTCACTGAATATATCGGTTTTGCTTGCAGGAATTGGATGGTGAAGATGCAAGAATCGCGGATTATTTTGACTTGATAGCAGGAACAAGCACGGGTGGCCTTGTAACAGCCATGTTAGCTGCACCGAACAAAGCTAAACGCCCTCTTTATGCTGCCAAAGATATTACTCCTTTCTATCTTGAGCACTCCCCCAAAATATTTCACCAGACCGGGTAAACTATGCTACCTAAGTTTATATATATAATTCTTTGATTTTTTTTTTCTTTTTGGATATATTAACCGTTAGACCACACCCTTCAAATACACTGTTGATTAATTTTTGCAGTGGACCATTTGGTGGGGTGATAAATCTAACGAAAATGTTGAACGGACCAAAATATGATGGGAAGTATCTTCACACACTTATAAAGGGACTACTAGGAGGTACCAGGTTGCATGATACCTTAACTGCCGTCGTAATTCCAACTTTTGACATCAAGGAACTTCAGCCTGTCATCTTTAGCTCATATGAGGTGTGTCTTCTATACCCCTGTAAATCATAAAAAAAAAAAAGAAAAAAAAAAGTGAAATTAACCACTTGAAATTAATTTGTAGACAAAATCAAAACCTGTTTCGGATGCGGAATTGGCGGACATTTGCATTAGTACCTCGGCAGCGCCAACGTTTCTACCTGCCCATAGTTTCAAGACCAAGGATGCTCAAAATAATGAACATGAATTCAACCTAATTGATGGTGGTGTGGCTGCTAATAACCCGGTAAATATATAGTACAGATAAAATTCTTGAATGATATCAGAGTAGAAAATCCGGTAATAATTATATATTTATATGTATGATGGATATTTTAGACATTGATCGCAATTGGTGAGGTGACAAAGCAAGTACTGATGAAGCATGAAGACTTATTTCCTATCAAGCCCATGGAATATGGTCGTTTTCTAGTGATCTCACTGGGGACAGGCAATGCAAAGAACGAGGGAAAATACAATGCTAAAATGGCTGCGAAATGGGGATTACTTAGCTGGCTAACTCATGACAACTCCACACCAATCATTGAAGCTTTTAATCAAGCAAGCGCTGATATGGTTGATTATCACAACTTTGTGGTTTTCAAAGCTCTTCAATCGGATGATCAATACCTCCGAATCCAGGTATATATCTATCTATCACACGGAACTGTCATGTTATAACAATTTAGTTGCCTTATTTTTCAGATTACTAATAAATCTCGTCTGCTGATTGATACGACCAGGATGACACTTTGACAGGGAACTTGGCCTCAGTTGATATAGCGACAAAGGAAAACTTAGAAGGCCTCGTTAAGGTAGGAGAACGGTTGCTGGACAAACCAGCTTCCAAGATAAACTTAGACAAAGGAGTTTATGAAGCAGTTGAGAACGGAGGAACCAACAAGGAAGCTCTTCGAAGGTGCGTACACTTGTCTATCACATTTATACACGTTGAACATTCATCATTATATATAAACTGCTGAGGAAATAGTACTGATCATTGCCTCATTTTCAATTGTTGCAGGTTCGCAAAGACACTTTCAGACGAGAGAAAGTTCCGCCAGTCTAAATGAAATTGTATTGTCATCCATTTTAATGTATTGTTTGTTTCAGTTTAATAATATTCCGACTTAGCCATTCCTTTTCATAGTACTTTCATATAAATACATGGTATTCAAGTCGATCCATTTGGGAGACTCCAAAAACAAAGTTAACCAATATAGACACAAACTGCTGCATCCGTAAACACGTGATAAGCTGAAGTAATCTATCTCTTAAGAGAAATTAAATTCTTAAGTAAGTAATTTCACATAATTAAGTACCTGAGTAACTCACTCCATATAAAACCAAGTATAAAGTTAAATCAAATATAAGGTTCCAAACATAAAAATGACAAGGTAGCTGTTTGTGGCACCCCCTATTTTTTAAAATATAAAAGTAATCAAGTTGCTGCTGCTTCAGAAATTCGGGTCTGAAGTTGGGCTCTGGCGTCTGTCATGATTTGACATATCACCGACCAGAACAGAAAAATTATTGGGGCATTGGCTATTTGATATACAAAATTGAGATACTATCACCCAATCATCCTATTTTAACTAACACAGATGAACAAGGTCATGCAGTAAATAACATCAGCTGACAATGTCCCACGCTGTTGAATTAATCCTCTCTTTCATAATAAGCTTTCTAAGAGTTTCAGTAAAAATCATTTTGATCAGAAACTCTTGCTCCGGCAATCTTGACAACAGGGTGATCCTCTGGTTGGATAAGTTTCAAAGCTGGATGAACCCTCACATCACCCATTAACAACTTTTGGTTAACATCCAACTCACTCAAATCTACATCAATGTAGGGAGGGATGACATCCGCTGGGCATAGAAACTTTACCGTTCTCTTGATGATATTCAAATATGAACCTACCAAATTGGTTAACCAATAATTATTAAAAATATAACAACAAATCTAGTGAAGTCCAACTAAGTGGGGTCTGGGGATTATTAAAAATAAATAAAGAAAAACAAAAGCGCAAGCAAATAGATATCATCTCACATGTTATCCGTTTTTCCTTTCATCATTCAACAAGGATTATGTTATTGCTATTAAACATATATTTCAATTCAAAAACTAATGTAGTAGATACTAAAAGTCTAGAATTTGAATGCACTATTAAATAACTGATATAAAAAGAATAAATACATTTCGTGATTATGAACGAATGCTATTGCAGCGCGAATGATTAGTCCCCATAGGTCATGAGTTCGAGTTTAGGTTAGGTCCCCCCATTTTAGTTATTTTTTAAAAAACAACTCTCTTTGTAGGTGGGGATTTCAATAATTTAAATTTTGTAATTTTCTGGTAAAAAAGAGTGTAAAAATTAATATTTGGATCCTTTTTACAACCAATGATGACATTTCTTTAGTATAAGTCAAGTCACGTTATGATGAAAATAAACGTAAATGATATATTATTCTATGAGTGATGTTTCTTTAGAAATACAAGTCAATTGAATGTGATGAATATAATCGTGACCAAGATATAATTGAGTATATATCGTAGTACGATGAGTTATGTTATATCTCAACCTTCGTTCAATTTATTTTCACATTTTAGGGGTGATTAGACTATATTTATTTATAATATCTTATTTAAAAATTGCCTAGTTATATTCATTAAATAACTGATATGAAAAGAATAAATAAATTTCGTGATTATGAACGAATGGTATTGCAGCGCGAATGGTTAAAGCTTAAGCGATTAATTCATAGGTCACGAGTTCGAGTCTAGGTTAAGTCCCCATTTTAGTTATTTTTTTAAAATTACTCTTTTTGTAGGTGTGGGAATTTCAAACATCTGATTTTGATGAACTTCAAAAAAAATTATTGTTTTTCAAACGTGTGGTCTTGCTATATCCACTACAACACAGATTTGTTGAATAAGTAATAAGAAAGAAAGTAATTTTTTTTAAAACTACTCTTTTTGTAGGGCTGGGAATTTCAAACATCTGATTTTGATGAACTTCAAAAATTTTATTGTTTTTCAAACGTGTGGTCTTGCTATATCCACTACAACACAGATTTGTTGAATAAGTAATAAGAAAGAAAGTAATTTTTTTTAAATTACTCTTTTTGTAGGGGTGGGAATTTCAAACATCTGATTTTGATGAACTTCAAATTTTTTATTGTTTTTCAAACGTGTGGTCTTGCTATATCCACTACAACACAGATTTGTTGAATAAGTAATAAGAAAGAAAGTGAAAATAGAATAAAATTAGTTCATAATTGAGAAGCAAAAATATTATGCTCATAATTACAAGCACATAAATTGGTCTTAAAAAGACATTGAAAGTAGCAATTTATGCACATAATTTAGCCCCAAACAAAAGTTACAAAAAAAGAAGCTAAATTAGAATCCAAAATTTGGCAAAATAACAAAGACATGATCAACCTCATCATCACAACCACATCCATAACAAGGTTGATCGTCGTCACTATTAGCATGCCATTCATTCACCTGAACAATACTCTTGTGTTCACCAGTGCAACAAGGATCTGGTGTTTGCGTCAAAAATATCGGATTACTAACTCAAACATTATCTATCATATAGATTAGACTCTCCCTCCATTGCTTTATTTCTTTTCTTTGAGGGAGTTTTTCCTTCATGTGGCCAATGAATCTGACCGCGGCTCGACTATCGCTGCCGCCCGCGAAAATGAAAATAATGGCAAGCACACATGTTGCGTCAATGTGTCCTTTTTTTGCTTCCCAAAGCAAGCTCCAGGCAATTATTTTTTAAAAAAACGTCTTAACAAAAGAAACATTATTGAAACCATCTTAATACATAACCATATTTAAATTTGTGAGTAAAAAATCAAACTGAAAATTGCAAGCTGAAAATTAAGAAAAAAAAATTACCGTCCCTATTTTGTACAATGTCTCTCTATTGCCGTCCCCGATTCACAAAACATGCCCTCTTATCTATTTGATCTCTTGTCCTCACAAACCATGAGAATAGTGGGAAGTCCGCAAATGATACCTTTTCGTAAACGCTTTCTTCACTACCAACTATTCCGAAAAGGTATCATTTGCGGACTTTCCACTATTCTCATGGTCTGTGAGGACAAGAGACCAAATAGATATGAGGGTTTGTTTTGTGAATCGGTATATGAAGGCTGGCAATAGCGAGGCATTGTACAAAATAGGGACGGTAATTTTTTTTCTTTTTCAGCTTGCTATTTTCAATATTTTACTCACAAATTTAAAGATGATTATGTATTAAGATAGTTTCAATAATGTTTCTGTGTTGCTTTTGTCAAACATCTGGGTTCACTGATCTTGAAAAACTAACGGAGATAAGGTCGATAGCTTGTAGCAGCGACCGCTACAGATCCTGCTCCTCTACAATTTTTGGCCCCATATTCTGGGTGTGCCATGGGGGAATATTTCCACGATAATGGAATGCACGCATTAATAATCTAGGAAAGCTCAGGTTATGAAATCGCTTAGCCGTTAATTAATTGAAAAATGGATTATTTTTTTTAAATAATTGCCCGGAGCTTGCATTGCAAAGGCTTCGGGAAGCAAAAAAAGGAAGACACAATGGTGCAGCATATGTGCTTGCCATTATTTCCATTTTCGCGGGCGGCGGCGACAGTCGAGCCGCGGTCAGATTCATTGGCCAGATGAAGGAAAAACTCCCTCAAAGAAAAGAAATAAAGCAATGGAGAAAGAGTTTAATCTATATGATAGATAATGTTTGGGTTAGTAATCCGATATTTTTGACGCAAAGACCAGACCCTTGTTGCACTGGTGAACACGAGAATATTGTACATGTGAATGGATGGCCTGTTGATAGTGACGATGAACAGGATGATCAACCTTGTTATGAATGTGGTTGTGCTGATGAGGTTGATCATGTCTTTGCTCTTTTGCCGAAGTTTGAATTCTAATTTAGCTTTCTTTTTTGTAACTTGTTTGGGGCTAAATTATGTGCATAAATTGTTACTTCTAATGTCTTTTTAAGACCAATTTATGTGCTTGTAATTTGGCTTTGTAATTATGTGCATAATATTTTTACTTCTTAATTATGTTCTTGCTTCTTTATTATGAACTAATTTTATTCTACTTTCACTTTCTTTCTTATTACTAATTCAACAATTTTGTGTTGTAGTTGATTGTTTGTTAAAATGAAATAGCAAGACCACACGTTTGAAAAACAATAGTGCAGTGATCAGAAATTTTTTGAAGTTCATCAAAATCAGATGTTTGAAATTCCCACACAAAAATAACTAAAATGGGAGACCAAACCTAGACTTGAACTCGTATCTATGAACTAATCGTTTAAGCTTTAACCATTCGCGCTGCAATAACATTTGTTCATAATCACGAAACGAAATTTATTTAATCTTTTCATATCAGTCATTTAATGAATATAACTAGGCAACTTATAAATAAGATATTATAAATAATTATAGTCTAATCACCCCTAAAATGTGAAAATAAATTGAGCAAATGTTGAGATATAGCATAACTCATCGTATTACGATATATACCCAATTATATCTTGGTCACGATTATATTCATCACATTCAATTGACTTGTATTTCTGAAGGAACATCACTTATAGAATAATATATCATTTATGTTTATTTTCATCATAATGTGACTTGACTTATACTAAAAAAATGTCATCATTGGTTGTAAAAAAGATCCAAATATTAACTTTTACACTCTTTTTTACCAAAAAAATACAAAATTTAAATTATTGAAATCCTCATACCTACAAAGAGAGTTGTTCTTTTAAAAATAACTAAAATGGGGGGACCTAACCTAGACTCAAACTCGTGACCTATGGACTAATCATTTAAGTTTTTACCAATCACGCTGCAATAACATTCGTTCACAATCACGAAACGAAATGTATTTATTCTTTTCATATAATTTATTTAATAGTGAATTGTGAATTCAAGTTCTAGACTTTTAGTATCTACTATTAGTTTTTGAATTGAAATATTTGCTAATATACGTTATTTCTATTAAGATTTTGGATATTTATATATGCAATTAAAATTTTAAAATTTTGGTATTAATTGACACCTTAATTCAAAAAGGTGAGCGCCTCGCCAGGCCCTTGTCGCCTTTTGCCGTCCAAAACACAGAGGTGGAATGAGTGGGACCTAACTATATTATTAGAAGATGACAGAAGATGGCTGCATCAGGTCTTTTCCAGAGTGGAAGAAATGACTGAACCATAAATGATAGTGCTGGACATCAACATCCTAGCCCGATGGCTTTACTACAGTTCTTCACCAATTTTTTTGACACATCTTTAGAAATGGGATGCTCTAAACTTATACCAATTCTATCCGGAAGGAAGATTTTAGAAGAGCTTCACTGTGCTTAACGAAAGGGAGAAGTGAATTAAGAGATTCCAAGCCGATCCGTTCGTTAGTTAGTAAATGATTTCAAAATCACTTGCTGAAAGAATAAAGAGGGTAATAGTTGCATTGATTTGAAGTAACATCAAGTGAGTGCCTTGATCGTCAAACCTGGAGGTCTAAGAAAACTTGACATAGTGAAGGCCTAAGATTGTGCTAACTGGAACCTCCTCCTGATTCCTGAACACTAAAATGATAGGAACTGATCAAAGATGGTTTCAACAGATAACACATTCCATCTAGAGGGTAAGACTGTCGGTGCTGATTAATGGCACACCAGCAGGGTTGTCACCAAGACTTGGACAAATAGCAAGAAATCACCAGGCATGTTTCATTTAATTCAGGATTTGAACCTTAGCCTCCCATGGCTCATTCCAATTACAACAGCTAGACTACACCCTTGGGTGCTCTACATTGAGAAACTTCTACATCCATCATAACCATATAATATTAGCATTTAATAAATTCAAGAAAAGGCAGATGTATCAATTACTAACCTTTCTTCAAACCGGGGGACACATCCTCTCCTCTAAATACAAGAGGATCCTCAACCTTTAGTAAAGCACTTGATGGAGCTCTTATAAAGGTAACATTAAGAGGCGCATCTGAACCAGCTTCCAGATGAACCTGAACATTGAAATAGATAAATCGCGCTACTAAAATCCATCTAAAGCTCTGTTTCCTTAGCTACAGCTCCTAAGTATAAATGAATTAAAAGCCAGTATCTATCTTCATATCAATTCAAATTAACAAAATCTAATAAATAGAGGGAAAATACCTTTCTGGGCAGAACTCGAACTTTCTCAATAACGTCAGTAGATTCAAAGTCAGGGTGAACCTCAAGATCAAACAACCTGGATAAGAAATGGGAGCGACCGAGATGGTTAACAAGCTTCCTAATCTGATTAGCCTGAACAGAGATGAGTCTTTTGTTACCACCGCGTTGGCCATCCTCTTGTTCAAACACTATGCTGGGTACCCGCCCAGCTTTCCTCTCCTTGGCGGCGATGTTCTTGTTCTTGCCCGAAGTGACACGTACAACGGCATGAATAGTTTCTGCGTAGTGGCTGAAGAAACGAAAATGGTGGAGGGATTTGGTCAGCACAATGCGTCGGATCAACATTCTTGAATGTGATCGAGTCGGAGAGAGTGC
>NW_006238937.1:1047622-1099058 GCF_000226075.1 Solanum tuberosum | reverse complement strand
GTTGGGGGCTTAACGAGGGTTTTGAGTTGGACACATGTTGGCTGTACAATTCAAACAGGGTGAAAGGGAAAAGGTAAATTTCCATGTTTATTTCTGTTTTCTTTTGAGTTTTGATTGATTTACATCGAAATGCGGCTCGTGTGTTGATATTCTTTTTTGAAAAATTAAAAACAATAAATAACTATATCAGACGAGATAAAATTCAGCAAGTCCAATGCCGCTAGTCGGTTAGTCTAAATGGCATTGTATTGTTATTTTGTCATCCACTTTGTTGCTACGGCCTGAATGTGTTGAGTATTTCCGTTCGATCTTTGCCCAATCCTTTTTATCTTTATAGTATTGGTGGATCTTTAGTAGCATATCATTCTGTGTATCAGTCAATGAAGCAATATGGCAATACTTCCCTATAAGTACATAAAAGAAACAAGTCAATGTAGCAATATGGCAAACTTTGTTATAAATAAATAAAGTGACGTCATTTCTTTACTTTATTTTTTAATTACCTATATATGTTCAACTCGATTTGCAACTTCAAAGACTCCTACAGCAAAGTTAAGTTGACTAATGTAGACGCACTGCAACAAACATTGCATCAGTAAACCCACGGTAAATTGAAGAGCACAGAAGTTCAACTTCTTCATCCACTGGATGCTCCGTCCAACTAAATATGGCGAAGGAACTGAAGGCTATTTACAGAGCACTTTACATAATCAACCCTCTCATCAACTAATATCATACTTGACGCGGAAAAAACTTCAGGCTACACATAAAGACATCCCCTTCCCACCTATTTTTTGTTGTTTTCTTTTACAAGTTATTCCATCCCCTTTCAGCATATAATAAGCCTCACAGGTAAGAATTTATGGCACAATAAAATAATTTAACAAATAAACGAATATTACTGTTCAGCTATAATCTAGGGGCTATGCAAATATCTGCTGAATGACCGTCTCTGCATTCCCGTTGTACTGTGCAAGGAGGTGAATTGCATCCGCTCGGGGCAATGCCAGAAATTCCTGCACCAAATATTCACAAATAAGTAGCTGCTGCACTCAAAAATGACCTGAAAAAGTGGCACATAATGAGAGCACCTAGAAAGTTAAACATAATCTGCTGACAAGCAGCACATGGTAACCAGGGGAGATACACATCAATAGAATAGTATTGAGTAGAAGGGCTTTCACAACAGGTTCATCGAGATGCAATAACAAGGATAAAGTTAGAAGCAAGCTTGAAAACCAGAAGAAAAAAAAAACTCACCATAACTTTTAGTATTGCAGTTTCATCACATCCAACATCTCTGGCCGATGACTGGGTTGAACTTCCATCTTCCTGTTTCCTATTATTTGAGGAACCAGTAACTTGAGATGATCCATCAGTGCTCATGTCAACATCCAATCTGGAAGCATCTATAATCAATTTGGCACCAACTTCCTTCAGGGCGTCGATCCTTAAGAGCCCTTCAAATCGATCTTTACACATTTGAAGTTTGAACCACTCACTGTGTGTATACAGTGTGGCCCTTATGATCTTCATAAGCTGGGGTTCTTCAATACCAAGCCTCCTACCAATAGCAACCTTTGCATGGACAAAATTGTGACAGTAAATTAGGTGAGCCAAGACACTAGAACACAAGATTTTTCATTGATCAATTTGGGCTACATATCAGCCCAATGTTTAAATCGGCTAAATTTGGCGTGTCAAAATGGTCTGAGGTGCGGGTTGCACAAGTCGTGCTTTTATGGGTTAATTTTGCCATTCCTAGTGATATGCTAGTGTTTGCCATTTAATATTTTAATTACTATGTAAGTCAGATTTTTATGGAAGTAACATTAACATGCTCCCAAGTTCCTAATTTGTAACTAAACCATAAGTTACTAGATAAATCAAAGAGCATTCGTACACAATACCCCCACCCCCCTCCCCCTCACCCCAAAATAAAATAAACACTCAACACCCCTTGCCCCTCCCAGTGTTATCAAAGGCGCGCTTTAAGCCCTAAAAGCGAGGCTCAAAACGTGTTGAGCGCTTCGCCTTGCTTTATGTGCGCTTCAATGTCGTCATCAAAGTTCTAAGACAAACTTTTCCTTGTCAATGAGCCTCTTATGAAGAAGTGAAGAAGTGACACTAAACAATTGATATTTCACTTTATCATAAAAAAAATTCAATTTCTTTAGTCATATATTTGTCATTCATGTTTATAATTATTAGCCTTGATTTCATTTTTTTCTCCCTTTGCGCCCTTTTTCATTAAAGCCCACACTTTATTTGCGCTTTGCGCTTAAAGCCCCCACGGACCTTCGAGCTTCTTTGCGCTTTTCACTTTTAATAACACTGGCCCCTCCTACAATGAAAAAAGCTTGTACAATTCAGAGCAACAACAATATTTTGTTGAATATTCCCAAATATTAATTGGTTATGAAGAACAAGAACTACAATTCCACACCAATGAAGAAAATCCAGAGTACAAACAATTAAAGTGGCATATGGTTAAAAAACAATGAACTATTTTTTTTTGCAAACATCATAGTCCCACATCGGCTATAGCTGGGGTGTTTGGTTTCTTATATGATCTTTGGGCAATCCTCATGTAGCTCTTGGGGTTGAGTTATGTCAAAGTCCATCTTCTTATCATGGTATCAAAGTCAGGTCCATCTCAATTCTTGGTTTACCCCATGTTGGGCTCCCATATTATATTCTCCGCAGTCAAATCTTGGGCGCACGAGGGGGTGTTGGAGTCTCCACAGTCCAGATGTCCAACCATGAGCTAGCTTCTAGGGTTGATTTACACCCAAGATCTATTTCCTTATCGGCAAAAAGTTATATAAATGAAGCAAAATCTATACTTAGCCTCCTAGAATCCCTGTAAGATTAGAAAGGATTTTTATTTTTGTTTTTGCTCACTTGTAATTACTACAACACTGCCTTAGTGCTAGCTTGATATAATAATACAATTACCTTCCTCTCGGTCTTTTTTAAATTTATTTGGCAACACTCTTCAAATTGAAGCAAATACCCACCTAAAGAATCAATATTCAGGAAACTGAAGTGAAAAACTGGGAATGAGAACAAATCAAGTTCTTGCTTGTTGTCTTATTGACATTCATAAAACAACACTACACTGTTCTTTTCACTGTGTTTTTCTCACCGAATAAGGATAAACCAAAAATATCCCAAAAGATTGGAATTACCTATTGATTAATACATTTTTCCAACATAAAGTTCTCACTCTCTCTGTTTTTCCTTGTTATAGAGTAGAACCATCCAAGCAGCACTCAGCCTTTAACAAGCCTTTGAAACTGTGTATTGAAAAACAGTGAAACTGTCTATTGAAAATCAGTAAAACAGCTCAAACCAGACTATCACTCATTTAATTCCAGTATCTTAGTGTCAGATTTCAGAAATAGAGAATCTCATCATTCTTGTTTATGTTTTTTCCACAATCAATGCCTTCTCTGCGTTCTCTGGGAATCTCTGGTGAAAGAATTTAAGCATCCAATTCAAAGCTCGTTGTGCATGGAGTAGCTCAGCATAAACCCCCTATGGAACTATGGGGCATTTATATCTCTAACACTATCCTACACAAATAACCTGGTTCCAAGGTTCACAAAACACCTTGGCAGACCCGATCATTAAGGAGGGTAAGGACAAAGAGTGGGCCTTCTTTGCTCTGACATAGGAGAGCAGGAAACATAAACTCAATAAGCTGAGAAGTGGAACCAGAGCAAAAGTTAGTGACTCAATTGTTTGACTGAGCCAAAAAAATTCAAAACACTACAAAACAGTGATTAGAGAGAACATGGTTCTGAGAAGGAATTTAACAATGTTTTCCTCGGATACCATACCAAGAATATAAGCATTCAAGTAAGAAACAGAAGGCAATGGGTAAGTGCCCCATTACTATTATAACCCCCATTAGAAACCTTAATACACCTGATGTAGGACGTTCTATATTTCTATCATCAAGCTGTTACTTAAACTTCTTTTCTTAGCCTTAACAGCAGACAAACAATGTCATCCAACCTGGGACAAGAGTACTTAAAGCACAGTGCATTCTGGAATCAAGAAACAATACTCCAGTCTTACATATACACAGATACACAGACAAGGAGATAAAGGGGACATAAGGGTGGAAAAAGATTAGCTGGCAACAGTTCACCTGGGACCTGTTTTTACCATAAAGAGTGCAGAATGTCATACCTGGAGTGTATTGGCAAGAACACATAAGGGCAAGCGATCATTAAATGCCTCTTCATTAGGTTTGAGTAAAGCTAGCAAAGTCTCCTTCAATGGCTTCAACAGATCAGGATGACCAGAAGCCAAAGGACCCAGAAAAGAACAGGCTACCCTCAGTGCTTGAGTATGATCCCCAGAGCCAACCAGCTTCAAAAATTCAACCTGCCCAGAGGATTATTTTTTAAATGCCTTAATCAATATAAACATGCTTTATAACTTCCACTGATCTTTGTCCCAAGCAGAAGTTTTAACTTCCATACCTGCTTAAGTTGAAAAAGCAGAGAAGGGTTCTGCACAAAAAAGTTTGAATCCATCTCATTAATCTCCTCAACAACGTCCTCTGTCATTCCTCTGCTAGCTAATTCCTTCAAGCCCAGCACAAGTTCATGCTTGTCCTCTCTATTCTTCATCATATTCAGGAAGCACGATTTTGGAGAAACCTGTAATGAAAGGTGTCAAAGCAATGATTACTTCGAACACTACTTCCGCATCCTTTTTTTCTTTTACTTTCTCTTGTTATATGTTCTACTTTGAAAAAATAAAATACATGCCTGCTGATCTTTCAACATTGTCGTATCGGCATTAAGATCTTCTCTGCTCCTTTCACTGGTAGGTCCAGACACAAATTCGGTGTTTTCATGTCTCCCCCTCCACCTTTTCCGCTTGTTTGTTTCGCCAACTCTAAGACACTTATTTTTCTGCAGAACTTTTTCAAACTGAGGAGTCCCACTGGTACTGCAATCTCCATAACTTGCTTCACTAGGGTAACGCTCTTCAGTATCAGTACTTTGAATGCTAGCCAAGTTGGTATTACTTTCAGGTGATCCCTCCATGATAACTTGAGAAGCAGACGTGTCACTGCCAGAAAGTTTAGTGTTTCCGTCCCCAACTTCTGTGGAACAGTTCTTTGATAATTGTCCAGACTCTGATTGATCGTCATTGATACTAAGTTGCATCCCTGGGTAATGGAAAAAATATAAAAGCCAGCCTTGAGAAACATATTAGCAAACAGAATGTAAGAATGGAAAGTAAAGTTGCTCAGAAAGTTACCAGGAGAATCTACCACACTGAAGTTGACAAAACCCCTATAGACACAATACTCATGAACAAGCTCATCAAACATGGGGTCATCCAATCTTATTCGGCACAGCTCATTCTGCAACAGCAAAGTTACAGGCACAATCTCAACAGAAGTATTTGTGACTTTCTACTATTTGACCTCAAAGCTGTACAATTAACAAGCTAGATCTACCTCATCAGCAAATTGCAGAAAATCTGGAACACTACAAGAAACAGAAAACAACTCAACAAGAATGCAAATGTGTGACGAAATCATTCTCAGTCCCATCCTAGAATTTTTTTACTGAGAAAAGCCACTGGATGCCCAAGTAAAGAACTACAGAGTGATTTTCCATTTAGTGAAAAGAAAATGAATTGTTGTTGAAGCAAAAAAAAATCATACAGCCTGATTTGTTGAACAGATAACTTCAATTTTTTTGACAATGTTTTAATTCATTCAAAAGGGGGTAAAAACTCGACCATCTACACGAAGTACACCACAAAAATAGAAAACCTTACAAAACACATGGTTTTCTACTAATGACAACCAATCTTCTATACAAACAAAAACCTCATGGGTGCACAAAAACGAAATAAGGGGTAAGAGGCTATTCCCTCAAGTATACAAGATCCTTCTCTACTCCATCAAAAGCAGATAACTTTAATAACAGCTTCATTTCAAGAAACAGAAAATACCCCAAAATTAGGGGGATATATAGAACACCATCAACAATGTTCTCAGCTTCACCAGTTATTACTAGACTTACATTTTGCATAAATCAATGCAACAGCAGGGTGATGCTGGACGAGGACATCACTAGACTTCAAATTACCATCAGAAAATTGTGGCAGAAATAGTGTGATATATGCAAGCATCTATGAGAAACTAACCCAGTTTAAAGTAATGTTGCAGATAATTCAGATTTTAGCAAACAGCTGCTATTAAATAGCAAATATTTCAGCATACTAACCTGAAATGCTTGATATAAGTCACCCTTGGCAAATCTCAAGCTATCAATAGCCCCCTGCCTTGTAAGCTCTACCGCATGAGCAAGAGCTTGTATGTCCACCTAATTTCATAAAATATTGATGTGACACAATGCCTAGATCATTAGAAGAATTTCTAAAGCCTAGTCCCCCAGAAAAAGAAGATAAGGCAGTTTAAACTTCAACAAATAATGCACATTATACTAAGCACCAAAAATCTTACTTCAAAGTAATCAAAAAAAATTACGAACAATTACGCCTCCAACCGAAACTAGTTGGCATCTGTAATAGGAATCTTTTAATACCAACCAGTCACCACTCTGATTGAACACATTTTACTCCAATATCCAATAATTTGTCTTTTAAGGCAAATTAGGGGCTTTCTAACACCAGAGGTTTTCTATATTCTCTAAGATTTCTGAAAAATATAATAAAACAACAAAAGAGAATTACCACATTTACAAACCGCATCCTCTTCAGGTTTAATAACCAAAACAATTACAACAGAATTGTAATAGAGTAGCTAAGATTTATAACCTCATCAAACGGAGGTGCTTCATAGGAACTCTCAAGTGGTGTTGCAGGGGGGTCACGGTCCTCAAGAAGTAATCTCTGTGTAAGATCTGATATAGGTGATGGAACTCCCTGACGAAAGCAAAACAACTTGTGTATGCTGCAAAATGATTGTGAAATTTTAAAAAGAATAGTAAGAGGACTTGGATCTCTGATGAACGAATTATAAGGAGTCTCCATTTCATTGGGTTTTGAATGAGCATCTAAGCTTGTCATGGATCATCTGGAAGTTGTACCAACCTTATCAAGTACCTCAATGACATTGCAAAAAGAGGATCATATGCACATAAATGAGCCCTTAAAACAGATGACAGCAGTCCAGCAATGTCAATCCTCCTCCTTGGAGACCACTGGGATAGTGATGTGCAAAGACGTTAGTCACTTCTACTAAAATGAGACATTCAGTATCTTCGTTACCCAAAAAAAATCTCAATAAACCCCTCTAACTGCTGCCAGATGAACATTTATGGAATTCTTACTCGGGGCCAATGAAATAACCTCTTACCTCACTCACCACTGGAGAATTCTTATCTTCTTCGTCATAAACCAAGGCAAGAAGAATATGCTTAAATTCCTCATATGCTTCCTTAAGATAAAAAGTTAAAACATTCATTAGAACCCAAGTGTAAGGAGAACCATGTGAAGCGAAATGATTCTCATATACGGATTAAGTATACACATAGAAAATTGTTTTTGCTAATGAGATTGAGAGAACTCAAATGTACTATTTTGAAAGTATGGAATTGATGTAATGGGATCCAAAGTGGCGAGAACCTGAGGATAGCATGCAAGTCACTATCATCTAGCATAACCAGTATCTATGGAAAACATGATTTATGACAAAGAACCTAGGATGTGAAATTCCATCCTTGAACCACAAAGAAACACCAGGAATGATCTTGTCAAAACAAATATTATCTATGTGCTGCATAAACATAACTTATTGAGAAACATACACAACGACAAGTATCTATATAAGTCGTGTTGTGATTACAAAAAAATAATTTAAAAATAAATTGTGGTGTTGACAGATCCAAGAGGTATTCACTAGTGTCAATGTTGATAAGGGAATTCAATTGAATATGCAGGGACCTACTGGATATGCATCCAACGCACAAGGTGCCAGTGACTCTCGGAGGCAATTAATGGCAGATTCTCGGTCCTCTGCAGTTCCTTTCCTCAAAAGCTCAATAAACCTCTGCATAAAAATCATGGAGACAAGTTTCAAGGATCATCAATTATTTGTCAAAGTGAAGCATGGCGAAAAAGTTTGACTTCATTTACCAACGAGTTTGCATGGACAGACATTTGAACCTAAAAATAACTTCGGTGAAGCATATCACCAAGAAGTTTCATAGATGAACTGAAACTCTAAGATTTCTCCAGAAAGCCTCTTCAGATTTTTGAAATCCAAAATGTGTCACCCAGTGATCAACCTCTCACTCAACTCAACAGTTGTTGGCTTGTGGTTAATCACATAAGAAAGAAGAAAAAAAAGGAAAATGGTAGAGAAACACACCAAGTGACCCTTGGCTTAAAGCATAATTAAAGGGGGCACTTTAATGAAGAAATACATAGGGGTAAGGGAATATGTGTCTCTGTGTGTTACAAGAAAATGTAACAACAAATGAAAAGAAACAATTATATCGTTAGAAGCCTAATTAAATGAATTTTAATCAAGTTCAAAAACCATTTTGATCTTTAACTTTTCTAATAAAGATTAATGACTAATTTTATCATGTTAAAATTTATATCTAGTATTTTATACTAAAATCATCCATAATATTGCTTTAACAATTAAAATATCTCTATGCCCTTTACCAGAGCGAACCCGTGGGGCGTTGAAGAACCTAGGTAAGGACAAAGCGGGCTTTCAACCTCAATAAGGAAAAGGTAAGACAATAATCAGGTGGCATCTGTACATATGCAAGTCAGATAGACAAGACTTAAGAAACTAGTAACTCGAAAACGTCTTCAGAAGTTGCGTCAATTAATTTTAAATCATCGCTAACTAAATGAAATTGGTGAGTTAGAGAAACTATGATACTAGAAAGTTCAAAACAGAGAGAATTAATTCACTGTTGTTCCGAGATTTTAAGTCTGGAGACAAACAGCAAGTTACCTGCTTCTGTAAGCAGAAGAGAAGACGATGATCATCAAGAACAAAAGGCGCATGCAGACGCAAGAGATCGATAGCGGCATCAATGTCACCAAACTCCACTGAACGTCTGATCTGCCGAATAAGTAATCTTGACTGATAAGAGGAAGAAGATGAAGATGAGGTTGACGAAGACGGCGATAGAGACGTCGACGGCGAAGTTGAAGGAGAACCTGAGTCTTCGATTAGGTTTTCCGATTTGACGAAATCGATAATCAGAGAGTCTAGTGCCTCCCAATTCACCGGTAAAGAATCCATGGATGAAAGTTTGTTGTTCTAGAGAAGTGGTAAGATTAAATGGAAAGGAAATTTATAGGTTTGACGATTTTATCTTGGGCTGTTGGGCCTGACGTTAGAAAACGAGTGAAGCCCCGTTCGTTTTTCAGCAAACGCGGCGATAAAGCCCAATAAATAATAATCCGTTACCTACATTGTTTTGGTTTTTTAGGAAACTTACAGTTATCCCCAGTTACATTACACATACGGAAACTACATATATACGCTATATATATTAAGAAATATTTTATCGCAACACATTTTTTTCACTACACACTTATAAGTTATAATGCATTTTTAATACATATAACTATTTATAAAACACATACAATACAAGTTTTATTCATAAATAATATATTTATCACACATTTTAATATACTTATAATACATTGTGTCGGTAGAACTCTATTTTACACGGTCAGAAGCTTTTGACTGGTAGTAGCTTGTTTCTTTTATTGAATTTTTTTTTTTTTTTGAAAAGTACTTATTTTCTGCTATTTCGTAAATAAACAAAAAAATATATCATCTCAATATTATATATATGTATATATATATAAAATCTAGCAAAATACTATGAGAGTGAAGGGGGTGGGAGTGGGGCCTCGGGATGGGATGGTCAGGTCAAGGGTAGGGGGTTGAGAGTGTTGGAGATGGGGAGGATGAAACAAACATAGAATGTCATTTATGAAACTTATTTTTCTTACTTTGATTAAGGAATTCATTTCTTCATTTTTAAAAACTTATTTTCTTAAAATAAAAATATTTCCTCTATACCAAACACACTCTTTAATTAGTCATCAATTATCAAATAATCATCAAGAATTAATTAACAACACCTAAAACACAAAAGTATCATTAGATTGTGTTTTATTATTTTTACTCCCCCTCCACCCTCCCACACCCTTTTCCCCCTCGTTGCTTGTCCTTCAACCGTCTCTAAAAAAAAATTATATTACATACGTTTGTGTTTTGTGACACACCCAAATACTGGTCAGTTAATCAATTAGATTAACAAATTTTGGCTTATTCTACAATTGTTCATGCATGTCCATTACCAAAGACGTTTTTCTCTTCCATCCTTTTAGTGCGAAGTTTCTTCTCCTGTGAATGCAGCTTTGCAAATCTGTTAAAAAAAAATACAATACTAATTATTAATCAAATTGATTAGTTAAATATTCTGAAAGTTATATATCTACAAATACTCAAAAGTTTCTCTAATCATTAGTATTTGGATTATACATGAATTAATTAATTAGATAGAAACCTGATAAGAGATTGTTCATTTGTGCCTTCATTCTCAACAGCTTCATTTATGCAGGTTTCAAGATTCACCCTTGAAATAGGCTTTTGCAAGATGTTATTACCAATCTTCACCAGATTCTCAAATGCACTTCTTTGTTGCTTTATCAGTCGATGACGCATCTCCGCTTAAATTGTCATCCTGTCAAAATTAAAAGAGTTTCACTTTAATTCACACCTAGAGTCAGATTCATCTGAACTCAATACTTTTGATGCACATCATAAATTTATATATAATATTACAATAAATAGTAGAAATGAACCCAAACTTAAAAATATAACGAGTTATTAATACTAAGATTATCTAAGGTTATTAAAGATTGAACCCATAAAGTTCAAGTTTTGGATTTGCCTCTACTTCCATATGCAGGTCACCTAAATGACAGCTACAATTTTATTTTCTTTCACAAATTGGGGATATGGAAAGGGGAAATGAAGAGGGGATTACTTTAGTTAGCCTACCAACTGAGCTACAAAAAGAATAGAAAGCGGAAAAAAATGAAAGACCTGGATGCGAAGGTAGTTGTTTATATGTCCAGCAGTGCTAAAAAGCAAGGACAAATGTAAAAGCATCAACCAAAGGGCATTTTCCATCTTTATAGAGCCAACTAATGAGTCCCCATTTGGCTGCATCGTATTTCCTTTCTGACTTGGAAGTACCTGTTCCCACAGATAGAACTAGATACTTGTCATAATCCAGAACATTTGCCGGTAATAAATTTGCTTTGGCTCCAGTTGGTCTCATCGCCAGCAATGCCTTCATAAATAAATAACTACATTTTACTGTGACAGGACTCAAGTATATATGTTTTTTTGACTGCAATGCCTCCATCTATAAGGTTAAATTCTCTATCATTCCCATGACAATCTTTTGTCTTGAACAAGTGAGCAGGAAAATAAACTGGAGCTGACGAAGTACCAATACAGATATCTGATAGTAAAGCATCAAAGCCAGGATCCATCTTGGCCTGCATTAGTTAAAATTAGCACAATTAATGGAGGAAAACGATTTATTTTTAAAAAAACAGGTGTAGTGAGGTAAAATTTAAAACCTCAGATGAAGAGAAAATTTGGGGCTCAAGTGTTTTGATGTCATAAGTGGGAATAAGCAAATGAGTTATAGTTTCGTGCAATCTTCGGTTCCCCAAGATTCCACGGATTAAATTCCTTAGATACTTGCCGTCATATTTTGGACCACACAACATCATACTTAGTAGCGTTACCATTTTACTGCAAAGTATGTTAGTTTGCATTATGTTAAATTAAAAGTAGGAGGAGATTGAACAGTTAATAACGACATAATTAAAAAAAATTATACTTGCGCGGTGGAAAGATATTGGGACATTGCTTTTTTATAAAATGGAATAATATCCTTTGCAGCATAAAGAGGACGGCCATGTTGGTTTGGTGCTATTAACATAGTGGCGATTAGGCCTCCGGTACTACTCCCTGCTATTATATCAAAGTCGAGCTTCTGGTCCATCCAACTCCTGCAAGATAGTGTAATATTTTAATATTGTGCAAATGCTCCATGGATAAAATATGAAGTACTGTCATACTTGTAACTTTGATTCAAGAAAACTCAATATAGTTCCTGGAATGATTTCCCTAACTCCTCCTCCATCAATGCTCAACACTGTAATTCTTTCTCCATAACGCGCCATTGCTCAGTTGGATTTAGCTATTGCAATTAAATTCCTCTATTCGTAATGCTTGGTTTAAATTTATTGTCTCTGCGTATTGTGTATATATAGATGGCACCAAATAACTAGTACAAGTAATTTAATTATTGTTAGGACCAAAAGCACGTAAATGAGACGAAAATACTTCCCATTACGTTAAATGATTTCCAATTTTAATCAAGTAAAGAAGAAGCTGTGTACGGATTATTCAGGTTTTAATTTGAAGACTGTCCAAATACAGCTTGTAATGCTTAGCCAGGACTCGGTAGTAATTGCTTTCAACTTGAATTGGCCTTTTATAGCGCGTAGATAAATTATCAAAGCTATGCACAGAAGTTCATATTTATGACAAGTTTAACTCACGTAATATACAATTGCAGTCTTTCTTTTCCAAACTCCCGTGAAAACAGTAAAATTGCAGAGCCGTGCAAGAAAAACTTGGGAATGGAACACTATTAATTGTGAATTTTGTGGTAGATATAAACTTTGGCATTCCACGCAATACATTATGAGTTTCATTGCCTAATTCGGGGGGTGGGGCGTACATAAGACGAACTTCAAAAAAATAACTATTTTAAGTTCAGAATTTGGCCAAATCATTAATCTTGTCATAAATATAGACAGATCAGGCCCCTGGTGTTCTTTATCTTATCACGCCACACATGGAGACATCTCAAATGGGCAAATTGGTTTGGGAATACAGGGAAAAACATCCATCAATTAGGTTTCTAAGTAACTAAAGTTAAGATAGAATAGGTCATCACAACATGGAGTTGAAGAATGAGCCATTTTAAAAAGGAAATGTCAATCAGGAAGGAGAGTAGTGACCTCGTATAATCCATCTGAAGCAGTAACAGACCAGTCACCGGTCTTTCTATCTTCTTTCTGGCTGTTCCCACAATATAGAAGATTCACGACTTGTCTCAAACAAGAGAAAGAAACAAGCATAAAATCTTTTTCATAGATATGCAACGTATGCTCCCTGTGATAACTGAATTCATAAATTATGATCAACAAACAATACGTGCCGCCAGATACATCGGCCAAGGTTTCGTGATTACCATGTCCCACGCAAATCATTTACCTGTAAGTCTGTAACTATTCAATACCCCTAACTCTCGTCTGCCATTGTCTACATAAGTAGGGGTTTCAAGTTTAAAAATGCTTGTACAAGTCTTCTTTCCTTCTCTTGTCCCATTTTCTGAAAAGGTTTAAAAGAATTTGAATGAAAGGTAATAACAACTTTATTTCTATGGCACGAATTTAAAGAATATTACAGCACCAAAACTAACAAGGTCGATTTGAGAATTGTAGTTACCAATATTGAATTGTCGATGCTGTTGCAGGACCATCGCTAGCACTGCGTTAGAATCTCAGCACCATCTGCAGTTATCAAAATGGTGTGCTCAAACTGTGCTGATAGACTACCATCTTCTGTAACAACTGTCCAATCATCATCCCATATTACTCCATCTATGCTGCCAATTGTCAGCATCGGCTCTGTACAGCACAGCAAAAAGTTGCATTCAGCACAGTAAAATCGTGCACACAACGATGGAATAGTAATTTTATGCTCCAAAAAGTGACCGATGCATCAATTACAACAAAACAAGACGTGAAAACATAAACTACTCATGTGATTCATAAACATTAAGCACTGTAAAACCTCAGGTCTTAGCTAAATCACAGACTACAGGGGAAAAGGAGACAACACAGTAGCTACCAGCTTTTGGTTAATATCTATAAACAGAGTTCAAGTAGACATTTATTTAACATGGAATATATTGTGCAGCTATGTCACAGTATGTCTCTTCACCATCGTGGAAATTAATAAACTATTGTAAAATTACCAATAGTGAATGTCTGATTGAGCACCATCCGTCCGCGATCATTGTTCCCTGGGAAAGAAAACAAATATAACAAAATAAAAATTGATATAAAGAGAATTACTTGGTTTAAGAAGGCAAGAATAATATTAAATGCAAGTAAAAAATGTGATTATGCATTCAAATAGATTATTTTTCAGAGACACCACCTTAGAACTATGAGCTCAATTCTCATTTTGTACAAAATTTCTTTAGAATAGGATTTTCTCATTATTATGTATTACAAATCTGCCCAAGAGGATGGAGGTTTGCAAATGAATGAAACATTTTGTAAATTGATATAGATCAAACCAACAGCGTGAAGCAACTTATTTTCGTCATCTCAGATAACTTACAGTAGTTCGAACTAGTTACCAACACTAAACAGAGATTCAATATAAATGTTAGAAACAGCTTAAATATAAGTATTTGGGTGCAATACAAATAAATTTTGAAGTGGGCTCTACTTTTTAACCCCTGATACAAACGCAGTTTATTCTTACATCTCATGCAAATATTAGTTTGAGGTGTTGTTGCAACATTTAGCAAGCTGGATATCCAGTCCATTGACATTGGATGGCACAAGTAGAAAACTGAACAAGAAGATAATGCTTTTCCCACGCAAACAGTACAAATTATGCTGCAAACAAGTTGAACCATATAGGCTCACTATTGCTCATATATTTCTACACATAGAAAGAGCAGTAAGGAGGTTAGATATTAAAAATAAGGAAGCTACTGTAGTGCAGAATGACTGGATCACTGTGGAAAGCACGTCCCACTCCATGGCCAACGAACTGTTGCACAACCCCATAGCGATGTTTATCTGCAAGGTCACTACAAATAGAACGTTAATGTCAATCAAAACATGCTATGCTAAACAAGCAATATATTGATGTAAATAGGTCATAACCGCATATTAATAATTTACACGAAATATCAGACATTTATGGGTCCTATTCCTCAAGTCAATTTGCCAAACTATGCCAGCTGCAACATTGATTTTCATGACAAATTCACCTTCATCCCGAGACAAATCCTTCAAGCATTTAGCAGACCGAGATGCACAAGAACAAAAAAGAGAGAAGATTTAGGTAGATGTCTTACTGTATCGTCTTGCCAATTTTATTGAATTCCACTCCTGGTGCACATATTGATATTGCCTTGTCCAAGCACTCTTTAGTCACCTGAGGCATCAAATAAAAATCAATAGGAGGAATTGCAGATGCATCTATACAACAAAATAAGGTGTCTCCCTCTAAATCACAAAAGAGAGTTTTTTTTTTTTGGTGTTGATAAGTTAAAGCATACAGAACACTTGGTAGCACAAAAGGTAGGAATTCAAAAAAAAAATGGCACTAACACCATCAAGAAGTCATACTTGCACCAAGTTTTTGGCTTCCTCATCAACATTTCCTGCAAAGAACATCGCTGAGGTGTCACCATGGTAACCCTGCATAATCAATCAAGCCAAGCAGAGAAACAGAGAGAAAATTGAGTTTCTTGAGTCATAGACTGCATTTATTAAACCATGTTCGACTAATTAAATTTCAGGTGAGACACAGAAGAGGAAGGGAAGACCTAGAAAATAGTGCATCAAGAAAAGCACATCCTCCGTACATTGACATGTCATCAATATCCAACTGACATTTACTCTCCATATTGTTTCATAAAAAATTTACAACTTTATAAACTGAAGAAAAGGCTTCCCAACTTTCTCTACTTACCAAGTGATTACCTTACACCGCCAATAAATGCCTACATACATACATCTTGTACTACCCACCACCAAAATCCCAACTGACCACATTTCATCAATGCCCCATCTACTGACTATTCTCACCTTTGGTGGCCTACACTGAAAAAATGCTCAGCAGACCACGCTCCTCCCCCTACAATATAATGATTAAACGTCCATGACCATGACCACAAGAACCCCTTCTACCCACGTAGGAACGGTGGGAACAGTTGTGTTTGGAGACTTAAGTAGGAGATAGTAGTGAAGAGGAGTAAGGGCACTGGAGACGGGAAAGAAGAGGTTCTGAAGGTGGCATAGGGATCTGACTTATAGGGGGTTGGAAAAAGTATTATCACTTTAGTGTAATAGCATAAGAGGGAGCAAAAAACAAAGATAACACACATTAACTTCAAAAGATTACAAGTACCAATAGTTATAAATCTAGTGATTTAAATCCCAATCAGCAGACAGGAAAACCAATACAAGAAGATTAAATCAACGATGGCATTAGTGACGCAAAAAGCCCTGGTTCTTAAGAATAAGGATAACGACATGTTGAAGAACCAAAATCTTACATCATCATATTCATAGCTTCAAGAAGGCATCTCATACCAGTTTCTCTCTATTGATCCATAACAAATATTGGTTTAAACAGAAAAGTTGAAGCAATGAAGAGACAAGTAATGGTACTAATTAATCGCAACAAACAACTTACATTAAGATAAACGGTGACATCAATATTGATAATATCCCCATCCTGAATCATTAAATATCACAGAGCATAAGAATGTTAGCCTGTTGCAACGTTGAATTCTTGGTTATAAAGGAAAACAACTGTTAACAAACCTCAAGTGGACGTGAATCTGGGATTCCGTGGCAAATGCACTCGTTTACTGATGTGCATACACTCTTTGGAAATCCACCATAACCAAGAGGTGATGGATATGCTCCATTGTCAATGATCATTTGGTGAACGGCTTGGTCAATTTCGTCTGTCATGATGCCTGGCTGCCAGAAGGAATAGCAATGTAGATTTAAAATGAAGCACGCTTCAAAAAACCTAAGAAACTACTTTGATTGTTGATCTTTTTACACCCATTTAAAGACAATCTCCGTCTGATGCAACGGCAGCTACTATAACAACTACGCCTCAAACCCAAGCTAGGTGGAGTTGGCTACATAAATCCTCACTATCCATTTGCACCATTTAGACCTGTTACATTCCAATATTGAATAATTTGGAGTTATCTGACACTACACGTTCTTTACATTTCTATTCATTTACAAAAAGAAAGAAAAATGAGAACCATTTACTCCCCCATATTCCATTTTATAATGGTAATTATGTGCATGGAGTTTAATAAGATAATTTGACGTACATCTAATATTAGTGAAAGTTGAAGAAAAAAATTAAAGTTATGGCTGAGAAGTTAGTTAACAGGGAAAAGATCACATCAATGTTTAAAACTTGAACAGCTTCATAAATTTGCGAAAGTAATATAAAAATGAAACGGTATTAAACATTTCGAAACATCCAAAAATAGAAAGTTGTCCTACAAATTGGAACGAAAGGACTTGTAAAAGCAGACTGTAACCACTGGCCAAACCAGGAATTACATAAGGGGCATTCAGAAGAATAGTAGAATGTCATAGGTGATCTTTGAACTTTTGACCTAAAACAACTTTTGAACACCCTTACCACTACACTAGAAATTTCTCTTATATCAAGGGGGTTCAACAATTTATCCACAAAAAATAAAAAATTCTACCCTACTTGTACAGTGTAATTTTTCAGCAAAGGGGATTCAATTGAACCCCTACCCCTCTTACTAGCTACACCCTTGGTTGTAACGTGTCTGCAAAGAAGAACCTAAAAGGAGCAAAAACACAAAGTAGATGTCTAATTTAATAAGTTAATTTCAAAAGTTCAAAGCAAGAAGATGATCACAGTAAAGACAGGAAATATAGACCGTAGCATCGAAGTCAGTTACTGAAAGCCTTAACTGGGGCAAACACAAATCTTGATTTATTAACCTAAATGAAGCTTGTGTGTGCAAGGAATGCCACATAGATACTTGAGTAGAAGGTACTCCATAAATCACCTTGACTAATGTCCCAGCATACTGAAGAACCTGTGCAGCAAGCCTTCCCGAAGCTCTCATCTTTTCTATTCCCTTTTTGTCATGCACTTCGGAGCCACTACCAATCCCAGGTGGCTTCCTAGACTTCACATATGGAGGCCTTTGTATTTGTTCTGGAACTGGTCGAGGAGGAGAAATTTGACCTGGTCTTAAACGATTGCGATTGGTGTTTGGAAGTTCATCTACATTTCTGCCAAGTTTAGTTTTAAATTAGCATCCAAGGCATGCAGCAAACAGGCAGAAGTAGGAATATAGTAAAATAAGGGAAACATTACAGAAACTTTCCATTTGCTGAACCTTGTTCTCACATGAAGAAAGTTCAAATTCAAATAGTCCATAGTAACTTTTCATATTTCATCAGCCATTAATCTATCTGTAAAATCAAATTTAGTACAGGAAGAACCACAAGAAGCAAAACATATGCAAGTCCCTTGCAGATTGGTCTGAGGGGACCTTCTCGTGACCTCACTCAGAGATGGACAACACTATTCCCAGTACCAGAATCCTCTCATATCAGTACAGACAACTCAGAAATGAACCTACAATAAATGCAGTATTCATGAAACACAGGTTTTAAGAACCTATTAAGACTGTCTAGAAGGTTTTAGAAACCATAGCAAATTAAGAGCTTACAAACTTTCTTTCTGATAAACAAAAGAGATGTCTTTCATTTGCACCTCGACAATGCCAAAAGTTATCAAGTTACAAGTATCTAGCATGATCTTTAAATAAATCTACTCAACTATGACCAAGAGCTTCCCAAGACCTTTTGTACTGATATTTGCTTGCACCCACCATGTCTGCATCTTGCAACTGTCAGTCTGTCACTCTCCTACTATAGACAATTCCAAATTCCAATACATCATCCTCAGATTAACTGATCTACTTACATTTGGGGCACATTTCATGTTTCCACTTTTTAAAAGAAATTCTTAAAAAAAACATTTAACAACTTGTTCAGTTTCACACTCCAAAAGAATAAGTGGGACACAGTTAACGCTAATGGAGCAAAGGACAAACAAGTATATGGGAATATGTTGTCCAGTTCAAGGTAATAGGTCCAAAAGGGGGAAGAGGCTAAAACGACAGGAAGGAGAAGCGGGTTGAAGCCAATAATGCCAAGGCTCAAAAGTCTAATTGTTGGGCAAAAAAGTGACTAATGTGAGGTATAAGGCATACAGAGGCTATTGGGTGCAAGGTAAGGTGGAAAAGATAATTCGCTAATTTTCCCTTTTTTTCTCAATGTTGATCCATACAAGTTTCAAACTGCTTTCAGCCGCCATGCCCTTGGAATGCTTTTCAGATTTGGTCACAAATGGAGCTAGGATCAAAGGCTGACTACGCTTATTTTCCGAATTCTACAATTAAATTTGAAGAGATGAACTCTAATGGGACTGATTGAAACAGAACCTAAACATTAAGATCAGAAGCATGACAAACTTCATTTAGCAAAGATCCACTAATGATGTATACTAATCCCTCATTCTCAAACCAAGTATGACTTTATCAATGTGAGGAATCTCCTAGCTTTATACTACCAAGAACCAGGAACAGAAAATGGCAGCATAAACAAAAACAGTAAGGAATTGAGCATGCAACCATGGTATTGACAGTCGAAACGTCATATGTTTTAGGACTAAAAGAAGGAAAATAGCATGGTAATTAGCATGCTGAAAACCAAACAACTTAAAGAACAAAAAACATACCGTCTATTGAATAACAAATCCGTTAACCCAGAAAATGTTCTTGAGCATTGCATGGAGACATGTTTATTTCCTGAGTAAGCATAAACAGTAATCGTCAAAATGAGTACTTACAGTTGATGAAATATTTGCCTTTACTAGTTACATAAAAGATTCAATTTTATTAGAAACATTTTCCTTTGATACTACAGTTACATAAAAGATACAACTATGTCCTCCTGAGCACTATTTGATGAATACCATCATAAAACCTTGAGACAAGAAAGCACAATCATGGGTAAATTCAAAATCTTGAAGAAGTAAAGAAAAAGGGGGGAAATCCAAGAACTCAAAGAAAAGAAGGGGGGGATTTGTTTTTGTCCCAGAGTAGAATATATATATATATATATATATATCATCAAGAATCACAAAGAAAGTAATCAAGAACCTGGGTTGCAATATATATCATCAAGAATCACAAAGAAAGTAATCAAGAACCTGGGTTGCAATATATATCATCAAGAATCACAAAGAAAGTAATCAAGAACCTGGGTTGCAATATATATCATCAAGAATCACAAAGAAAGTAATCAAGAACCTGGGTTGCAATATATATCATCAAGAATCACAAAGAAAGTAATCAAGAACCTGGGTTGCA
Source organism: Solanum tuberosum (assembly GCF_000226075.1). Taxonomy (NCBI): domain Eukaryota; kingdom Viridiplantae; phylum Streptophyta; class Magnoliopsida; order Solanales; family Solanaceae; genus Solanum; species Solanum tuberosum. The sequence continues at coordinate 1,078,704 of NW_006238937.1, read as the reverse complement.
ATATATATCATCAAGAATCACAAAGAAAGTAATCAAGAACCTGGGTTGCAATATATATCATCAAGAATCACAAAGAAAGTAATCAAGAACCTGGGTTGCAATATATATCATCAAGAATCACAAAGAAAGTAATCAAGAACCTGGGTTGCAATATATATCATCAAGAATCACAAAGAAAGTAATCAAGAACCTGAGTTGCAATGGAAGAGTCAATGACATTTGCCTTTACTAGATTACATTGAAGATTCAATTTTGTTTGAAACATCTTCCTTTGATACTACAGTTACATAAAAGATACAACTATGTCCTTCTGAGCACTATTATGAATACTACCATCATAAAACCTTGAGACAAGAAAGCACAATCATAGGTAAATTTGAAATCTTGAAGAAGTAAAGAAAAAGGGGGGAAATCCAAGAACTCAAAAGGAAGGGGAGATTATTTTTTTTGCCCCAAAGTAGTAGATGAGAATATATATATCATCAATAATCACAAAGAAAGTAGTCAAGAACCTGGGTTGCAATATATATCATCAAGAATCACAAAGAAAGTAATCAAGAACCTGGGTTGAAATGGAAGAGTCGATGACATTTGCCTTTACTAGTTACACATTGAAGATTCAATTTTGTTTGAAACATCTTCCTTTGATACTACAGTTACATAAAAGATTCAACTAGGTCCTCCTGAGCACTATTATGACTACCATCATAAAATCTTGAGACAAGAAAGCACAAATTATGAGTAAATTCAAAATCTTGAAGCAGTAAAGAAAAAAAAAAGGGGAAATCAAAAACAGTAAAACAAGAAAAGAGGGTATATTTTGTCCCAAAGTAGTCATCAAGATTCAAGAAGCACAAAGTAAGTAATGAAGAACCTGGGCTGTAATGGAAGAGTCGATGAAGTGAGTGATGAGGATGGTTAATGAAGCGGCAATCGCCAAGAAAGGTAGAGACGAAGCGGGGTTGAATAGAGGAAACTCCCACCATTCTCTCTTATCAACTTCAGCAACACACCGTTTCGCCGTAGAGCCATATATATTGCAATTTATACTTTTTCCGCATAATTTGGCAAAAAATCTATAACATCCCAAATTATAGTAAAACATTTATCTTTATCAAAAGAAATTGTTTTTAAAATATGATGGAAAAAATAACTAGTTAATATTGTTGTTATTATCTTCTTTCTTCTTTTTCATCAACGGATTTTTGTAACTAATTGTAATGTAACGAGTTGTAATAGATGGTGATTGTATTATTAGTAGTTATTAAAAATATTTGTTTGATTTTCGATAATGTATTATCTAGTTTATATAAATAATAGTAATAATTTTGTGTCAAACGTATGGGTATGTTAATAGTTTTTTGAGCTTATGGGTATAAATCATGTTTAATGATTTTATTTTTTTTAAAGTGAAGTATGTTTCATAATAACTATGATCAAATACATATCCCCAAAATATGATATTTGAAAATCTATGGCCAAATATAACCTAGTTTCCTCTTGTACCAAACACTCACTAATTTCACGAAATACAAGCTGACACGTATAAAAAATATCAATTAATATTTTTTTTGTCTTTACAGGTGTTTGAAGTTGAGATCTGATTGTTCTCATTCTACTTCATTTGTTTGTCTTTATGTTATTACTGTGTGAAAAGTTTGAAAGTTTTTTTTTCACTATAATTTTTTTAAATACTTTTAAAATATTTTAAATTGTTTATTGTTGTGACTTAACATTATTTATATAGTTTTTAACTGTGTATACATTATTTTAAAAAAATTAAAGTTTTATTTTGGAATTCACATTGAACACTAATTAGTTTGTTTCATGTACTCTAAATCAAACTATATAAATTAACACTTCAAAAATATAAGTGTTATTTTCTACATTGAATCGGGATTAAGATAATATGTTATATTGTATTTACCATTTTTATATAAAATAAGAACGCTATTTTTATAGAAAATAATTCTAAGTTTATTTGAATTTTGTGTGTTGGGAGGGTCGAATTATTTTTAAGTGGTAAGAGTTATTAATTCAAATTAAAATGGATCAAGCACAAAAAGAAAAACAAATAAATATCTACTAAATAAAAAAAGGAAATTATAGTGCAATGTCTTTGCGAATTAATTTACAAAATATACCCATATTATATAAATAACGTATATTTTTCTCTATATTTTATATTAAATATACATATATTATACAGATATATATAATCAAAAAATGCATAAATAATGTACACTTCAATCATGTTAGATAAATTAAATGGCCAAAAGGTATATTTATATAAGTTTTCTTAAACAAAAAGTGAAGTAATTTTTATAAGGAAATGATACAAGTACGTAAATATAAGGAAAAATTATCTGAATACATATTTTATTTTACCATAATTTCAAAAATTCCATATCATTTAAAAAAATCTACAAAATTTCCTCTCAAATACATCACCCCCTCTCAGATAGATCTCTCCCCTCTCAGATACATCCCTTCCCTCTCGAATACATCCCTCCCTCTCTAATATATCTCTCCCTTATGTATCCAAATGTCTTATCTCCTCTCCGATACATCTCTCCCTTATGTATCTGGGTGTCTGATGTATCGAAAGTTCAGTGATGTATCCGTAAGTCTAGTGATGTATACGGAATCCATAAATTTTAAAAGATTCTTAACTCTTAACATTATGAAATCTATGCAAATTTGGGTCCCAAATTTATATACAAACATTAGAAAGAGGACTTCTAAATAATTTCCAATATTCCGTTTAGGGTTTCATCTGACAACTCCAGGCCTCTTTGCAATATCAGTGGACCAGCCCAAAAATTTGATATGGGGCTTACTTTGGAAAGCAAAAGGCCCGAAAATTTTCGCTTCTGCCCGTGACTATTACTCCCTCCTTCCACTATTAATTGTCATACTTTCCATTTTAGAGTCAAACTTTAAAAAATTTGACTAACATTTTAGGATATATTTAATCATCATATTGATATATAAAAAATTGCAATATATAGTACTTTTCGTATAGTTTTTGAATATCTAAATTTTTTGTTTAAAAAATTGAATTAATGTAATCTAATTTAACTTTGAAAATAAGTTAAATTGGCTTTCGAAAAACGCAACATGACAAATAAAAATGGACGGAGGGAGTAAGAGACTACTATGCCGGCCCAAGCTTGCTAGGTACAACATAATCATGACAAACAACACAAATCCTATTAGTTTAGGACTTAATTTTGTGTCTTTTCGCATGTTTTCAAAATTATTATTCGCATCAATTTTTGGTCCCTACATACATGTATATCGTTTACATAGGTCAAAATTAGGTGTAATTTGTTCAGGATACATTGTATCCAAGTGTCATCGCATTTATCTGGGATATACAAACTCTCTTGCTTGCCCCTCTCCGATATATCCCTCTCTCCCTCACCTCTCGTTTATGTATTTCAGAATGTATCTAATATCTCAAATATATGTATCTAGTGTGCTTCGCATGTTTCCGGTATACACTGACTCTCTTGCTCGTCTTTATCCTTTTTTTTTTGTATTTCATAATGTATTTGATAGCAAAATATATGTATTTATGTGTATCTAACTTGAAATCTGGTAAAAAATTATTAATTAGTGAGATTATATGTAATTATTTTAAACTATATAGAGAATTAATAAATATGCATAGTAGAAATGTTTGTATAATTATATAGTTTTTCCTAATCATAATATAATGGATGTGAAGTGTTTCAGCACTAGTACTGTTAACATCATGCATAATAGAGGAGAGGAGGGAAAAAAGGAAATTTAATTGAAGTCATAAATAGGCATTATATTAAATAAGTTTTTTTTTTCTGAAACGCCGACAGATATATATAGTGATGGATCATTGAGAAGTTCAACTAATATACTAGTCTCACGCACGTTTTTAATGACGATTTATTGAAAGTCTTACTAACTCATTATTGTTTTCAAAATTTTGTCAAACGTAAAATAGTTGAATTTTGAGTAAGGAAATTCAAAATATAAAGAAGTAAATATACGATAGATAGAAGTCAACATCTACTATATATATGTATCTACACATATAATTTTTGTGTGGAAATTAAAGAGATTGAGATGAATTGTTGAGTCCCTATGTTGTGTCCTGATGAGGAAGGTAACCAGGTCCTTACAAGTTACATGGACCACATTCCAATACTCATCTGGTTGAGGTCATTTTCCATATAATGAATGAGGTGATGAAATTAATTACTCCCTAGTACCAAATGGACCACTTTCCTATTTATAGAATATCAACACGTTTCCCCTTTCGAGCCAATATGATTTGTATTTCAATTTTTGGCAAGAGTTGTTGCCATAGCATTACTAAGTACCAACACCCATTAGTTTGGTCATGAAATTGGACTAGCTCAAATATTCTTGTTTAAAAATCCACTACTATGATTAAAATTCTAACTTTAATTCAACCTGCATTCTCCAACATGTTAAAACAGTTAAAGTGGGTTTTAAAATGTAGAGTACTTGAATTTTTTCAAATGGAGCCCAAAGTGAGAAGAAAAGGCAGCAGAAAATATTGGAGTAGTAATATTTTTCGTTTTCCACGTAAATAGCATATAGGAATAGAAATCGGACAAAACGATGAAGATACTTTCTTAGTTTCATTCTATTTTGCCCGAGTTCACTTCATACTTCTCATAAGAAAATATATTTATAGTGATTTATTTTATCTAACTCCCTCCGTCTAAAAGTAAGTGTCATTTTAGCAAAAATTGCATTTATTAAGAAATTAATAAATATAATATGTAGTTTACTAGTTAAACTACTACCTCTGTCCTATATTAAACGAACATCTTACTAAAAGTATTTGTCTCATATTACTTATCACTCACTAAATTAGGATAAGATTTTTTTTTTTTTTTTATCATTTTACTCTTACAATATATTGATATGACTTTGAAAGTTTAAGCAAATTTTGAAAGTCCATTTATTGACTAATAATAAATATAATTACTACTAATTCATTAGCTGTTTGAGCTAAGACCAGAAAATATATGACCCACCTTTTTAAAAGAAAAATTCACTTGGTTTCTACTTCACTAATACTCCTATTTGCTAATCATTCATCGCAAGACAATCATATATATATATATATATATGATAAAGTATGTCCAAGGTCTACTCCACGCCTTTAACTCGTTCTTTATTAATGTACGTACTTTTTACCAAGTATATTAAGCATCATTATTCATGAAATGAACCTTTACTTGTTACTCTATATCAAATTAAATAAATTCATTCTTGAACTCTAGAGGAGGTGAAATTTGAAGCAGACAAAACTTCCCAATTTTATGACAAACAGTTTCCTATTGGATACCAAAAATAAATTAAAAAAACGAATTCTATGAATTGGACATACACAAGATTTTTTACACCATTTCATATAAGAAATAATCACCTCCTAATAATGAGGGAAACATTTTAAAAAATATAATAAGAAAATTAATAGCCTGAAAATAAGATATATAATCTGATAGTATATAAACAATCGATAATATATATTATCTCAATAAATATAAGTTACTCATAAAAAATATTAGACAAAATTGCTATCGCGTAAAACAATTTAGGAAGATGAAAAAGAAGAAGTGGTCCTTCATGGGAGTAGAGATCCATATGCATATGCTGGCTGAAATGTATTTAAGTTGAGGGGTGCGCCATGTGTCAGATTGATGGTTCCACTTGAGCTAATTATTATGGCAGTGACCCAAACCCCGACCCGTACGTACGTGCACTATTCTGCCACATTTCATGTGTCTCATTACGAGGAGGATTAATGGGACTTTTGTTCGAATTGCATCTTCAATTACTTATTCCACTTCTTTAGATACCTCCTGAATGTCACTTTTTTTTGCATCTTCAATTAATTACTCACATGAGTTCTTACATTTTCAGTACTCACTTTTTTTGGTGTCAATCGGATTATTTGTTTTTATCTATTTTTCCATTTGCTCGATTCAGTCTACATGTATATATTCGACTGTTCCCATCTTAAATTAGATTTTGCATCAATAGTATAGTATTAGAGTATTGTTCTGACCTTATATCTACGTGTTTTATTAAAATGAAAAAAATACCAATAAAGTAGTACGTAGCTTTGCACGAAACCAAAATGTGTGTTCGAAAAGAGGAGAAGACCTGATTACGCTTTTAGAAAGATGAAAACGTAGATGCTTTGAAAAAACTGGAGTAATATAATTATAATTATAATAGTAATAAAGAAGAGTGGACCAATTTTGCACTAGCCATGGAAACATGTCTTGGACATGAAAAGAAATCTCTCTTTAAATTAAAGTTGTATATTCCAGTCAGACTCTTTTTTTCAACCCATGACAATCTTTTTTCTCTGTTGCTAGATTCCTTTATCTCACCCTCTTTCTACACCTTCTTTCTCTTTTTCCGGCTTTCTGCTTTCTCACTACCTTTTTCTCACCCATTGGGATTTTACGGATTTACATCTCTCCCTTTCTCAGATATATCCCTCCCCATATGTATACGGATGTTGTATTCCCTTTCTGAGATATTCCTATCCCCTCCCTGATACATCCTCCTAATGTATCCGAAAGTCCAGTGATCATGTATTTGAAATCCATAAGTTTTAAGAGATTTATTGTAATTTGAAAAAGAGTAGGGAAATAATATAATTAGCTCCTAACACTGAGATTTATGTAAATTATATTTAATTTATAACACTAAATGTCGTTTGTTGATTTTTTATTTATCATATATATATATATATATATATAAAAGAGAACTTTAGGCCCGCCTACGTGGCGCCATCACAAACCAAAATTCCCTTTTAATTTATTTATTTACAAAATTAGTCTTCCCTTTCCTGAAAAGTTGCAACTTTTATGAAAAGTTACGACTTTAATGAAAAGTTGCAACTTTAATGAAGAGTTGTGACTTTTATGAAAAATTGTGACTATAATGAAGAGTTGCGACTTTTATGACTTTTATGAAAGGTTGTGACCTTTCCAAAGGATTGCAACTTTTTCAAATAGTTGTAACCTTTCTGATAAGGCACAATAAATATTTGTTCGCACTATCCTTTGTTGTCTATAAATAGAGAAATTTCCTCCCATTTTAACACATCAAAAATTCTAAACCTCCTCCTCCTCCTCTTCTTCTTTTTCACAATTAAATATTTGTATACTTTGCTCATATTGAGTGGCTCACTGATACTATTGCTTATGTTACAGATCCTGATATGTATTTTTACAATCATTAATTTATAATTTATGCTTATGTTATTAAGGCTAAATGATAAGATCATAAGATGTAATAATTTTCATTTTTCTTTACGTTATTAATGTTTGTTACTACGTAATCTTGTATGTAAGATAATATAGTGTTTTAGTTTTAATGCCTGATAGGTTTTAAGTATTATTTTATAAATTTTTTTCACAATTAAATATTTGTATACTTTGCTCATATTGAGTGGCTCACTGATACTATTGCTTATGTTACAGATCCTGATATGTATTTTTACAATCATTAATTTATAATTTATGCTTATGTTATTAAGGCTAAATGATAAGATCATAAGATGTAATAATTTTCATTTTTCTTTACGTTATTAATGTTTGTTACTACGTAATCTTGTATGTAAGATAATATAGTGTTTTAATTTTAATGCCCGATAGATTTTAAGTATTATTTTATAAATTCCATGATATTAAATTTCCGCACGAAGATAGTAATAAAAAAAAATCTCACTGAGAATAAATACTTAAAGGCTAAACCTTATGCTTAACAATAATTTGATTTTTGAATTTAGAATATTATCACATAAATTAAAATTAAGAGAATAAAGCCGTTCAACCCTAATTTTGACATGTGGTCGTGCCTTTTATGTGGAAATTTTTGGCCTACGAGGTTACAATCTATTGTCCTTTTCAATTTGAAAACCACACCGCCCACCTAATTTCCTAACCCCGACCATTTCAATTCTCTCATACGTTTCCATTAAAGTTGGCTAAAGAAACAATGAAAATAAAGTTGTGATCAATTATTTAGTTCCTTAAAAAGATGAAACTATTTTTCTTCGAGTTCCTCTTCATAGCTTTTTAGGAGTATTTGTTAATTTGCATATGAAATTTGATATGTTTATTTAATTATTTTAAATATGGATACATTATCCACATTAAGATGCTATGAAACAAATTCAAATATCTTAGACATACGATAAACGGGCCCTTAGTCATTTTAATACAAGTTGAGTAATATTATTCTCGGGGGAACGGTAAAAGATTGTATATTTACTTTTAGGATTTTTGAGAATTTAATATAAACATATTGTATGGAAGAATTAATAAGGGGAATCCTACCATATTTTGTGTTACACAAATTGTATTAACTTTTAAAACAAAGTCAAGTAGCAATTTTTCTTTATCTTTTTAGGATTAAGATTAAAATAGTACTTTTAAGTACTATTTTAGAATTGACTTAAAATAAAGAATATATTTGTGAAAATACAAGTAATGACTAATGTATCACGTCCTAGGAGTAACAGTTGAATGACCTCAGTATTTATTGACCTAGTGATGAACACGATGTATTTATATACTACGGACTGCTGCTAAATTTCAGATTGAAAGTGCGTGAATAGGAAAATCGACTTTTAATTATTCTTATGAGATATCTCGTATTGTATCAATTCCGTCACCCTTCTGATACAATAACAACATTTTCGATATAGGCAAATCGTGCAACCTTTTTTCTCTTTCGTAATCTTTAGTTTGCACAGTGAAATGAGACATCAAAGTAAGGAAAAGTACTAATTTGTCTAATTTTTTGAAGTTCAGTAATCTTTACCTTAATGAAATAATTGAGGACTATAATTGACTAGAAAATTTAACTAGAAATTTAAAAAATTATAATTTTTTTAAATTTTAAAATAAATTGATCTTTTTTTTTATTTTTTAGTTAAAAGATATTAAAGTTAAAATAGTAAAAATATTTTAAAAAATAAAATAATACAGATAAAATATCATTTTGATAAAAAAAAAATTCCTTATTTATTTTTTCAAATTGAAAAGGGTCCCAAAAATCAGGTCTTGTTTTCCGTGCAAACACTTGTATATAAGGCCCATGTGCCTTTGTCTATTACAGTATGGTAAACCTTTATTTCACCACCTATCATTACAATAACTTGAGTTGAGATAGAGGAATCTTACCTTTAGTTGTCCCCACTTAATTAAAAATTCATTAATTTACTACTTACGCAATGATTAAAGTTAATGTTGTGAATTTCCAATTAGTTAGGTTGTCGTATCCTGCCGCGCACTAGGAATAAAGAGTGTTTATGTCCCCTTCATCTAATGTGTAACTCCCCTCACCACGGGCGCGTCCGCAAAGCAGGATTGACAGACTTTTAGATGGTTAAATTATGATTATGATAATATTATAGTATATATTAATCAAAGTTAGAATAGTAATTTTCCTATTCAAAAGTATCTCTGGCAATTTTTGAACATTATTATACAGTGGAATTAAAGTCTAGGTAGCTAGCTACCTCAATCTGTAGAATATATTGAAGTCTCTGGATTTCGGATTTAATTCTTTCACAGAAGAAAAAGAAATGTTCTTTTGCATGCATTTATTTCTCTTTCCATTTATAGGATGACTTTTTGACACTATGCATTCCAATATCTGGGTTGTACTTGCCTCATCACTATGTATTTGATTACATGTATAGTTTCATTATACTTCTATTTTCTTGTTTCTGATTTGATTAGTGTATTTTCTTGAGTCTGATTAATTTAATTTTTTATAAAAAAAATTCTACTTTCTCTGTTTTAAATTGCATATAATAGTTTGATTGTACACCAAATATGGAAAAGATAATTGAAATTTGTAATTTTAAATTAAAAATATAAAAACGTATCAAAATGTAATATTATGATCTCATAATGTCATATATTAAAATATTGAATATAAAAAGTGACATACTCCCTCTGTCCCTAATTACTTGTCCATTTTTGAATTGACACACATAATAAAAAAACAATTAATGACATAGTGAGTTTACCATTTTACCCCTATTAATTATGAATTTGATGGATTAAAAATTTAAGATTTTCAAGAAATTGTACATTTTTCAAAGTAATTAATTGAGGGTATATAGGTAAAATTATTTTGTCATTTCTTGATTTGTCAAAATGGATAAGTAATTAGAGACAATTATACAAGGAAAAGTGGACAAGTAATTAGGGACAGAGGAAGTATATTTTATATATTTTATTTATTTATTACTTTTAGCCTACAAAAAGAGAAATAATATTTACTTATTTTTTAAATTTTAAAACTATACATCAATTAATATAAGTATATTATTAAAATATTCATATTAATTATTATATTTTAACCAGGCGTACAAATTAATATAAGTAAAAATGAACGAAGTGTTCAAACTTGTAGACAACAGTTGTATACTTCACCATAGAAATCTCAAGTGCGATCCTACAAATCCAGTAATTCCTTTTTTACAGTGTTCCTATTTTACTAGCTTACGTATGAGAAGTAAAAGGTATTTAGTTTTCTACTTGCTCCTATCTCCAACTTTGCCACAAATTTTGTAATTCATTGCCACAGTTTTCTTATATTGTATCCAGAATTTTGAAAGGATAGGTGCATTATTACGAAAAAATGCATTTAACATATAAGTTTGATCGGTTTGAACTTTAGGTTCTTAATATAAATCGTTAAATTTTAAAAATTATAGGTCCAAAATATATAATGCTAGTTATAAATTTTTATATGCACATTTAATTTAATTATATATAAAAAATTCGGTGCTAAATTTTTCAGGAATTTTCAATGTAACACAGTTGAAAATTTTGAAAGATTAAAAAAAAAAGAAAAATTAATTGAAACGCCAAAAGTATTACCGATAACTACTTGGAGAGGTGTTACTAAAAAAATAGTTATAAAATTTAAATTTCTATCTTCACTTAGAGAAGTGCACCCAATCAACATTATATTATTATATGATACTTTGAACGTAGATTCACACATCCATATTTAATTATTGGGTAATGCTAAATCGCCAGAAATTTAAAAAAATCTATGATATCCTTTTTATTTTAAAATAAACTAATTCTTTTTTGGCCAAAAGGATTTTCCTATATGTGTGAATCTACTTCAAAGGTAAAAAAGAGGGGAGCATGAACTCATGAAACCCCTCTAAATACGCCGCTGATTTTAGTGCTCATAATTTCTTCAAGAAGGTGGTAAAATAGTACTCCCTCCATTTCATATTAATTGAATTTTTGAGGCATTTTTCAAATTAATTTAATTGTTCAATTTTCAAGATTACTTTTAGAATGTTCTTCCAATTTTATCCTTCATTTGGATTTTCAATGTGATGACTTCAATAAATTTGACAATAATTAATAAGGATAAAAATAAAAAATTATATTCAATTTATGTCTTAATCTACTTTTTTTTTTAAATGTGAAACACTTCAATCAATTAATATGGAATGGAAGGAGTACTATTGCATAAACTGTGTAATATTCGAAAACAACAATTTTGTACGTACAACTATTGCATGGCAAATTTGGGTAATGAGCATGGTCCCAGCTTTGCCCACACGTGCGATCATTTAATTTCTTGGAGTTGTCAAATGATACCTACCAACGTTTTGCTTCAATAAGTTAGAGTTTAGGCAATCGCTTTTTGCAACATTAAAAAATTTAAAACATTAGAGTATAGAATTGTGTATATATCTTTACTCCCTCCTAAATCAACAATCATTATAATTCAAAAAAAAATGTGCATAAATAATTTGTAATTCCCTCCTCTTATGAGACACTTTAATCACTAGACTAAATATTTAACTTATGTCTAAATGTGTCAATACTTAATATATATATATATATCAAATCAAAATTTGACATCTATATACAATGTAATTTTCTGACAAAAGAGTGTCGCTTGACACCTCTTGGCTAAGGGTGGTATGTCCATGCTTGTCATTTCACAAAATAAATACATAAATAACATTATTCTTCCTATTATCCTTGAAAGTATAAAATGACCCAAATAGGAAAACAAAATTATTACTTCATGTTCATTGGTCAATTTAATTAATCAAAATAAGCTAATTTATGATCATTCATTGAACATTTGACTTCAAGAGAACACCAAACAAGGATACAATGATAAACTTATATAATTTTCTTAAGAAATGTAAAATCTAAAATGGTAACATATAAATAGAAATAGAGGAAGTATTTAGAAAATTCAAAATTAAAGTTGCCAACTGTTTTTAATTATATCGATAATTCTTTTTAATACTGAAAAATATCTAATAAATAAGAATATCTTAGTCTACTATATTTTACACGAAGTTATTTTTTTAATGGATATAAAATTGTCAAATGTCTCTAAAAGAAAAAAATTTCAAAGTTGTAAGCAACATAAGAAATGATCAATGTCCATGTAGTCAAAATATTAGGTTCTAATGAGAAAAATGTCTCCAAAAATATAAAATCTGAAGTTCAAAGGAATTGATGAAAGAGAAGAATAAAAATAAAAATTAAAAAAAAAGAAAGATGAAAGAGAAGAACTAATGAGAATTATTTATTTTTCAGAAAGGAAACTTTTTGTGTGTCTTATTTCTCCCTTTAATATTTACACCCAACAATTTCCTTCAACGAACGAACACGTTTGGCTTCTTATAGCAATTATAACTAATGAATCCTTTTGACAATTCAAACATATTCTATGACAATTATTTCATTCACCTGTATATTCTTAATGAGATTCTCTACAATATTACTGTGTTGAACCAAAAAAAAGGGCTACCCCACTGTCCTATAACGTTAAATCAAATTTACTTTTCATTTATGCGGCTAACGAGTACTCAAAAATGAATATTTAGAGTGTGACATACCCCTTAAAAAATCAGTTAGTGACATTAATTAAATGGTAATTAATCACTCTTTTGCCTTTTTGTCAAACCCTTATTAAAAAAAAATAGAAATAGTTAAATCACTTTTTTTCCAATAATAATTTATTATTGACTTTGCACACTTTTTAAAAAATTATAAATGCAAGGGTTGTTTTAACATATCACCCTCTAAGTATAATAAATATAATATTTTGAAAAATGTAATACAGAAACGACTATAACTAATGATAAGAATAAATTAGAAATTACGTATAAAATTATTTATTAATTTAATAAAGTAAACAAATATTATTTAACATGTCAAAATAGTATCGTGAACAACTACGTTAGACGAGGAAGGTAATACAGCTTTCATTTTAGCTCTCAGTCCTAGTACACGTAAGTTACCAAAAAATTTCCACCTGTCGGTGGTTAAAACTTAAAAATAGGAAAAACATGCATATATATCTTAAATGTGCAAGAAATTAACTTGTCCCATCGTTACCAAAGACTTAAAAGGGCTTTCGGTTGGACAATCGTTCTCATATTACTCTATCCGTTTATTTTTATTTATCACTATTTAATTTAGTACACACACTGACACACACACACATATATATATATATATATATATATTTCTAACGTTTGATATAGGTATTTTATTAAACTATTTCAATTCATAAAATATGGTATTTTTGGTATTGAACTTTGAAAATGATTTGAAGGATAAGTATTTAATGCAAAAGAGCCTCAAACTTTTGGACTAAAAAAAAAAATTAAATGCAAAGGTAAACACATGGAATTTTTTTTTTATCTTTTCTTGATATGTCAAAAATGACAAGTTCAAATGAAAATTTATTTTATTCGAATAAATTACAAGTAAAAGTGAATAGAGGTAATAATTGTTAACTTTTATTTTTATATGTTTCTTAAAAAATTATAAATATGAACAATATTTTTATCAATGCCAAATGGATAAAGTAGTTACAAGGCTTATTTTAAATGGAAAAGGACTTAAGGCTACTAGTGGGTGACAACATTAACTTAATTATTGATGAAATGGATATAGAGGGAGACCCATTTTCATTAGTTTGATTGGTGAGATAAAGATTAAATAAAATAATTTTATGAAATATTCCAATTCATAAAATATCTTTCTTTATCTTATCACCAACCAAATGATCCGTAAACAGTAGGTATAGTATACACAGTAAATTAAACTAAAATGTATTAGTGAGCGACCACTAGTGGAATCTAATCCCGGTTGTACAATCCTATCTACTAACATTATCTGTTAGTCCAATTATATCTAATTAAACATTAAGTATTTCCATCCACAATTCTCAGGCAAATATCCCAAACGCAAATATCTTTATTTTATTCTTAGACTTATACGCGGAGTATTTATCCGCTTAACGGCGACGTCAGAATCCCGTTACGGTAGGAAAAAAGATCCGTCACAATGGTGGACCACAAGACGAAGCGCCCAATAATACGAACCTAATCGAATCATTCAACGGAATGCCTATCATCATCATTATCACCATCACCGTCCCTAACACTTCTTCTCTCTCCCTACTGCTGCGCTGCGGCAAAAGAAGATATCTTCAGTCAGATCGTACGATTCTGGTGTGCATAATTCTGCAATTCTACCAATTTATATAGTAACAAACAATTTGTGTAATTCTCTAACTTGTTGAAGTTTATTGCTTAGAATTTGAAGAGAGATGTATCAAAACATTGATGAGAAGAAGGTATAAGTGCAAGTCGAAGGGAATTATTGGAGAAGTTGTGATTATGGAGGTTGCGGAGGTAGCAGTGAAGATGACAAGAGAACGGGAGGTTTTAGAGGTGGTCGACACAAGGAAGAGGAAGAAGCGTGATGGTGATTTGGAGATGTCACCAACTGTAGCTCGTGTTAGAAGGAATTCCGTAGTCTCAGTTGTACCGGCGAGTTTTGAATCTCCAGCGAGCGAGCTTAGCTCCCAGGGAAATACTGTTTCGTGTAAACCGGCTAACTTTCATGACGGTTTAGCATCTGGTTTTGGAGATGATGAATCAAGCAATGTCACAAAAGGAAGCTCGAAATTTGTAGATCTGGATGTATGTGAAATTAAACTCTTTGAATTTTACTTGTTTAGCTGTTCTATTTTTCTGCTTCCTTTAATATTTTCAGGTCTGATAGTATCAAGTTAATGCATTAGAATTGGAGTGAATTGTCATGCCGTTCTATAACTGCTCATTTTTGACTGATATTTGAATTTCGAATTTTCCAGGAGGACAGTGTGGAAATTGCAACCAGTTATTCAGAGTTGAGAGAAAGGTAAATATGCATTCTACATAATTTTCTTGGCTTTTCAATTCTCTCTCAGATCCGCCTCTTCAGTATTTTCTTTTTCTTCATCGTTTATTGAAAACAAAGCGTCATTCCGCAGTAGAGAGACAATACTATCCAGCAAATTCAAAGTTGAATTTCACAAAGTGGAGTCAACACCGAAACCACAACATGCTAAATCTTGCCGCCGCCGATTGACAGAGGCAATTATGCCCTCCGAGGCTGAGCTTGATGAGTTCTTTGCTGCAGCCGAGAAAGATCTCCACAAACATTTTGCAGAAAAGTACAATTCTCTCTCTCTCTCTCCCTCATTTTTTACGCATTTGTATCTCCTTTTTTCAAAATTCTTCTCGGAAAAGAGTATCATTATTCATGAAAGTGCGTGCTGTAACAGATACAACTTTGACTTTGCAAAAGAGGAGCCATTGGAAGGTCGCTACGAATGGGTTCGACAATGAAACCACAATATTTAAAGGCCAAGATCATAGCAATAGCAGCAGTTGCTTCTTAATCTAATTTGTTAGTAGTGATTCTAGTATTTCCAAGTATATTTAATTTAACTGTTCACTCTTTAAACTAGTACTACTTCTCTTTTTTTGTTTTCTTACTTTATTGCTTTATGATTTTGGTTTCCATGGGGCAGGAGTTCAATTTGAATATGTACAGCCCGGGAGCACGAAATGATCTCTCTTTATGTTAATATATAAGTTATTAACCGAGAAGCTGCCTCTGCAAATCATTTCCTTTGGAGAAAATATTCTCTGAAGAATAAGAGCTCATCTTTTATAAATTTTCGAGTTTGATATCCTCTCGATCGATCTTAACCTCCTTCGTAATGTCTTTGTTTTAATAGCTAATAGTTTGAAACTGATCGAGGAAGAAATTAAAATTTTAAAATAGGCCGTTATGATTTGGTGATACTGTATGTGAAAATGTACATTTTGTTCTGGGACTAAAAGAACTGACGTCCGAAGGGGAAGATGGAATATTCGGTGGAGGCATTGAAGCAGTGAGCAGAGAGGGTAGGTTAGAGTAGAGAAAAACGCAGCAATAGGCCTTGCCGGACACGTGCTGGCTGCTGAGTAAACGAAAGCTATTCTTTTTACAGGCTTTTACTAGTGTGGACCTCTCCATGCAGTCACAAAGTACTTGGGGTGAAACAAATAATTACTCCACTCTTTTCTTTTTTTCTCTTTTGGTAATTTGGGTTTCATTGCTACTGCTTATGCAAGAAAACTGACTTGCATTATTTGTGCTTCTTCTAGTTCTAGGAAAATGACACATGAACTAGTGTAGTGTTCAAAAATTTTAAAATTAGCATGGAGCAAAAGTTGTTTGAGAAAATGTTGTAATCGAAAGAAATGGTAAAAGATCATTTGTTACTCAAGCATTCTTCTGAGATAGGCTTCCTTATTTAGGGTAGTGTACCTGCTGCTGCTTTATATCATTGATTAGTGGACTACTGTAATTTTAGTGTATACTATTGCTGAAAATGTATATTGGGTATCCAGTTTTACATCGTCATATTACATTAATATACCGTTTGCCTTGGTTTCATATGATATTTATGCCCTTCAACTTTGTGTACTCACAACTATACCCTTAAAATTAGTATAAAATTGAACATGTAGACACATGCGTTCTACGTGATAATACATGTAGGACGCCACGTAGGACACAAAATCGTTATGTACGTAAGACGAATGTGTCTATTTGTTCAATTTTATATAAGTTTAAGTGACTACTTCTGCACACCCAAAGATGGAGGGCATAGATGTCAACTGAAGTCAAGTTAAATGACACATTTATGTATGAGTCAAAACAAACAATTTAACTTTAGCCATATATGATTATCTGAGAATACGTATTATTTAATCATAGTTAAAATAATAAATGAATATGTAGAATAGTCCGTTGCACAAAGCATTCCATGTTTATGCATGATTTTGGGAAGGGTTGCACCGCAAGGGGGGTGATCTAAACAACTTACTATAATGCAAGTATTAATAACGGCCTCCACGGTCCAAACCTATGACCTATAAGTCATACATGCAAATAAGTTTCTACAGTTCCTAGCAGTATGTGGCTTAATGCTAAATGTGTGTCAATTAATTGAAGTTACCCCTTTTGAGTGATCTTTTGGTGCAAGTCTTGACTTCTTACAGTAGTAAATTACGGCCAATGTACTTATTTTTTTTTGCAAGGTTTCTCCTGATTACTTTCTTGAATTTAAGTTATATATGTTGTTAATTAGTGTAAGAATACACCATCAACAAAAAATTCTTACACTAATAGTGTATTACTTTCCAGAATTTGAGCACTTTTTGTTATGCGGCGGCAGAGAAAATTAAAGTCTGCACATAATCATGCATCTTTATTTGGTATTTTCACTTTTGCCAAAATTGTTATATGATGGAAATAAAGCCATCTTATAACTTTGGTGCAAGTTTTTTGTCGCGTATAAATGATATAAACGAAAAGGTACCCAGCAATTGCTAGTTACTCCCTAATCCCGGTTCATTTTATTTGGTTCAGATTGACTTGAAAGTAGAAATATTTTTAGAGGCTAATTTTAGTAAATTAATCTTGTTAATTATACTTTGAAAATCTAAACTTGACTAATAGTGTACTTCATATAGTTATTTGATAACCAGTGTAGTATAAGAAGAAAAAAGATAAATTTCTTTTGCTAAAATGGACAAATAAAAAGAAAATCTTCAAATAACTAGGTAAAGCTGGAGATCTCATTTCTTAGAAGAGTTTGGATTGACTTAAAAGTTGGTCAAACTTATTTTTAAAGAGTTAATATCTTAAAAGATCACTGAAGTATAAGAAATTATCTAGCAAAGTCATTAAACTTTGTTTTGTATCAATAAAATCACTCAACTAAAAACTTTATCTTCAAAAATCACTCAACTACATTTATTATTAAAATAAATTAAACATGACAAAAAAAATATTTTTCATGCCATGTAATCATAAATCCCACAAATAAATAAAATTTATAGAATTTATTTATTATTATACCAACCCACCCTGAAACCCATATACCCGATTCATGCTCTTATTTTCATTATTTCCTCTAGCAAATTGTATAGCTGAAAAATTGAAGTTGTTGGCAAGTTACAATTGTTAGTTCTGATTAGAGAAATTAAATCATCACACACAAAAAAAAGAAGAGAAATCAACTTCTTTATCTTTTTATGGTCAAATTACTCCCTTCATTGTAGAAATTAGCTTCTTAAAAAATATTCTCTAACTTCATTAAATTCATGTCCAATCTTTTACATATCAATAATATGAAAAATTAATATTAGTACAATTGAAGATACTTATCTGTGTAATGTCACGAGACCTGCAACAAGTAATTATATAGTAGCAAATAAAAATATAAAATTAACTAATACTCCCTCTATTTCAGCAAATCAATATTATTATTTTTAAAAATACTACGTGCCATTATCATCAAATAATTACATAAATTATTGGTTGTCAAATTAAAATTTCCATACATAATTCGTAAAATAAATTTGTGTCGAGGACCTTGAAACCTGATGGACTAAACCACTGAAAGACCTCAACATCCAAGAATTTAAAAATGTCACTGATAAGACCAAACAGATAAGAAAAAAAAATTGAAGCCAATTTATGGGTGGGTCTGGTATAATAATAAATAGATTCTATAAGGTTATTTATTTTTGGGGTTTATAATTACATGACATAAAAATAATACTTATATTTTATCATGTCAAATCTATTTTAATGATAAATGAAGTTGAGTGATTTTTGAAGATAAAAACTTTAAGTTGAGTGATTTTTGAAGATAAAAACTTTAAGTTGAGTGATTTTTGAAGATAAAAAACTTTAAGTTGAGTGATTTTTGAAGATAAAAACTTTAAGTTGAGTGATTTTATTGATACAAAATAAAGTTCAATGACTTTACTAGATAATTTCATATAGTTCAATGACCTTTTAAGATATTAACTCTATTTTTAAGTCAGTTTTTAACTTCTGAAGCGTTTGACAAATATTAAAATAAGTCACAAAATGATTTAAAATAAGTTAGAAAATATTTGGTAAGATTAACTTAAAATAAGTTAAAAACCAAAAATAGGTCTCCCGTAGTTTTATTTTTTGACTTTAAAATCATTTAAGTTTGATTTTTTATTTTTTGCTTAAAAACTTTTTTTTTAAGTCAATCCAAACGGAGTCTTAGTTGTCTGTACTTTGGCACCTTGATTTCTCCTAGATGTCTTTTCTCCTCTCTTTTTTTCCTATTAGCTTTTCCTTAGCTGGTTAAGCAATCAATTTAACACATGTCCTACTGCTATAGCTACTTAGGTTTGAGATTCAAATCATTGTAGCTAAATGATTAGGCAATGCTAGTTACTGTCATAATTTGAATAGATGTAAAGAAATAAGTCATCAATACCCGTTCCGCATGCAGGACCAAATTTTGGTCTACAAGACATCACTAGATAGATAGATAGAAACAGTTAAGTTCGATAGCATATTGTATAAGACATCCCCTCTACAGACTACAGCATATTGAAGTTCGATAGAAAATGGAATCCATTCATCTTGAGCAAAATGTAGAATGATCCAATATCTTATCGACTGAAAAAAATAAGTAAATTACATCATCTCTAATGCTCTTTTGGGGAGTACCCTTTAAAAAGAAAAGAAAAACAAACAAAGTCATGTCTGTACAAGTTTCTAATAAGGAAAATAACTGAAATCGCGCGGAGACAAAAATACAACTGTACTGATCTATAAGAAACGTTGATTTTACTTGATAGTGAGTTCTGATGAAGACTGAACAGTCTACACATTAGACCTTTTTTGATGTTGTTAGGAAGATATTTGAGCTTGGAAAATTGTTAGCCTACTTTCTGAAGTCTTTCAACAATGAACTATCTCTTAAATGATTACGATGGGAGTTAAAGATCACTAATCTATATTTAAAATGTTTAAACAATTTCGAGTGAACCATTTGATCTTGTGGACACTGATCGGGTGGAACTGTTCTTTACAGAACGAGGAACAGATCGCGTGGAACCTTCTCTGGAAATAGTGGAATACTGCATGATCAATGTTTTCACTATCTGTCTGAATTTCCTTCTATAAGTTGGAAACTTAGAAACACTTCTAATCATTCCCACCATCCTGCCAAATCAACAGAATAAATGACGACACACAAATCTTGCTTCAACACTACAAACTTATGATGAAAATATAAACGAAGAGGCTTACCTTCGGCTTATGCCTTCAATTTGAGCTGCTCTGAGAGATTCCTGAGGCGCCACACTTCCATTTTCCCAGGCCTTAAAGCGTTCAGAGTTGCTCTCGAAAAGGACCACTTTCTCTAGGAACCTCATTTCACCGTCTTCTAGGCTCAGGACTCTAATTTGTTCCTTGAGGACCATGACTGGTTGGAAAAACCAGTCCAATAATCTGTCCTGAGGTCTGTTCAGCTGAGTGATTTCAAGATCCTCTAGAAGGAACAGTCCATCTGATCCGGCTTTTATGGAATAAAAGATTATCTGTAGAAATGTATAACATGCTAAACCAACATTGATGACTGCAACATCAACTCCATGTTTTCCCTTCAACCAATCATCCAGGTCGTTGGGGGTTATCACTTTCGCGTCCAATAATTCCTTGCCCCTTATTTCACATGATTTCATCATGTTCTGCCACACCTGTTAATTGTTGTGACATGTCAATTACCCAATTTCATGGTTTACAAGACCAGAAAAATATGATTCTGTGTTGAATTGTGTGACCATCTTATCTAAAAATATGATTTACTTAATTACGTCTTCAAAGTACATATAAAGATGTTACTCTAGTAGATCATTTCACATGTCTGTCAGCATTTTGCAAATTAGCCAGAAAAGAACAGAGAAAGAAAAGCATACCTGCACCATTTTCACTTCTTGTATTGCCTCTCTCACTGATCTAGACGACGTTAAGCTTGGCACGAGCATTGCAGGTACTGAACCGTTTCGTTTCACAGAGTAATCTGACAAATTGGATCCCTTCTTGTTTCGATAATGAGGCCTGGCTGTGACTAAGATGATCAGTAACATTGACAATTATGAAAACCGTGTACAGAAAAAAGGGAGAGCTCAAGTAATTACTTTGGAAGAATGGACCCTTCTCTAAGGTAAAGCCAATCATTTGTGTACTCATCAAACTCTGCCACCATTGCGACCACGAAAGCAACACCTCTTTGAAAGGACCTCTCCTGAATTCACAGTTTTAACTAATAATAAATCCGACGGTCACACTAAAACAGCAGACAGAACTGAGAAACTAATGAGGCAACGAAATAAATTACCTGATAGACGATAACAGCTCCATATAATCCAATGAAAAAACTGGAGAAAACAGCCATTATGACACTTCCAATGACAACAAGAGGCCACAGAAGGATTGTTAATCCAGCAATGGGAATGCAAGCAGTTTCAAGAAATGGGCCTTCGCGGCTTATCAGATCATGTATGAGTCTGTACCATCCTTTGAACAACATAAATGGGCTCTTTACTATGGCTATAGCAGTGTAAAGAGGAATTTCCACAATCAGTCCCAATAAACCAACCATGATACATCCTGGTACATGGATGAATCTGCAACACAACATTTTGCAACTGGTTAGAATTGAATAGATGCTAGTAAGTAGTACCCAAATAAGAAATCGAAACATTCTATTTACATATAATTTTGATTGGTATCATCCTCTTTTTTTTCTTTTTCCTGCTTGATACAAAACTCTTCCCACAAATCATAAAAAAAAATTTCTTTCTTGTATTCTAGTTCTTCAGACTGTTTCTTATCATTTTCTAGACTTAATGCATTACCATTTTCCGTCTTCTTTTCTTGATTTTTACTCTTTTATCCTGGAGAAACTGTAAAGTTGTCTCTGCGTGGTCATGAGTTCAAGACGCGGAAACAACCACTAATGCTTGCATTATGGTAGACTGTCTACATCAACAGGTGTGCCCCTTCCCAAACTTCTTTAACACAAGATATTTTGTGCACCAGACTATCCTTCCTTTTCTTAGTCACCATTATACTTTTCCTAGTCTCATTTTTTTAATGTGTTCATTGTGACTTGTGAGGGCACGGAGAAAGTCAAATCCATTTATTATTCTGAGTCCAGGGTAGTTTATTGACTTCTTCATCAAAATAATTTGTGGTAAGTTGAGTTTTAATATAATATAGCTCTGTTAGAAAATGAACACGATAACGTAACATTTAGAAGATTCATTATGATTGTCCCCTATTTTTTAAATTTTATTCTGATAAAGTTTTGGCTACCTGAAAGTTCGAGTCTCCACCTTGTAATTCTCTACTCCATTTCCCTTTGTTTTTTTTTAAGAAAAAAAAAACATAGAAAGGGAAATTAGAAACAAACCTAAAAGGCTGAAAGTCAAGAGAAGCAGGGGAATCACGCAGTTCCTTCAAATACATTGGATAAGAGTGATAACACATATCTGCAAAATCTCGAACAGCAATACAGCTACCTCTTATGGTTCCCCATGTTCCATCCTGTAAATTAACATAATCAAAACAACCTTAAAAAAACAATACTAAACTACAGAACCAAAAACAAGAATTGGTTGGTAATTTCTTACCACAATGCAATGAACAAACTTGTTAAATTCATCGTCATGTCTGAAAGCTTCAAAGGCAGAAACCCAAGGAGCAAAGAAACCATATCCAACTCCCACAAGAACACTACCAGCTAAGCTTAAACACAACCAAATACCAAATAAAACTGGCAAACCGAACAAGAAAGCTACTTTAAGTGGTGCATCAAACCTATTAGTCCTGTTCAATTGAAAACAAATCCACATTAGAAAAAAAAAAAAAAATCAACTTTGGACAACATAAATGAATGACCTTAAAAAAAAGACATTTACTTGACAAGGGTGTAAATTGTCCAGAAAACATGTGCTGGGAAGAGACATAAAATCACCCCAACATTTCCTATAATAAGTATTAGGCCAGCAATTGGACCCACCAACAAACCTGCAATCAGAAAAATTATGCAATTGAGAACCAGCAACAATAACACAGATCAACAACAACATACCTTACCACTTGAGAATCTGTTTCCGAAAGACCCTCGGTCAAAGAACAATAATACAGACCATGATCATAAAATCATACTACATTAGAAAAAATCTTGAAAGGTAAAAAATAAATAAATTAGTACTTACTTTTGAGAGCACCCAAAAATAAAGCAGAGCAAAACGCAAAAACAACATAAACACCCTGGAGCCAAGAATTTACGTTGTTGGTCATGTTCTTTTTTTGTTTGTGAGTGTCTGATAACAGAAACTCAAGAATGAATTATGAAAGGCAACTAATAAAATTTTTAAAGAGAGAAGCTAGGCTGGAATTATATTGTGTTGGTCTGGTCCATGACGTAATTAAGGATGAGTGAGAGTCATAGGAAGATTAATTTTTTTGTGAAATTTGGCCTGCCTCTTTTCTTAGTAAATTAGAATATCAATAATTATGCACACTGGTTTAATTTCTTTCATTAATAATTAAAATAAGCCAACTTATTTGAATTGTGCCTGGAAATAAAATACTAATTAGATATGTTTGTCTTCTAGAAACAGAGAGTTAGAAATATTATTTAAAAGCTTCAAAAAGAAAGGTAGCTTCTAGTACTTGATTTCTTCTCTTAATAGTTAGTGCACCTTAAGCTTATAGCTGCCTATTTTGGAATGATAACGACTTTACAACTTAGATTACAAGAAATATAAAAAAAATAATTAATGGCCTAAGCAAAAAATGAAAAATTAGGGACAAACAAAATATTAAAATGTTGAAACAAAAAAAAAACTAATTAAAAGAGTAATAAGACGGATAAATTGAAACGGGGTGGTACACGATTTTTAAAAAAAAAGAAAACGTATAATAATTCTTTCATTTACTATTTTAAAAGTATTAAGGTCTTAAAAATGTTGATTGAGTTTTTTGTTCTTCGTTAAAATACTTTACAATAGACAAAAATGTCATTTATTATTTTTCTCAAAGTATTATTTTCCTCAAGGTATTATTTAATTATCTTTATAAGATTTAAAATTAAGAAGACCTAAAATATATGATAGGACGCAAATATATTTTAAAAATTAATGAGTCCTAAAATATATGATAAAAGGTATTAGGAGAATTAATAATTAAAAAATCCTAAAATATATGGTAAAAAGAAAATATATTTTAAATATGATGCATCATAAAAGATATAAAGCAAAATAAAATCACATCATGTTAGGAAAAATTAGGAATTTTACCACCATAATAGCCTAAATTTGGCATAAAAGATCCCACAATTTACTTTTTGGTGTCTATTAACTCAAATACATTTTCCCCCCTAAATATTTGGCATTGTTTTGCTAAATATTGAGACCATTTATTTCATTGTTATAAACAAATCATTCATGACCTAATAATTTATTTTAGCTTGTAGTATTGAAATTTGTAAATCCTTGTGATCATAATTATAAATTAGCACTTTTCTCAATTTCAATAAATTTGTGATTTATAGCTTCTAAGTCTACATACGTTTACAATGGAGGTACGCTAAATTAGTTATTAAATCTATTATAATATTTAAAGACTTTAAAATTAATCAAAGTTACAACTTACAACTATTAAATCTTTTCTTATTTGTAATAAGTAAGAACTTTAAATATTTAGTACTTTAAAGTGATGTTTTATTATTATTTGTACTATATCTAAATTCCTAATATTTTAACACTTTAAAAACAATTTTTTACATTATATAAATCTTACTTAAATTAAGGCAAATAAAATAAATAAATAAAAGAACTTAAAAGTATTCGAGGAAGAGATCATATTTTTTAAAATGAGTTTTTAATCTCCATATATGAACTTCCTATCATTTAAATAGATATAATATTTATTCAACGTCAACTACAATTTTTAAAATAATTTTGTTCTTTTTATACATAATTTTATCTATCAACGTAAGACACACATGTAAAATACATACACTAAACTAGTTGCTAAAAAACGAGGTACCTAAGAGAATTGCCTTATTTTCTAATGCTTAAAATAGATCGTGTTATTCACATACCTATTCCACCTTAAACGTTCATTGATCCAACAAATTCAGATTCACATGCACAAAATCTATCAAAAGGGAAGCACATCTAAATTTTTTTTATAAAGGATACCCTGATGATTCTGTAAAACCACCTATTTTAATGTGACTATTGGAGAAATGAGGGTAGGAAAAGATCCTCTTTTTTGGGTTGGGGCAAAATAAGCCACATGTGTTTTATTGTGTATGAAAATAATAGTAGTGATAGTGATGATAAGATAAGAATATGGTTGGATTACATGTGTGAAGCACAATTAGGAAAGTTTCCATCCTCCGACGCAGGCTGCCGAAGATGATTAGTCTAAGCCTAGCAGGCTTTAATTTTTGACTCAAACCTATTTTTAAGCTAAAAAATATATATGAAATTAAAACATAACCACTAACCTAAAATAAAGTCCTATTCCAACAATGAACTTTCTTTATCTTAATTGAGTAATTATCAACAAAACCACAATCATTTAATAACTCTCTCAATAGGAAAAATTATACTAATAATTATATTTTATAAGAATAAGGAATATAGCAAGAGGCACACCAATTTTTTATTTATATAGTTTTAATCTTTCATACATATTGTCTTATCACGTGTTTTTTTTTTTGTTTTCACTTTATGAAGGAATGAAGAGTAATTGGTCAAACTCTTCAAAGTGTGTGCTTCAATTTTTGGTTCAAGCTCCTATATGTATAGAGGAAGAAAAAAAGGGGTCCTATATATATATAGTCAGGTGTTGTAAAAAAAGGGTCCTTTTAAAAGACGTTTCAATCAAATATTTATGCCCAGCATGACTAAACATTTGAATAGACAAATAAGGTACCTAACATGTTCAAGGTTTGTGGAAATACTTGTATGGTAATGAAAGTTTAGTCTGTTGATTGGAAGGAATTTTTGGTCCCTACTCTCCTCTCTTTGTGCCAATTTTAATTGAGGCAACTCTTATTTGTTCACCATCAACTAATCTAATTTCGAAAATATATAACATTACTAATCCAATGATTTGTAATGAATAAAGTCACCTGATAAAAACAAGCCCTACCCAAAAAAAGAGTTCACCCGAAAGGACTTAAACTATAACTTATATTTTATTAATTAAAACTATCTTGAATCATTATTGTTATCCATTACGCAAAAGATTCACTATATATTCATAACTATTAAAAACTACTATATATATATGACGAAGTGGTGGTAAATTAGCTTCATCGTATTCACTATAAAATTATTTTCTTTATATTAAGTTTAGTGTGTCATGGCGGGAGTTGAATTCCAACTTGTTAAAAGAAAAACCCCAAAAAGTGCAGTTGATTGATTCTCTTACCATATGACACTTCCTTTTTTCCTTTTACTTGTCATTTGTCAAGTATACAAAAAAAATTAAAAAGTTTCATTCTACTTGTCTACTTCCAAATTGAGAGACAATTATTATTTTTAATAAATTTAACTCTTATTATTTATATAATTTCTAGAGTGGAAGGCAAAATATAAACTAGATTACATTTCCGGGCAGGCATTATAGTTGACTATACAATTTGAAAAGAACTAAAGCTTGGCCCAAGTAATTAGTCAACCCCCATTAATTGTTTTTATAGGTCAAGTGGTCATTATAGTCTTTTTACCTTAAGCCAAAGAGGGAAAATGCATACACCTGTTTTAGCATGTTGTTTTTGGGCTAATAACAAACTGGATCATTGTAGAAACCAAATCAGGTTTACTGTATTTTTTTTTAATTATTATTTTAGAATTGTTTGATAATTGCGAATCTATTCCATATACCATGAAATATTATGTCCTGATTAGGAATAAGTATTATAACCTTACTAGTACTTGGCCCAAAATGTAAAATATGGTTGAGAAAATTGTCTTTTGGATTCTACATTGTTGAATGAGGCACTCGATCCGCCACTAATAAATGTTACAACTTACGACAACATCCTCTTGCGTTTACACAAAATTAATACCACTAACTACATTATGTCTTCACTAAAATATTCACATCATTTATTCAGTGTTTTACTAAACTAGACTGGCAAATAACTGTTTCTCCATTATCAGGAGATCCAAGGAATGGTAGCTTTAACAAGTTACACGTGTAAACCAGGTGGCTAGAGACTCACACGACAGTATGCAAGTACCCCCACACGCAAGCTAGTGCTATTCTTGTTAATAGTGAAAAACGGTTCATGTTTTGTAATCCAGCAAAAGATTATTAAACCACAAAAATGGATCTCTAAATTGTGGATTGTTTGTTTCTTTAACCAAATGAAAAAAAAATGTGCTTATCACCGAACACCTAAAAGGGTTTTTTCTATCCCTTCTTTTACTAGTAGTTGTTTTCTAGTCTTCGTTGTTGTGTACATCACATTTTTTTCTATCCAGGGGAGTGGTAGGAATAGGATCTGCTAGAAAAAAAGAACAAATCCCTTCAAAGGTACAATCTTTATTCCATTTTCCATCAGGAAAATGAAGATTAAAGTAGTTCATCGAAGTGAACCCCCAAATCAAGAACGTGTTTCGGTTTCCTACCCAGATATGCCCAAGAAGGAGGTTTTTGATGAGGAACAGGAAAATCAACAACTTGGAACTCAAGAACCTGAACCTGAGCCTGATTCTGCAATACCCAAGTTGGGGAATGACAATTTGAGTCTTGTTGATGCTTCTATTCCAATTGATTCCCTAACCCCATCTACCCAAACTCCAATTTCTTCTTTGCTGGTAGGTACTCTTTTCTCGCTCTGTTGTTATTTGCCTGTCTTGATTTACTGAATTGATGTTGGATCTGGCTTAATGATTTCATCAGGGTAAGAGAAGAAGGAAGCCCAAGGAGATGATTGATCAGATTTCAACAATTCCCTTCAGGAAGAAAAGGGTATTCAAGAAACAGTCTCAATCCAGCAATGTGAGATATACTTCTCTTCGTATCAACTATTTCCTGTCGAACACACAGTTTTCATTAGCAATCAATAACCTATGGATCAGTTGATGTATCGCCAATTTATCCTTCTTGTTTTGCTGATAAAGGTTCAACTAATTGCTATCTTAATTTGCAACTCACTCTGCTGGAAAATGTGATTCTTGTAGCAGTATTTACAACTCCAACTCTTGTTTACAGTTAGGATCTCATCAATTGCAAACCTGTCTAAGCTGATGCGTGAACCTGGGATAGTAATTAACGCGACAACTTAAGAAAACAGGCTGATTTACAATGCAACCTGGCTACCAAAGTTACCTTAAGCAAGCAACCACAACATTTCCCTAAAAATTGTCCCAGATAACACTTAGCTTGGTTCCCTAGCCTTTTATTCCGACTGTTCCACCAGGCCACCCCATCTCCGTGGTCTTTGTTTCATGAGTTATTTGGGAACTTCAACAACTGCACTTATGAAAAGACTTATTTCTGTTATAGATTTCTTAATTAGTCCTTCAAGGTTTTTTCTGTGCTTAAATCTGAAGTCAAACTGGTAGTTATTTGGTATTTGTGAATGTAATATGATGTAGAGTTCCTAAAGTAGAAGTGAGCACTCGTCCAACCCCCAGCCGGCAGTCCATCGAATAAGGCCCCACGGGTAGTCCCCTATCCGTATCAACAGGATGAAGTGATGGGAAAGGCTTGCTTTCTTAGAAAAAAGCTTTCTTTATTAAGAGTCCTTTAGAAGCTAAGCTCCTTGAGATAGTAAGATTCACTTAACTTCGTACCTCTAAGCGATGGTCGCTTTCCTTTTAGAATGAAAAAGGAAAACTGAAAGATTGAGCATAAAAAAATATAGACAATGAGCTATTACAGGAGATGAAACTAGTGAAAATAGTTGTGACAGCTGAGTACAGCATGGATGGAACCAATCAGGGTTGACTCGAAGCTTATTCAAATTCATAGAGAACTTGCATTTTCCAAACTAGGAGTCTAAGATTGGTCTAGGCCTAAGAGTGACTTCAGATTACTCGCATTGGCAAATATTCTATCGGGAGGAAAGGCGCTTTCAGTTGTCTGCCAAGTATTATTTTGAATAACAAAATGAGTTATCATTACTACACCAAATTTGAGATTTAAATGAATGGTATAATCTGCATTCTACTAAATCTCATGCTGGTTTCGTGATGCCAAATAACTCATTAGCTTGCATGGTAGTAATCCCTTTTTCGGATTATATAAGATATAATCATTTTCCTACCTGTTGCATTCGACATTTAGGCAGTATTTCAGGAGATCTCTTTGGTTATGTTAATTTTAGATTCAGAACATAATTGTGATCTTACCAAATTTCTAACACACTCTACTTTTTGTCACATTCCATGACTCTGTACTTTTACCAAGAAATTATTTTAACATCTCTGTTGCTGTTCCTCTTATCCTTGAGCAGGGAGTAGCTGATGCTGGGCGCAAATCAATTAGGTCAGTCTTTTAGTACAATACATTCTTTGGCTATTTTTGCACAATTGTGAACCTTCGGTATTTGAGAGTGACAGTTATTTGCTTTTATCATGAAGCACCAAACTAGAGCGGGCTACAGCTGATGGGTCTGGAAATGCTACCCAAATGAAATCACCAATCATCATTCGAGCAGAGGAGTTCCTGTTAAGTATTGGAAATGAATATCCCAGCTTCATGAAATTGTTAGTTAGATCACATGTCGGTAGTTGTTTTTGGATGGTAAGTTTTGTCTAAGTGACTTAACTTTTGATTTAGCAAAGTAATTATTTACTTAACCCTCTAATTTTTGTTTATATTGTCCATACAAATAGGGGCTTCCTGTGCCATTCTGCAAGAACCATCTTCCAAGAAAGGACACTCTGGTTATTCTTGAAAGTGAGACTGGAGAAGAGTATGAAATAAAATACATTGCTGAAAAGACCGGACTTAGTGCAGGATGGAGAAAGTATGCTGCTGCTCACAAGTTGGTTGAGGGAGATGTTTTGGTTTTTCAACTTGTCGAGCCTACTAGATTCAAGGTGACACTCCCAAATTTCTTTTCTTAACATGCGTTGACTCGGCTTATTGCAATGGTTGTATGCCATACCGTATTAGTTTATCTACTTGTACAGAAGTGTAGCAGCTAACTATGGTTACTTGAGAAGTGGGATCAATTTTCTTTTTCCCGTTTCATGGCATCATCATGTTAAACCAACTTATCTGCTCATCCATCAAGATTCTGCAACAGGAGTGTGAATTGGTCAGTTTAAAATAGGTCTATTCTCCACCCCCGGGATTAGTCGGGGCTCAAAGAGACTCGGACACCCGGTGCAAATCAAAAATAAATAAAATAGGTCTATTCTCATCCGAAGGCCACATTCTTGGTTAACAACAGATTTGGGCAGAATTATGGTTATTGTAGATTAATGCTGGAAAAAGATATTGAAACCGCTCTTGAATTTGACTCTAGTATGTTTGATATTAATATATATCCTGGGAGACTTTGTTAGAGTTGAGGCTCTTTCAGTTGTAATCTACAAATTTTGAGGTCACCAGTTTTGTGGCATTGTGCTTGGACAGGATGGAAGTAGTTGACAAACTAACAGTTAAGGTGTCCTCTCTATTGTATTTCCTCAAAACAAAGTCAGGGGGGAAGAGGGAAAGTTCTGCCTACATCCTATCCTCCCCAGCCCTACTTGTGGGATTACACTGGGTATGTTGTTGTTGTAGTAAAGTCGTGGGGGGGGGGGG